>NC_046665.1:41830004-41834264 GCF_010883055.1 Belonocnema kinseyi
CTACGAATATTTGAGCCAAGTATTTCACCACAAAACAGATGGTAAACTAAGCGCAGGTATTTTTGATGGACCTGAAATTCGTACTCTATTTAGAGATGAAAATTTTGAAAGAACTATGAAAGATGATGAGAAAGCAGCATGGTCTAGTTTTAAAGATGTATCAACAAAATTTTTGGGTAACACTAAAGACGTAAGTTACAAAACTATTGTAAAAAAATGGTACGCAACTTTGAAAAACTGGGCTGCCTAATGAACTTGGAGCTTCATTTCCTTGATTCACATATTGATCAATTTCCTGAGAACAACGGGGACTTTAGTGAAGAGCAAGGAGAAAGGTTTCACCAAGACTTGAAGGAATTGGAACGCAGATTTCAAGGACGATGGGGTATAAATATGTTGACAGATTACTGCTGGATGATGAAGAGAGAAACATCTTCAGAAAGAGGTCAAAAGCGTTTCAGAAATCCTTTACGCCTGTCATTTGTCGAGAAACGTGTGCGTAAGCGTAAAAGACTTTAAAACTTTATTTAAAATATTTTTTTGGAAGACAAAAATGAAAATAGATATCGCCAATATCTTGTATCCAAAATCTCACTATCGTAGTTGCGAAGTATTAGCGAAAATTCTACAAACTCAATTGATTAACCCATTAAAACTCTAAGGCACTTCTTAAAAGAAGCTAAAAATATTATAATGGAGTTCATGAATATCGCTATACATAGGTTCTAAGTCTTGCTTTATGATCAAGGGTCGAAAAAAGTTCTAGTTTTGTGATTCATGTAGTGGAAAACCTCCAGAACAGTATCCAAAACATCGGTTTTTTGAAAAAAATATCAATTTATCACGTTTATTGTCCACTTACGCCGACTAGGAGTTGTTTTTTGGAAAAAAAAATACTTAAAATTCGTGATCAGCGACCTCAAAAACCCCCAGTAAAGTATTTTCAATGTTTATAAATCGGTTTAAAATCGTAAAACTTGATTTTAATGTCATTTTAATCAAATTTGAAGCAAATTTTCACTTTTCGCGATTTTCTGCCTTTTCATCGCCGTATGGTGGGTTGAAATTTTTGTAAAAAAAAAAATCAAAACATGGTTTTCGATGTATTTTTTCCCGTAGAATTCGATTCTGAAGTCAAAAAAATAAAATTGTTCTTTATTTTTTTTTATTTAAAAAAAACCATGAAAAAACCGTAAAAAATGAGGTTTTTCGAGCAAAACACCATAAAAAAGTAGCTGGACCCTACTTTTTTATTGAAAATTCGGATTCAGCGTCGAAAAATACATAAGAATATATAGGTCTGGTCAATTGCACAGACACTTTTGTTTTTTTTTGTGGTCCTGTGTTATATTTTGAGAAGATGCGCAGTTTTTGTTTGAATCGTTAAAAACTTTCTACTTGAAAACAGTGAAATTTTTGGAGAAACAACACAAGCTATGAAAAAAATGAATGGACAAATGTTGCTCTTACAAAAAGATTGAAAACTCATACCAATTTGTTATGACTAACATATTCCAAATACAATTTTTTAAAAATGTTAAAAGAGCTGAAATAAAAATTTGACAAGTGTGAATAAATCGCTCAGAAGTTAAGAATAATATGAAAAGCGGTTTTTCAAGTATAAATAGTCATTCATTAAAAAGTTTATTTGAAAATTGTATGAAGATTGAAGGCATACCTGCAATAAAAGTAGCTGGAGTTATTATCAGAATTCCGTGTTTCTTTTTAATTTGAATATTGTCCCAAAACCTGGATTCGAACTTGGAAACTTGCAAAGTGATATGTACCGAACACAAAGGTGTGAAAATCTGCAATTCTATGATGCTACTACATGTGGAAAAAACATAAATAGTAATAAGTTTGCTCGTTTATATATGAATAAAGTATTTACCACTCACATCTTCAACTTAATTTTTTGTTTGAATTAAATATGAACATCTTCATCTTATCTCTATGTTCATTATTCGAAATTCAAGTGAATAAAATGAAAATTATAATTTGTATCGAGTGGAGTCGTTTACTCACTGCTTTAGTAAGATTTTCTTGAACGATTAACTAGAAAACTGATAATTAATTCAGTAAGGCTTATTATTGAAAGATAAGAAGACTTCTCAATCAGTACTTTTTAATTGAATACTCATTATTAGACTGAGGGAGTAGATGTCAAATTTTTCGGCGAACGGTGCACTTTTGTATATAGTTCAATGTTTCCATAATTACTTCAAATATTAACCGGTTTTATTATTGATGTAGATTTTTTGACCAGGGAAATTAATTAATAGTTTAAGATGTTAATTTTTTTTGTCTACTTCGTCCTAATCAATATTATTATAATATTGATAAATTTGTTTCAATTGTGAAAAAACGCTCTCTAGCTCCGCTGGGATATGATCCCAGGTCCTTCAGATTGCTGGTCTGATGCTTTTCCAACTGATCTACGGAGAGACGAGAATATTTTCGTCACAATCTCTTTACAAGCAGAATGTCAACATCATTCCTCATACTTGTAAGATTTTTCTTTTTAAACATGAATTCATATTTATTATTGATCAGATCAGCAATCTGAAGGACCTGGGCTCATATCCTAGCGGAGCTAGAGAGCGTTTTTTCACAATCTTAAAAATTTAATCAATATTATAATAATATTGATTAGGACCAAGTAGAAAAACAAAATTAACATCTTAAACTATAAATTAATTACCCTGGCGAAAAAATCTACATCAATAATAAAATATAAATTCATGTTTTAAAAGAAAAATCTTACAAGTAAAAAGAATTTCGTTGACATTCTGCTTGTAAGGAGATTGTAAAGAAAATATTCTCGTCTGTTCGTAGCCCAGTTGGTAGAGCATCAGACCGGCAATCTGAAGGACCTGGGATCATATCCCAGCGGAGCCAGAGAATGATTTTTTCATAATCTTAAAAAATTAATCAATATTATAATATTATTGATTAGGACCAAGTGGACAAACAAAATTATCATTTTGAACTATTAATCGGTTTTCTTGAATAATTTTTCAATTTCCTCAAATTATGTCAATAAACTAAGTCTGCTTATTAAATTTAAATTCCTGATTTCAGTTTTTGTAATTGGTCGGCATCTCATAAAAATAAAAGGGTCATTATTCACGAGAATCTTACATTTCTTTCAATAACTCTAATAAATCCCCTTAAGATTTGGGTTTTACTACTAAAGACGTTACCGTAGGTTCGACGGCAACTTTCATAGTGAAAATGGTAGGTATGTTGATTAGCGCGGGGTGCCAATGCTGGAAGTTTATTTATTTCTTACTCTTCTTCTTTATTCATAATGTGTCCCCTAAGGGTTTACATGACATCCATTCCTTACAATATTTCCGTTTATATCTATATATCTTTTACAATCTTATCCTTTCTATATATACAATTATTTACAACTATTAACATAAAGTCTTATATCTAGTTTCTTATTTCTATTTCCTGCGATAAAGCAAATTTAGGACTTATTAGCAAACGAGTGAGCGCGCGAACGAAAGCGAGAGTGGAAACGAGAGAGAGAGAGCATGAGAACGCAAACGTATCTTAGTCTACTTAACTTTTATTTTACCATTACTTACAATTTTTACGCTTCTAATCTAAGCGACTTATATTTCCTTTTTCCCCTAGAATCTTAACCACATTTTATTGTCAGCTTCCTTTATCTTCCATTCCTCTCCTACCTCCCTCCCATACATGTTCCCATGTTTTCTCCTCCTACTCACATATTCTACACTTTCTGTTCTTTTCTTTTTCCCAGTACATCCCCTTCCTTACCTCGTTTCCCAATCTAAATCTTGCTATTCTGGTCAACCTTCTCTCTCCCCATCCCTTTTCTAAATACTTTGGCACCCCTTCCATTTTTATCATCTTATACCATTTATTAGATTTTGATTCCTCAATCGCCCCCTCCCATCTTTCTATTAATTATCTTTCCCTCTCCCTTTGCGTTTCTTCTCTCGCCATATATCCTGGCGTCCTGCAGTCTGTCTATATGAGCTGCATGATCTCCATTCGTTTGCAAGATATATCCCAAATATTTATAATCTTTGACTTCTTCTAACTTTATTCCTTTCCATCTCCCTGTATATTCTTTCTTCCTTCCCCCTCCTTTTCTAAACCTCATTATATTTGTCTTTTCTACATTTACATTTAGCTTTTTCCCATCTACGTACTTCTTTAATCCTGTAATTAACCCCGCCATCCCTTCTTCATCCTCTGCCATCAACATTATGTCGGCTGCGT
>NC_046665.1:41834364-41835749 GCF_010883055.1 Belonocnema kinseyi
TTCACCGGAAAAATGTCCACGAAGCTCGTCATCCATTTCAGCCAGATCTTTAGGCTTGAGAAAAATCTTGGTGTTGATGTTTCTCCGGGTCGTAAAGCATCGTTCTTCATCTATTGGATGCCTGCCCGCGGTCGGTCTTAGTGTAGCCTCTCTTTTTTGTTGCCGGCTTGTTCTAGCTGTGGCAGAGTAGGCGTTCCGCTTACATAGCCCCTTTTACGGATTAGTTCAGCATGGTTTCGCAGACGTTGCTGCGAAAAGTGCGATAGCTCCGGGTGTTTCTCGCACCACAGAGCATGCAGCCGTGCCATGTAACCCCGTTCACGGGCCACACTCGCATCGTAGCAGTCTAGCAAGTCGTGATTCAGTTTCTCCGTCCACCCAAAGGTCAAGAGATCCCGCAGATCCATCGCATTGAATCCATTTTCATTGGCTCCCCCAGCTCTAGATTGGTCGGCATTGTTGGCCGACCCATTGTCTGGAGCCCTGCGCGTTCTGTTGTTTTGAACCGCACTTACTACAACTATGTTTGGTGTTGTCATTGTTGTTCCCATGAGAAGCTAGGGAAAGGGGTTCGTCCATCCTTGTAGAGCCCCGCATGCAAGGATAAGGCTGCTTACTCTGAGAGGTCGCCCGGTATCCCAGAGTCACAGTGGACGAAGTACTAAAAAGAATTGATGCTAAGGTAGAGATAGAGGAAATACGAAATGTAGGAAGGGAAATGCGAAGAGGGGACATAATGGTACTGGTGAAACTAAAGAAATGGAAACATACGATGGAGGTGATGACAAAGAAGAGGTTATTATATGGTAGTCCAGAGAGAATAGAGGATGATTTGACATAGATAGAAAGAAAGATGCAGTATAAATTAAGGAAAAATAGCGAAAGAGAAAAGAAAAAGGGAAAGAGAACATGGGTTATGGGAGAATTCAGATATATGCAGTATGGTAGGATTGGGATGAAGAAAGGGAACAGATAGTAAGAAATGAGGTTCAGGGAAACTAGAAGAGGAAGGAACGGGAGATAGGAAAATAAGAAATAGTAAGAAGGAAGAAAAGATGAGAAACGAAAGTAGGGAAGATGGAAGATTTGTTACTAGAATATAGCAGGATTGGAGAGAAAGCATAGGGAGTTTATGAGAAATTTAACACAATGGGATGTAGTCATAATGATAGAGACGTGGCTAGATGAAAAGGGATGGGAAAGAGTAAGGGAAATGTTGCCAAGAAGTTACAACTGGCAAGAGCAAAATGCAAAGAGGAAGAATAAAAAGGGCATGGATAACGTGTATTAGAGTATGTAGAGGAGAGGGGTGGCCAGAGTTATGGAAAGAAGGAGTAGTTATACCAATAGTAAAGAAAGGAAAGGGAGAGGAGGTTAAAGATTAT
>NC_046665.1:41835849-41852237 GCF_010883055.1 Belonocnema kinseyi
TCCTTTTCTATAGTTTTTTTATACTTCCCCTTGCCTTCCTTTCCTTTCTCCCCTCTTTTGGCATACTGAACACTTCCTGCTCTATCTCTGTTTCTTCCGCGGAGATACTCACTCCGTTAGCCATGAATCAAATTCAAACTTTCCCGTCTTCAATACTTCCCTGCCTCTATCTACCATCGCTTCCTGGTACTTGTTTCGCCTTTCTTTGTCGCTACCCAACCCTGCTTCTACCAGTCCGTCAACACAGTTCTCCCACCCTGTCCCGAATCTCCAACAAACTTCCACACAAATCTTTCTCAATCCTCCAAAGTATCTACCTCCCCTTTGCAATCTCACAATCCCTCAATTAATCTCTCACATTCACACCCTTCTATACACTTCCACAATCCACTCACTTCAAATTTCACCACAATGTCATAAAAACTCAGCATCAACAATTCCCACTACTTTACACTTTCATGCCGGAAACGGAAGTCCCTTTATTTCTTACTCTTTAACACGAAAAGAACCACCTGCATAAGAGTTAAAAGGTACTAAAATGATATTCTTTCAATCGAAGTTTTGACATGTTTGACAGCCTGTTAGTCAACTTGGCACCACCAGCGAACTGCCAGGCAAACTTTTTGTTAGTTTTTGTTGCCTGAACAATCATTCACAATGGGTTTCAAGAGTACTAAAATTCCGTTTCTTTAATCAAACTTCTGACATGTTTGATAACATATCAGTTAACTTTGCTACCCCTGTGATCTTACAGTCAATTTTCACATTTTCATTTATGAGAGTGTAATGTAATCGTCAAAATTTTCGATCTCTGGTTTTTAAAGAATCTTTACGTTTTGGCACTCACAGACTCCGAAAAACACAACTTTTGTTAGTGTCTGTATGTCTGCCTGTATGTATGTTTCTATGTCTATATGTCTGTATGTCTCTATGTATGGATGGCTTTATGTATGGTTACCTCAATGTTGTAGCTACGCTAACTTTTGAAGGATTTTTTCAATCGAGTCCGCATTTGATACACTTCTAAAGGTCCCCAAATGAAGGATAAGTTCGATAATCAGACATTTTCCACCAAAATTAAAAAATGGACAGCAATTTCAAAATTTTCTATCATTTTTTTTCAAATTTTAGAAAGTTTTGTCAAAGTTTCTTCTAGATAGGTAGAAGACTTGCAAATTCTCAAAATAAAATTTTAAATTTCAATAAAAATTAGAAAAGTTAAATACTTTTCAAAAAATAGAAAAAATTATTTTTTTCATAGGTCCAAAAATTTCATAAAAAATTTCCACCAGATATCAAATATATTGTAAAACCATTCTTGCCGCATTTTTCGCTTAGCCCACAAATTAAAAAATTAGAGCTTTTTCAAAATTTTAGACAAATTTTGACATTCTTATTCATGAGAGTTCAAACTCACACAAAATGTTAAACATACAAAAATAAAGAAATCTTAAGATATTTTGCATCCGCAACTTTTAAATTTTATCGTGACACCAGAAGATATGTAGGGAATTTATCAATTTCTGGGAATAAAAATTTTTTACGTAAATCTATCGAAAATTGATGAAGAGTTAAAGTATAAATATGCCGTTTTCTCAATAATTTGTAACTAATCTAAGAGGCGGATAAATATGCCAAACAAACTGTTAACGAAATTAACTGATCAGTTAAAATACCGCTTTATGTGAGGCCAAAATACCCTTAAAAACAAGCCTTCATAAAAACAAACATGTGAACCAGAGAAAAGATGTTTAGCGTTTTTGAAAATTATAATTATGAGTGAAAGAAAGAAATATCGTATTTAAAAGGAGGAAGATTTAATTTTTTTAATGATAAATATAATTTTTCGTATTGGACGTAAACTTTTATGTAGCGCGCACAAAATCCTATTTAGCGGGCGTAAATTTTCATGTCGGCCCGGCGGCTGAGAATGCATGTGCGAACTTGCATGGGCTGGAAGCGGCCACATTACGCCCGTTTTACGTGCATGAAATGGCGCATTTTCAAGGGGGGTTGGACAAAAGGTACATTTTGGTCCGACCCCCTTTGAAAACGCGGCATTGCAGGCGGAATGTGGCCGCTTCGAGCCCAGTGGCTTTCGCACATGCACACTTCACCGCCGGGCCAACATGAAACTTTACGCTCGATACGCAAAAAACTTTACGCCTGCTATACATTCACTGAACCACACAAATGGGACGCCTGGCAGAAGTTATAATATCATATGATATAAAATGAAGTCCGTTTTTCTTAAACTCTTTTATCATAAAATGTTTACGAGAGGGAAAAGGGAACAGGAGAAAATAGTAGAGTGGAAAGAGGGAAGGATTAGAGAAAAAAGGAAAGGGGGGATGAGAAAATGAGCAAAAGGCTGAACGGAACGGGAAAATTTGAAAAGGGGAAGGTTTAATGGGAAGGGGAAAGGGAAAGAAACAAAGAAAATAGGGAAAGAGAAAATGAGAAACCGGGATGGGTAAAAAGGGGAAGGAAAACAGGGAAATGGGAAAAAAAGAAAAGAGCAGCACAAAATGAGAAAGTGAAGAATATTTAAAAGAACAAGGGTGAAGGAAACGAGGAAATGTACAAAGGGGAAAGGCGAAAGGGAAGCAAGAAAAAACAGTGAAGAGGAATGGGAAAAATGGAAGGGGAAAAGCAAAAAGAGCGAAAATTGAAGGGGGAAAAGAAAAAGGGAAAGAGAGAAATGGGAAAAAGGTGGAAGGGAACGGAGAAAGGATGAAAAAGAAAAGGATAAAAGTCAAAGGGGAAAGTGAAAAAGTTAAAGTGAATAAATAAAAGGAAAAGGGAAGTAAAAATCGAAAAGGGAAGGGAAAACGAGAAAGGGGAAGGGCTGTAAAGGGAAAAGGAAAAAGTGCAATGATAAGGAGGAATGAGAAAGGGGAAAAGAAAATGAGAAAGGGCAAATTATGAAAAGGAGAACTAAGAGGTATACAGAGAGATTTCTCGATCCAGACCCTGTCCGTTCTTCCACTTTTTCCTCTGATTTATAATTTAAAAAAAGTTATTTCAGTACCCTTCAAACCCATTCAGGATGATTTTTTAGGTACTAGCACCTAACAAAAGATTTAACTAGCAGCTCCTCGATGGTTCCAAAGTTGACTGGCAGGCTGACAAACGTGTCACAAGTTCTATTGAAAAAATGTCATATTATTACTCTTGAACCCTTATGGCTATGATTCTTTTCGTGCTAAAAAGTAAGGAAAAAGTGAACTGGTAGCTTCACAGTGGTACCAAAGTTGATGATAATCAAACCCGTTATTTTAGTACTCCTGTAACCCATTGGGGATGATTGTTCAGGTGCAAACTAACAGCAAATTTGAATAGCAGCTCCGCAGTCGTGCCAAAGTTGACTAGCAGGTTGTCAAACATGTCAAATGTTTGGTAAAAAAACGTTATTTTAGTATTCTTGAAAACAGTTGTGAGTGATTGTTTAGGCGCTAACAAATAAGAAAAAGTTTTATCGGCAGTTCGTCAGTGGTGCCAAAGTTGACTGGCAGGTTGTCAAACGTGTCAAAATTTCTATTGGAAAAATGGAGATGATTACTTTTGTAATAAAAAGTAGAAAAAAATAAGCCCGCCGCGCGGCACATCCTCATTGCGCCCTGTACGCACGGCGCTATGCATCAAGTTCCAGCGCGCCTAGGGCGCTCGGGTACGCTCTCGCGCTCCTTTTGTTACGTTTAATGTGTAAGCTTTAACTATATTTTCTAAAATATCATAAACATTATAACTTAAATCGAAAACTGTTGTTTAAATTTCTGAAGAACTATAGCCATAAATTGTAACTCAAATTTTTTCGATTTGTTTTCAAAGAAGGTTCTCAAAGTACCTACGGCTTTGCTGATTACATTCTTATTATGAAACTCGCGCTTCGTGCTCGATATTTTTTGTTCAATTGTAAACCTTCATTAAGATAATTAGTAAATCTTGCTCAAATCTACTAAAAACGTTTTAAATTCACGGATCTCAAAAAAATTGCATATATTTGAAAATAATCCAGCTTTTCGTACTTTCGTGTAATTGAGAAATTCCACGATAATAGATTCGAAATAAATAGTGGAGAGTACCCAAATATGAGATACCAACTCTGTTTGGCGTGATTGTCGGAATTCTATGTACTGAATGTAAAAGTAATATAGGCATAAATAGCAGTATAAAGTTACTGCTATTCAGATATATTTAGTTTTTGAAGAAGTCACCAACACTTTTGTAACCAATTTCCCCCGTGCAGCCAGTGTTATAAAAACCACAGGTATCTCATATTATGAGAACCACACCGTACAACTATGCACTTACTATGCCTGACCTGTACAATGAAAAACTTCAACACTATCGATATTTTCCTGCTTAGTTATTCGATCCCCATCACTCCAGACAAACTTTACTGCTAAATACATATTTAATGAATAATAAATAGGGTTTAAAGAATTCCCTTCCAAGAACTCGACCACCATGGATTTCACAAAAAGTTCGCCTATAATCTTTAGAAGCTCAATGAAAAATGGACTATACCACCAAATTACTCTTTCTTCAAGGGCTACAAGTTAGTGATAGAACCAACAGAGTGGATCTCTTAGTTTAGCTCATACCCCGATTTTTCATATTACAAGAATATCTCATATTCGAGTACTCTCCTCTATATTGTATATCTAGTAGAAATTTAAATTGATATTTCTTAACCTGTTAAACAATTTTTTTCCTTTTTTTTGAAAATGTTGAAAATGTTGAAAAGTATATAACTTTTTGAATGTTTATAGAATTTAGAAATGTCATCAAGATAATTCGCAAGTATTTTTTCCCTTGAGTAGAGAGCGTACACTATGGAAAATTTGAAGTGGGGGGTCCACCATGACAGATATTGTAGGAAATTTGGAGGGGGGGTCCGCTATGACAGATATTATGAGAAATTTTGAGTGGGGGGTCCGCCATGACAGATATTATGAGAAATTTGGAGTGGGAGTCCGCCATGACAGATATTACGGAAAATTTGGAGTGGGGGTCAGTCATGGCAGATATTATGGAAAATTTGGAGTGGGAAGAAATCCGCCATGACAGATATTATGGGAAATTTGGAGTGGGGTGAAATCCGCCATGACATGTACTATGGGAAATTTGTAGTGGGGTAATCCGCCATGAGAGACACTGTAGGAAATTAGGGTGGAGCGTCATTAGCATAAATTTAAGAGTTAACATAACCTTCAAATACACAGAAATCACTACTGCGAATGTCAGAAGGATTAGCAATTATTCAGTATGAAAATTTTGAATATAAAAATTGATTATCATAAGAATCGCAAATAAAGATTATTTTATACCAGTAATGAATAAAAATAAATAAATTTTCCTAATTCTGTTAAAAATAAATTACATAAATGAAATAATATTATACAAAATTATCGCTGGGGACAGGTCATAGAAAAGGAAAACTGCAGTGTTTATTTTCAGTTAAATTTATTCTGTAAAAAAATTATTTTAATTAATACATCGTTAACAATAAAAATGGTATCGTATGAGTAGATATAATTAAAAACATACAATAAATATAATTATTCTGTTAGTAAGTATTTCACTTTTGCTGCAACATAGGATGTGAACATACTGGTTATTTCCAAAAACACTAAATGGAAATATAAATCAACAAATGATTTTCGTAAATGTTGTTTAATTTGCTCGCTGAAATATTCAAATTTAACAGCAATAACCTGACGAATAAGCATTTCGCTAGGAGAGTGAACTTTCTCTCTAAAAATATACTTATGTGTCTCAGCTATTACAAGATTTAAACACTTTTCGACATCCATAGCTTGCTTTTTTATTTGTCGTAAACATTCATCGGCACAAACAACAATTTGCCTTAATCCTTCAAAAGTAGTTTTCTGCATCACTATAGTCAGTCTGTATTCCTTGGTCCTTTTTTTCACCGTCTACCGTGCTGGATTTCTTTTCATCTCCATGAACGTCAAAGACGATTGCCTTACTGCCATTGGAAGTGGTGAAAACAACGCTGAATTTCTCCAATTTAATAGGTTTTATGTAACCGTAACCCGTCTCGAAGAAGTCTGATAGATAGCCCATGTTATTTAACAAGCATGCTCAAGACGCCGAGTCGAGAGAAATCCCCTTCAAAGTCGAGTTGACCAGTTTTATGACGGGTTCGAGGTTCCCGCCCGGCTGCAGCTCAAGTCCCGCGAAGAGTTGCTTTGTACAGAAGTTATTTACCGAATACGGTGAAGCCATTAGTAGGTGATTAACAGGCTTGTGTGCGACCTCGTACGCAAGCATTCATGGCTGCAGTGGCTTGGATATCAGCAGTAGCAGCGTGAGTTGGTTTGTTTTCAGACATTTTGTGGCAATTGGTCTCAAGATTGAAATCAGACTGAATGCTTTGTAGAGCTCTCACCCGCTTTTATACATACTCGGACCTTTGTCTATTCCAACTATATGGGAGCGATGACACATACCGGATGAACCGATTTCTCCCATTAGTCCACAGAATTCTCGTTGAAAAACTTTAAAAGCCTGTCAAAAAAATCGTAAAAAATGACATAGTGTCCTTTGATCTTTCTTTATTCCAGGAAAAACTGTCCGAAAATTGTAACAAAGGTTTCTAAATTCTTTGTAAATTACCTAAGTTTGCTCTTCTTAAATGAAAAGGGGCCTTGTAACTGTCACTAAAAGGGTGAATTTATGTACTTGTTACAGAGAAGAGCATACTTAAAAATATAATAAATAATCAAGCATGTCTACGATGAAAAAAAGTGTTCCTTTAAAATCGCAGGTGTCAGTCATAAATTAAAGAAAAGATCCATCTTTTCTGCAGCGATGTTTGAGTTTTCAAGTTACAGGAGGTTTTTTTCATACTTGATCGCAAATTCTTTCTTCCACACACCATAGAATAATACCAATGGCTTGTAAGGTGAACCTCTGTGTGTTCTTTTAAAAAAACTTGGCGCCGAACCACTTTGAAATCCATCACTGTAATTGGCTGGTAAAAAATGCGATACGCTGTAACTTACGTTTTGGTAAATCTTCACGATTTTGACATCTTTTTTCACAGTTTCTAGGAAACTCCACTGATGGCAAAGGGTATGGAATTTACATTAAAAATGGGGGTAGGTAATGGGGTAAAGCTGTTTTTTCTGCTTCTATAAATACTAGTGACCGTCGTGTAGATGGTCAGTATTGTTTCATCATGTCACACTCGCAGGAGCTCCACACCGTTCTCAAACTTGTGTCCAAAAAGTTTAAAAACCCGGAAATATTAAAAATCTTACAATATATTTTTAAAAAGTGTAGAGCAAAGAAAGTTTCTAAATGTGCACTATTTCTAGAAAATAGAGACTCTCTGCGTATTGCGCAAAGATGTATAAGAAAGAAATTTGAAGAAGTGGATGCGAGAATTCTCGAAAAAATAAACGGTAGGTATTTACGCGTAAGAATAATCAAGTGAAGTGTAGTAAAATCGTTTTATATTTACAAATAATTTTTTTGTATTGTGCAGCCTGCAACTTTAATAGGGACAACAGGATCGATGAGTATGAACCGATTCTTTCAGATGACTCCATGGACGGGAGCCATCATGCCACACCATCCTGTTCATCGTCATCGGATGACTCAGATGCTGAATCTGAGGCAAGCGCAATAGAGTTGGCAGAGGAGGTACAAGCAGGCCACGACGAATATTCCCCTGATATGTAGGGGATAAATTACGCTGTGTCCGATGAGTCTAATGAAGAGGAACAATCTGATACAGATCCCGAGAATGAATCTGAAGAGATTCAGATGAGGGAAAAGATGTTAGAGGTTCCAGAAAACTGCGAGGATGTGAATTGTAAGTTTTAACAATTATTCTTTATAATACATTATTATTATTATTATTATTGTTATTATTATTATTATTGTTATTATTATTATTATTATTGACAATTTTCCAGATTAGTCTTATAACACTCAACTATATTTTTCAAACAACTGAAAAATAAAATAATTGATTAAAAATAAGTAATAATAAGGAAAAAGATGAATAATAATTTTAAAAAAAATTTTATTTTTCCTGATTTAATATTTTTTCAAAATTTCAATATTAATATTAATATACAATATATAATATATATTTGATATATAAATATAACATTAAATGTTAAAAATAAATTTAAAGTGAATATTAATACGAAAATTATGCTAATAATAATTATAATTATGATGATATAATAATATATAATTATTTATCATTGTAATTATGTTCATTATGTTATTTCTTCAGATTATATTGAAAATAATATTAAATATACTAATTTGTGTGTCAAAATTTTAAAAAGTATCAGAAGGGTATGAGATGTTTATCCGACTCCTACTTTACAGACATTTTTTTATTTATCATACCTATTAAGTTTGAACAGTTATTCGTCATTATATATTATTGGTATTGATCATTTTTAATATTAATTTGATGTTATTTAACTAAAATACTATAATTCAGTAATGTCGGTACCTACTTTACCGACATTTTTATTTATCATACTGATTCAAAATGATTGAGATATCGAGTTAAAAGTTTTGGAGTATGAAGAAAATGGTCTAATGAACGTTTACGTACTAATCAAATTTCACAATTAAAAACAAATAAATTTTACAAAACTTTCTTTTATTTTCTTTTATTTATCTATTTTTTCAATAACTCATAAATAAATAAAACAATGTCTAGCAATAAGTAATAATAATTAAATAATCATTTTTAGACAATGTTATATTGAATTTAATTACATTTTTTTCAATTTCTAATCCTTGTAAGCATAATCATTTCTATCATTATTAAAGGCAAAAGTGAAACGTAGTAAGTTTACAAAATAACAGAATTTATTTTCGAACTGTAATCTCTGTTATGTTTAAGAATATGAGAGACTTACTTGATTCCTACTTTACCGATATTTTATTTTTTACTATACCAATTCCGCACGAAAAAAGATATCAATGTCAAGGATTTTTTAGAAATACATAAAATTCCCTAAGGATCGTTCATTTACCAACAAATTTGTACAATTAGGGAAAAATAATGTTTGGAAGTTTTTATGGATTTGTGAAAATGTATTGATACATAAACGTTCCTCAATCACGTTTCTTTATCTTCCATAACTTTTAGCTCTATATCTCATTTCGTGTGGTATAGGCATAATAAAAAGGTCGGTAAAGTAAGAATTGTGTAAATACCATAAATCATTAAACGTTTGAAACTTTTACGTCAAAGACTTATCTTCTTTGAGTATGTATACTGTAAATAATCGGATGATAAATATATTTTAACTTTTGTACATAGTCAAAATAGTATAACCTCGAAAAGCGATAAATAGATTTAAAAAAAATACATATTTAGACATTTTTAAAATCTTTTTTAACATTTTTTGAAAAAATTTTCATTGGTTTAACTTTTTTCATTACCATAATTAAAATCTATTAATTAGAGTTCATAGTTTTTTTTATTTGATACGAGCTTATTTATTCAGAATGATATTATAGTTTTATTAAAAGAAAAGTATGTTTTGTTTTTATAAAATACTTCAAAAATTAAGAGGTGTAAAATTATAAAATAATTTTTACCATTGTAATTTGTTTAAGCTTAATTTTTATTATACAGCGTTTAGAAATGCATATAATATTCGAAAGTAATAAATGAAACTGAAATAATAAATTACAAAATAACATAAAACATTTTAAACGTTGTTGATTAACATATGAAATAACATTTTTCTGTGAATAATTTACAAAAATATATTCTTTTTAATAGAACATAAAAAGTTAATTCAGTAAATTGTAATACAATTATACGAATAGTAATGCATTTTTTCTTTACAGTGTCCATTAATGAACAAAATAATGTTCAAGAACAAGAAATTCCTAATGAAATGAAAATCAAGAAGGAAGCAGAGGATATTGAAGAAGGTACTTATTTGTGAATTTCTCCATAGTATTTTAAACAGTATTCATCAGGTTTAAAAAATTTATTTGACCATTTTTTCCATATTTCAGAACAAAAAATGGGTTCAGAATCGGAGGAAGAACTGGGTGAGGGTGTAAAAGAAATTGAACAAGGGGCCGTTGACGTGGAGGGTTTGGAGGAGGAGGAAGTTGACGTGGAGGGTATGGAGGAGGAGGAAGAATATAACATATAGATGGACGAGAGAGCCGCAGCCTTACAAGATATTTATCGCTCTCAACTGCGAATTCACCAGCAGATGCATGAGCAGCAATTGATAGAGCAAGAGTTGCAGCAGCATCAATGGGCTGAGCAACTCCATCAGCGTCAGCTTGAAACGGGTGGTGGTGTAGAAACAAGTAGGAGAGAGATTCTTTTTATTATTAAAAGGGATAGATCACGGTTTTTTGAAAATTTTTCAGGAGAATGGGCGTGAAATTGAGGTTAAAATAGTGGAGCCTTCAGAAACGGCAAATATTATTGAGTATTTAAAAAAAGTGTTTTCCTCTATTTTTAAATACCTAATGAATTTTGTTGAAAGACCTGAGGATTATGTGGGAGTAAAATTTAATTCAGATTTTTTTCTAAAGGTGCTGGGGGTTTATCCTTGCGCCCGACACGTGAATTGAGTTTCGAGAACATTTGGGATCTCATTTTTAAAATCGTTAAAAGTAACGATGACTTTAAATTAGACCAATCATTTGTAGTCACATTTAATACTTTAAGAAGTATACGTGGTGCTGGGCGAAAGGTTCTGACACACGAGGATGTTAGTAAAAGATCAATTTTGAAAATTGAAAACTCTGATAGGCTTTGTCTACCGCGCTCTACTGTTGCCGCCTGTGTTTACCAAGAGCGGGGTACAATTCGTAGCGGAAAGTTGCATGCGAAATGGGAGGGTATTAGAAAACCAAAGGGTAGGCTACAGCGCGACTTAGCTACTGAGCTAGTGCGCAAATCAGGTGTGACGATCCCTAAATTAGGTTGTGGATTATCTGAAGCTAATATCATTCAAAATTACCTCCTACGTGAACAAATCGCGATCGTTATTTTTGAATTTAATAATTTCGGCATGGGTAAAGTTCCGCCAGTATATGACGGTACAATTATGATTGTCGAGTCGGGGCATACGGAACGATAAAGCGTAAATATAATGTTTTATCTTGATAAAAATCATTTTGAACCCATTTTATGCTTAAAAGCAGCCGCAGGTAGTCATGGGTTTTCATACCATGCAATAAAAGCTACTCAAATCTGTGAGCTCATAGATGTTTCAATAAATGCAGCTCATGTCTGTCAATACCTCCTTGAAAATCTGAGACTAATAAACCTGAAATAAAATGCGATTCTTGTAATAGATTCTTATTAATAGAAATTGTTTCCTCAGACATAGTGAAAAAGTCTCTTTTTCCGGTAGTAAGAGCGTATGTTCTACTTTAGAAAATTTTCCAAAATTGTTTGAAAGTAGTAGATTTTTCTAAATCTAAAAACCATCAGTGTGGGACATTTTACTGCAAAAATTGCAGATGCATAAGGCCGTATAACCACGAATGTTACATGTCACCACTTATTGAGCGTCTAACAAATTCCCCAAAACGAATGCGTTTCGTGTTTTACGATTTGGAAACACGACAAACGAAACCACTTCAGGGTGAAAATTCGGTAAACATCCATGAGCAGAATCTCTGTGTAGCTCAGCAAGTCTGCACTGACTGCTTATTAACCAAAAAGATTACGGAATCATGTCAATATTGTGGCGTCTGACAGCTGATATTTAAAGGGAAGAACGTTATAAAAGATTTTGTAGAGCACGAACCGCGTGAGATGAAAATTTTTAGTCAAAAAATTTGCCTTGCACACAATGAAAAAGGATTTGACCTGCAGTTTATTCTCCGCTACTTGGTGGAGGTAAAAGGTACAAGAATCCGTCCAAAGTTAATAACTAATAACACCAAAATCATGCTCATGCAGGTCAGGGATTGTAAATTTGTAGATAGTTTAAATTATATGCCTATTCCACTTACTGCTCTCCCCAAAGTATTTGGACTCATTGGGGAGGGTTCAAAGAAAGAAATATTTCCAAATTTTTCTAATAGATCAGAAAATGATTCGTATGTCGGTCCCTTGCCACCGGTTAAGGACTACTCGCCCGATACCATGACAATCGAGGCTAGTCAAGAATTTTACGAGCGGTACGTTTCATGCAATGACCACTACGTTTTCGATTTCCAAAAGGAGATTGAGGCCTATTGTGTGAGCTATGTTACTATACTTCTTCGCACATGTCTTGCATTTAAGTCTATTTTTATAAAATTTGGTAATGTGTGTCCTTTTGCCGAATGTGCAACCATAACTTCCACCTGTTTCAGAGTCTACAAAAAAAATTTTCTGCAACCTGAAACCATAGGTATTATACCCAATGGCGGTTACAGACGAGCAAATAATCAGTCTGTAAAAGCCATTGAGTGGTTCTTATGGGTCGTGAGAGAAATTGAGGTCGAAATTAAGCGCGCAGCTAGATGTAGTGAATTTCGCTTATCAGAGGGGGCTCTAGTTGACGATATGAAAGAACTTGTGCCGCGAGTGAAAAAAAGTTTACTTATTGACCGAAATTTGGGAGTATCAATATGATAAATTAAAGAAAAATTAACCACAGATCCATGAATATTTAAAAAACCACCCATTACTGAACCAAGATGCTTTAAACCATCGAAACCCGTTTTTCGGAGGTCGCACGGGAAATACCGTTTGTTATTATAAGGTAAAAGGAAACGAAAAAGTACAATATAATGACGTTTGCTCTGTATATCCTTTTATTTCAAAAATGGGGAAATTTCCTGATGGACATCCGAAAATTTATGTAGGAGATGAGTGTAAGGATTTAGCTAGTCCAAATTATAGGAATTTAAAACAAATTGATGGTTTGATCAAATGTCGTGTAATTCCACCTCGCGATTTATACCATCCAGTGTTACCCGCGCGAATGCATGGGAAACTCATGTTTCCACTGTGCCCCGCGTGTTGCGAGTCTATGAGCCAAAGCAATTGTACTTATGGCGATGCACAGCGTGAGCTGGAAGGAAGTGGGTAGCGGATCAGTTGAATAAAGCCATCGAACTGAATTATAGAGTAACAGATATTTCCGAGATATGGGAATATCAGGTTACGCAGTACAATACAAAAACACGTAAAGGTGGATTATTCGCAGCTTATATAAACACCTTTTTAAAAATTAAGCAGAAAGCTAGTGGTTGGCCGAGTGAGTGCCTCGACGAGGCGTCAAAAGAAAATTATCTTCGCGAGCATGCCACGGTTGAGGCTATGGAGTTGACGTGAAATGATTTTAAAAAATCCAGGTTTACGATCCGTTGCAAAACTCTGTCTCAACTCTTTTTGGGGTAAATTCGGTCAAAGAGAGAATTATCACAAACAGAGGTTGTTGAAGAACGTAAACGATTGTTGGAGTTGTTGACTAACCCAGAGTTGAAACTCCATGATATGACATCCATTAATGACAATGTTTTATACGCCACCTGGTTGTATAAAGACGAGGCAAGTGTGGCATCACCCTACACAAATGTACTCATAGCAGATTATACCACTGCTTAAGCTCGACTAAAGCTTTTCGACAACTTGTATCAGTTGGATCGACAGGTTGTGTACTACGCTACGGATTCGTGCATTTATATATGCCATGAAAATGTACCAGAGTACAATCCACCATTGGGTCGATTATTGGGACAAATGACGGTTGAGTTGGAAGTGTATGGCAAAGGTAGTTATATTGATACTTTTGTATCTGGTGGACCTAAGTTTTATGCCTATAATGTGGCCTGTCCAGATGGAAAAAGTTATCAGATTTGCAAAATGAAGGGAATAACTTTAAATTATAAAAATTTACAAGTTTTCAATTTTGAAACCATCCGGGAAATGGTATTTAGCAATGCTCCTCCTATTTCAATCTCTTTTCGAGCAATTCGCCGAACAAAATGCCATGATGTCGTGACAAGGACGAAGAAAAAAACGTGTAAACCGGTAAATTGTAAGAGAAGATTCTTTGAAAATTACGAATCATTACCTTTCGGATATGTAGAAGAGGGAGGAAACATGGAACATTCACAGTAGAATGATTTTAATAGTTTGTTTTTATGCAGCTAATTATGTCTAAAATTACGTTACAAGATCTCTCTCTCTCTCCACCTGCATGTGTATTGAGTAGATGGTCAGCATGGCTTCAGCTGGAAGAAATGTACGTATATTTATTTATATAATCTGCTCTTAAACCATAAAATTGTGTAATTAATAGTTTTTCATATTTCAGCAAATATGAGTTTATACGGTCAAACTGTTTTCTAGACAATAAATCGTCCTGTCGCTTCTATACGTCCTTTTGTGCAGGAAAGACGTATACCACCATGCCCTGCTGCAATTCCAATTGCACAAGATCTTTTGGCAAGACCACCACCTCCAAGAATTAGCAAAAACTCAGCCAATAGTCAATTTATGGTAAATGGCCTTTCCTGAGGATGAAAGACCACCACAACTTTTAAACAGCTACAGTAGCAAAAAATTCAGAAATAGTTTTAAAAAAAGTAGTAGTGATAATTGCAATAATATTACGGGCAAAAGTTCTCAAGCATCAGTATCAGTGATCAAACTGAAGGTAAGGCTATACTATACATTTTATTCGAAAACTCTCCCCGGTAGCGCAGGCGGGCTGGCTAGCGGGCGCGGACCGCGGGCGCTGAAAATGAGCTTAATAATGCTCATATTTATTTAATTTTGACATCACACTATCTTTAAGGCATTAAAAAATCAGATAAAAGGGGGTTACACTGTGTAATTTGTTTAATCTTCAACATGGATCGAAGGTGAAAACATCCATTCACGTCTATAATTTATGGTCCAACGGGTTGTGGTAAAACTTTTTTTGTGAAAAAATTTCTTCAAAATATTAATTTAATGTGTGATGTTGTATTTTCGCGCAAAATTTGATATTATTCAGAATGGCAGTCATCCTATAAAGAGTACGGGGAGGGAGTTGAATTTCATGAAGGTTTACCTCAAGCATCAGATTATGGCAATGATCATCGAGCCAAACTTGTAATTAGAGTCGACAAATAACACAGTCGTCGATCTTTTTACCAAGGGAAGTCATCACCAAAATTTGAGTGTGATCTTTATATCACAAAATATTTTTCACCACGCGGTTCGTGGTACGGTAAAAAACGCTTTATTGTTCAAAAAGGAGAGGGATTCTTACCACTTTTACTAGCACCAGTCCTTGGTACCCTCTTTTCTAACATGTTTTCATCTTCGTAATTATTTGTCATATTTACTCAAATGGAACATGCTAAGAAAATAGTACTTGTATCAAGTGATTGTGTCGAGCAAATAAAGCTCCAGTCGTATCCCCAACAACAACAGTAACTAAAACAATTCACTAATTTTGTTACCTCAAAAACACCCGGAAATGCAATTTCCAGGCTCGACGAGGAAATGAGTAAAATTTTATACTCTTCATTATACACTGATGAACATGAAAAGTGGAAATTATATCAGCAAGTTTTACAAAGATTTTTATTCTTTACCGATGAAGCGAAAAAATTTAATTGGAAAGAAGAAGGAGATGAAGGATGCTCTTGATGACAAATTAAACAGTGCTCAAAATGAATTGACGAGTCTTAATGAAGACGACGATGTTTTAACTCTTCCCATCTCAGATATTATTGCTTCTGTGCCAAAAACTTATAGGGAGAAAAGTGAATATTTTCTTGGAAGATTACAAGCACCAGAGGTTAAAAATAGAATAAAATGGGATAAACAGGGTGTTGTATTTATCGGCGGAGAACGCGTCGAGAAATCAAATATTTCAGATTTAGTGAACGATGGTATTAGGTATAGGAAATCAGTTGTTGTGCCAGGAAGATGTCAGTTTTCAAAGTTTGTTTAAGGAATTAAGACGCCAAAAGAAATTTTGGGCGATCGTGAGTACTGGAGATCAAACGACGTACCTGGCTAAATTTGAATTTTTAAAAAATGAAACAATTGGAAGTCAAATATTATGACCCTTCACATGAGGCTTCTTACGCGGGTGTAGAAAAGATTGCCAAGTCTACACGGCGAAATATTCCACGTAAGCAAGTAATTGCCTGGGTAAAGAGTCAAGATGCATATAATATCCATCGACCTATTAGACGTAGATTTTCTAGACAACATTACAGTGTGTGTAATATTGATGATTTTTGGGAAATTGACCTAGCAGACTGGAGATCTTTAAAAACCTATAATGATGATTTTTCCTATCTACAGTCTGTCAAGTTAAAGCGTGGGTGGCTTTACTCGCAGTCGGTAAGGTGTATCGACATGATTTTGGTGTCAAAATATTAAGAAGAGCTCC
>NC_046665.1:41852337-41886402 GCF_010883055.1 Belonocnema kinseyi
AAGAGGGAGCTCTTCTTAATATTTTGACACCAAAATCATGTCGATACACCTTACCGACTGCGAGTAAAGCCACCCACGCTTTAACTTGACAGACTGTACTGGTAGTCATTGATGTTTTGAGCAAGTTTGTCTGGGTTGAACCACTTCAAAGTAAAACTGCATCTGAGGTTAAAGAAGCATTTGTACAAATTCTGCATAGAACCGGTGGTAGAATACCAGTCTACCTACAGAGTGATAAAGGAAAGGAATTTATTTGTAAAGTTTTTCAAAAATTCTTGTCAGATGTTGCAATACAATTTCGTTTTACACGGGATCCTAGTGTAAAGGCCGCCATTGTTGAACGTTTCAACCGTACTCTCAAGGAGCGTATGTAGCGGTACATTACACACCGTAATACTCATCGATGCATTGATGTTCTCCAGCCAATAGTACATGCATACAATAATGCTCGTCATTCAAGCATACACATGGCTCCATCTACAGTAAATCTCCACAATGCTGATATAGCTTGTTCAAAAATACAACGACGATTCGTAAGAGAAGCCGGCCGTAAAAAAGTACCTAAATATAGTGTGGATGATGTTGTACGCATCAGTCTTGCTAGAGACATCTTTGCAAAAGGATATGAAGTTGGCTGGACAGAGGAGCTGTTTGTTATTAAAAAGGTTATCACCTGGAGAACACATGCACCTATCTTATACGAATTGAAAGATTTAGCTGGAGAGGATATTGATGGAATTTTCTATTAGCAAGAATTGGCTAATGTTAAAAATAAGGACGTAGAAAACGACGAATTCATTGTTGAAAAGGTGATTCAAACAAAGGGTCGCGGGGCTAAGGAAAAGCTTCTTGTAAAGTGGGTTGGGTACCCCGCCAAATTCAACTCGTGGATACAAGCTACAGAGCTAAGCGCTCTACAATGAATGACGAAGACCAGTTTTATCTCATTTCACCACGTGATAGTAGTATAAAGTATTTTTCACAAAATACAATCACCCACTTTATCACTTAACTACCACATGAAATTCGACTTCATGGTCGTTAGGTGGTGGGACTCACAGAGATACAGTTTCCACGATCATTTCTACATGTGAGAGGTGAATCCAGTATGGAAAATCGTATCTCAATTGTACCAAAATCAATTGTAGAGAAAATAGGTATCATTGAAAAATCTACAATTGAAAGTGTTCCAGTAAACGAATCTAGTAGTGTCGATTTAGCTATATTCGAAAATTCTGACAAACCACGCGATAATAATACCATTTCAGCTGATGAAGGTTTTAAACTAGAGCTGTTTAAAGGAAAGTGGAAACGCCTTATTACATCATTCTTTCCACCGGGAGTTTATTCACAAATGGATGACCTTATATGTGCTATAAATAATACCCCTGAAATAAATAAGCATGTAGTTGTTAAACAAGAGATATGTGAAGAGGATTGTAAGATTACTGGTCGTCACTTTCTTCTAATCAGTGAGAAGATATCTCAAATTCTAGGTTTTACACCTTATACACTTTTACCTATCGATGCATACATGGCAGACCATCCACCAAGTTTATCAAATGGTCTACCAAATAAACTTGTTGTATATGGTATTGTGATCTATGCGAACCACGTATCACTGAAAATGTAAAAACACCACTCTTACGAGCCGTACCGGTGGATACGAAAAATTATATTTTTGGTTCAATACAGGTGACAAATTTTTCAACACCTCATCATATTCCTATTCTTAATACTTTTTTCCGTACAATCGAAATAGATATAAGGGACCATTTAGGAATTGCTGTACCATTTGAGCTTGGCACGTCAACCGTGACACTACAATTCAAACGGATTGCGTAAACATAAGCCATTACACAGAATACTATACATCTCAAGTCGGAGGTGGAGGTATTTCCAGAATTTACATTGGCTCTTCGTATCAGAGAGGACATGGTATAGGTAGTTTTTTGGTGGCCTGTTTCGACGAGCTTTACCATTTCTTACACGTGGGGCAAGAGTAGTTAGAAAAGAAGCACTGCGGCATGGAATGAATGTTCTTGATGATGTGGAACGTAACATACCATTGAAAAAGGCTGTGGAAACACGACTCAATAAAGCTGGAAAGGAATTGAAGAGACGAGCCATGGAAAAAGTGGAAAGCGTGATGAAAGTATCAAGATATAAATTGAGTGGGAAAAGGAATAATCTTTAGTTGTTCGGCGTTTGCAGAGTGTTAAACGTCGCGGGAAAACCTCGTAGAAGAAATAAAAAGAGTGGAAAAATCAGGAAGAAGATAAAGAAGAAAACAGTAGTCAAGAGAGAGAAAAGTTAAAAATGTAAAAGAAGAGCACGACCAAAAAGTACAAAAGCATCGGTAAATGATATTTTTGGAAACAAGTAAAAATGTCATTTTTACACTCACACTCGTGCGAGTTCATGAAATCGCAATCAGATCTCTTTTCACTATCTCCAACACAAACGTCCATAGAAGGCTCTCAATGGGTGCTTTATAAGCCAGTTTCATCTCTCACAGATGACTCGCCCATCGAGTTTGTAGTTCCAGGTCAGGGGGATGAGTACATTGATCTTGCACATACACTTCTAAGTGTAAGAGTCAAATTAATCACTCCTAAAAAAACTACAGAAAATACTTAGAGTGTAGAATCCGTTGGTCGTGTCAAAAATTTACTACATTCCATGCTTAACCAGTTGGATGTATACTTTAATCAGAAGCCTGTCTCGCCACCAAATAATGCAAATGCATAAAGAGCGTATATTGAATCTCTGCTCAACTATGGGCCAGCAGCGACAAAAAGTCATCTCACATCAGCATTATGGTTTGACGATACAGCAGGTAAAATGGATGACAGCACAACGCAGAACCAGGGTTTCGTCGATTGACGACTTGAACTGGATGAAGGAGGAAAAATTGATCTGATTGGTCATTTGCAGTGCTTTTTTTAATCAGGATAAATTTCTCTTGAATGGTGTTGAACTTAGAGTTCGACTGGTGCGTTCTAAGGATGCTTTTTGTCTTATGGATCCTACTAATCGGGCTTATCTCCATATTGAAGAAGCATCTCTTCTTATTCGGCGTGCAAAAATCAGCCCTGGAATTCTACTTGCACACGCAAAAGCTCTTTCTCAAGGTACGGCCAAATACCCACCTACCAGAGTAGAGGTTAAAACAGTCACAATTTATTCTGGTGTTAAAAGTAAAACTCTCGACAATGTTATACTCGGGCAACTACCGAAAAGAGTTATCATTGGATTTGTCGAAAATTACTCATTCAACGGTCATCGTACTAAAAACTCCTTTAACTTTAGACACTTTAATATCAATCATTTCTCTCTCTGGGTGGATGGCATGCAAATCCCGTCAAAGCCTTTGCAACCAGATTTCTCGAAAGGAAAGCTATATATTGATGCTTATCATACTCTGTTTTCCGGAACGGGGATTCATTTTATGAACGATGGAAATAATATTGATCGTTTTGATTACGCAAATGGATACTGCTTCTTTGCATTTGATCTTACTTCTAATTTTTCTGCAAATTGTCAATCACACTTGAATCTCGTTAAGAATGGCAGCCTTTGTATTGAGCTTCGTGTAAAAGAGACACTACAACAAACTATTAATTGTATAGTCTACGCAGAATACGACAATGTCTTGGAAATTGAAGCGCCCGGGCAAGTTATAGTATATTACAGCGGTTAAAACCTGCACAGACCTGCATAAACCTGTTTAACAGAACAATGGGCAATATAATCGACATACAAGGCTTTCGAGATATAGATGACCAGTTTATACCAAAGGAAGTGGCGGTTGTTTCTGTGGATCATAAATACATAGCCCATTGGATTGTTGGACCGCCATATCTATTCTCTGAATTTCCTGCATGTTCAAAATCACAAAATAACTGGATAACCTGTCACTATCATGGAATTGACTGGTTCGATGGAGATATCCCACTGAAGTTTTTATATTCAAACCTTCGAGGAGTTGCCAACACTGCATCACAGATTTGCACACGTGATCGGGAAAAAGCTTTGGTTTTACAGATAATCACCAGCAGACAAATCATAAATTTGGAAGAAGTAAACTGCCCAGCCTTCAAAAGATTCCACGACAAGAGAGATTTATGCTTTCTCCATGGAGTTAGAACGGAAGAAATGTTCAGATGTGCTCTCAACAATGCTATGAAACTGCGTCATTGGCTTGGAAAACAACGAGAAGAAGAAATTCTTTGTAAACTGTCAAACAGAAAGTCTATGTACGGGAAAACAATAATTGCTAGGAATTCAGTTCCAGATGGTGCTGACGTCAAAACTGAATCTTTAGATAAGACAACTGATTCTAAGCCTTGTCCTTACGAGATTGTTAACATAAAACATGAACAGTCTAAAGATATTGCAGGTAATTCAGATTTTACAAGTACCCACGATTGGTGTATACCCGACAGATTAAATTCCCAAAACCTGGACAAGACCGGCTGGTATTGTGGTTAAGACTGTTGACCACACTCAACCTGGTTCCCACTGGATCGGAATCCATATCGACGGAAGCGGAACAGGAACCTACTTTGACAGTTACGGGATACTGCCTCTTATTCTTCAACATCTTCATCGTCTATGTAGAAACTCCAGCCTCTACAGATGGAACACCAAACAACTACAGAGTACCTCTTCAGATGTATGTGGTCAGTTGTGTGTCATTTTTCTTCATCATATATGTAATGATGGTACTTTGCGTCATTTTATTGATATTTTTACGGACAATCTATTCGATAATGATCGCATTGTAGTCAATTTTCACAAAAGACTTTTAGAGAAGTATAAACTCAAAAGTATTAGAGCTCCGGAATCTAAACAAGGCGGTAGATGTGCTTGTTCACTACGAAATAAAAATCGGTTTAACTCGTGTGTACAATCATGTTCGTCGAAACTCGCTACTTTGTACCTTTTGTAAATATCATGTATATATGTATATTGTATAGGTGTTTTTTCTCTTCTCTCATGTTTAATAGTTATTCTCACCACCTTGCAAGTGTACTCTTATTTATAGAATAGAATTAAGAATTTAGATGGAATTCTTTTACTACGTTTCCCAGGTACCTATATTTACATCGCTAGAATTAAGAATCTAGATGTAATTTTTTTTAGAAAATATCAATAAAAAACATATGTAATCAAGAAAATAATGTTTTAATTAATTTACCTGTCCTTTAACTATTTATTTTTATAAAGTACATCAGAGGATTTTTTAAATAAATAATTTTTATAATTAAAATTTCTTACTTCAAAACATTAGATTAGATGTAAGACGCTCCCATAATATCTGTAATGGCGAACCCCCCATACCATATTCTCCATAATATCTTTTATGGCGGACTCCCCGCTCCAAATTTCCCATAATAGATGTCATGTCTGACCGCTTACACCAAATCCCATAATACATGTCATGGCGGACCCCCCACTCCAAATTTCCCATAATATCTATCAGGGCGGAACCCCACTCCAAATTTCCCATAATATCTGTCATGGCGGACCGCCCACTCGAAATTTCCCATAGTGTGCGCTCTCTACTTCCGAGCCAGAAAATTTTACAAAAATTTATAAAACTAACACCAAAATTTTATTCAAATTTTGGAAATTTTCGTCAAAGCTTATGATAGATGGGTACAAGAGTTGCAAGTTATCCCAATAAAATTTTCAATTTTGATCAAAAATAAAAGAGTTATATACTTTTGCAAATTTTGAAAATGTTCTGAAAAATAGAAAAAAAAAACATTTCTGATGGATTAGAAAATTTCATTTAAATTTATGGCTAGATATTAAATATATTTCGAAACTATCTCAGTTAAATTGTTTGATTAGACAAAAATTCAAAAGTTAGAGCTTTTTCAAAATTTGAATAAAATTTTGGTTTTAGTTTAATAAATTTTTGTAAAATTTTCTGGCACGGAAAAAAATACTTGCAAATTATCCTCAAGACATTTCTAAATTTTATAAACATTCAAAAAGCTATATACTTTTCAAAATTTTGAACATTTTCATAAAAAAAGAAAAAAAATTGTTCAACAGGTTAAAAAATATCAATTTAAATTTCTACTAGATATACAATATATGAATTTCGAAACTATTATCGTGGAATTTCTTAATTATACAAAAGTTCAAAAAGCTGAATTATTTTCAAAAATACGCAATTTCTTTTGAGATCCGTGAGTTTAAAACGTTGTTTTTAGTGGATTTGAACAAAGTTTACTAATTATCTTTATGAAGTTTTACAATTGAACAAAAAATATTGAGCACCAAGCGCGAGTTTCATAATAACAATGTAATTGTCAAAGCCGTAGGTGCTTTGAGAACCTTCTTTGAAAACAAATCGAAAAAATTTCAGTTACAATTTATGGCTAACTTGACGCAAAGCGCCGCGCGCACAGCGCGAAATGAGAATGTGCCGCGCGGCGGGCATATTTTTTTCCTACTTTTTATTACCTTTCCTAGATGTTTACCGTAATTCCCTTTGCCTTAATTATTTTTCCCATTTCCCCTTTCACTTTTTCCCATTTCTGCCTTTTACTTTTTTCTTTCTCTTTTCACCCTTTACGGTTTCTCAAATTTTTCCTCCCCCTTACCTTTTATTCACTCACTTTTACTGTTTCACTTTTCCCTTCGCCTTTTATCCTTTTCATCCTTTCTCTGTTCCCTTCAACCTTTTTCCTATTTCCTCCTTTCCCCTTTTCTTTTCCCCTTTCAATTTTCACCCTTTTTGCTTTTCCCCTTCTATTTTCCCCATTCCTGTTTACCGTTTTTTCTTGTTCACCTTTCGCCTTTTCCCTTTGTACATTTCCCCGTTTCCTTCACCCTTGTTTTTTTAAATATTCTTCCCTTTCTTCTTTTGTTCTGCTCTTTTCCTTTTTTTTCATTTCCTTGTTTTCATTCCCCTTTTTAACCTTCTCGGTTTCTCATTTTCTCCTTCCCTTTTTCTTTTCCCTATTTTCTTTGTTTCTTTCCCTTTCCCCTTCCTATTTTAACCTTTCCCTTTTCAAATTTTCCCCGTTCCATTCAGCCTTTTGCTCTTTTTCTCATCCCCCTCTCCTTTTTTCTCTAATCCTTTCCCTCTTTCCACTCTACTATTTTCTCCTTTTCCCTTTTCCCCTTTCGTAAATATTTTATGATGAAAGGGTTTAAGAAAAAAGCACTTCATTTCATATCATATGAATTTATAACTTGTGCCAGGCGTCCCACTTGTGTGGTGTAGTGAATGTATAGCAGGCGTAAAGTTTTTTGTGTAGCGAACGTAAAGTTTCATGTTGGCCCGGCGGTGAAGTGCGCATGTGCGAAAGCCACTGGGCTGGAAGCGGCTACATTCCGCCTGTAGTGGCGCGTTTTCAAAGGGGGTCGGACCAAAATGTACTTTTTGTCCAACCTCCCTTGAAAATGCATCATTGCATGCACGTAAAACAGGCCTAACGTGACCGCTTTGAGCCCATGCGACGTTCGCACGTGCATTCTCAACCGCCCGGGCGACATGAAAATTTACGCCCGCTAAATAGGATTTAGTGCCCGCTACATAAAAATTTACGCCCAATACGAAAAATTAAATTTATCATTAAAAACATTAAATCTTCCGCCTTTTAAGTACGATATTTCTTCCTTTCACTCATAATTATAATTTTCAAGAACGCTAAACATCCTTTCTCTGCTTCACATGTTTGTTTTGATGAAGGCTTGTTTTTAAGGGTATTTTGGCCTCACATAAAGCGGTATTTTAACTGATCATTTAATTTCGTTGACAGTTTGTTTGGCATATTTATCCTCCTCTTAGATTCGTTACAAATTACTGAGAAAACGGCATATTTATACTTTAACTCTTCATCAATTTTCGATAGATTTACGTAAAAAATTTTTATTCGCAGAAATTGATAAATTCCCTACATATGTTCTGGTGTCACGATAAAATTTAAAAGTTGCGGATGCAAAGTATCTTAAGATTTCTTTATTTTTGTATGTTCAACATTTTGTGTGACTTTAAACAAAAACCGGTGGTCATTCATCTACGTTTAACCCTTACTATCCTGCACTCAACCAGCATGAAAATGCTTTTCTATCTCGTCTTCAAAATTTTATAACCTCTATCCTTCAAGAATCAAGTAATCCCATATCCTTCTTATCTTTCTAAATAGCTATATTCTTATCCATGTAAATCCTTTTTTAGATCTTCTGAAGTATAAATATAGAATAAAAAGAGAAGTCCCGTTTCATTGATCTTGGATATAAAGTCTGAAATTCGAAAGAATAAAGGTAAATACAAATTAAAAGAGGTCGACCCTAGTGGAATGGTAGAAGGGTATAAAAGTGATCAAAGAATTAAAATTTAAGAGATACAGTGCGCGTATTTGGCAGCAAAGCAAATCTCTATCTTTATATCTAAAATGTCTGTAGAGGAAAAGATACATCATATATTTTTCCACTTTTTTCTATCAACGTATACAAAAAACAATTTAAAAATGTATAGTTGGAAAAGAAACAGTTTTAAACATTATGGTATAAATATGGTACAAAATTTTTATAAAAATGGTATAAAGTACAGGAGAAAATTTAATTATGAATCTAGTACCTTAGTTGATTCCTTTCGATGCTTTTCAAAAAAATAGTAGTTTTATATTTTTTTCTGCCAAAAATAAAAACTCCCGTTTAGAACTAAGTAAATAAAGAATGGGTATTACAAATGAATAAGCAAAAAATTAAAACGAAAGCTTACTTTTATTAGTATGTTTATTTCCTTAACAGAGTACGTCTTAAAACAAATTTTAGCTAATCAAATATAATTTAACAAAAACTTAAGGAGTTGTGAAGCCATGTCTCATTTCGTATTTCTAAAAGAGTTATAATTTACTCGGAAGCCATTTTCTCCAGAAGTTCATCCGGCTTGCGTAATAATTATGCGACTGAGACACTGTTGGATCTGCATTATTGAGGATATTTCCAATCTGAAGAAAAATTGGATCTTGTGCCTTAAAATTATATGGCACCCAACAGTTAACAGTCGTCAACTGTCTTGATGTTGGTACACTAAATAAATTTTTTCAAATATTATAATATACAGAACAGATTTATATTCGAGATAGAGGATTCGTGAACTAATCGAAAGACATATTATTTAATACGCATGAATATCCAAAGACCAAAATTTACCTGGTTGTAGCAAAGGATGTCCAGAGGTCCACCATTAGTTCACTGACAAAGATATCTTGTTTTAAAAAAGTAAGGTTTGGTACTCCCAAGGCAGAGGGTGGAAATGGGAAAAGATATAATACTTCATCACCGTGAGAAACTCCCAGATTTCGATTTTTGTCTATTGAGGACCAAATAGAGATTGCTCCTCGATAACCAAAGCTATAAAAGTAAATTGCACTTTTCCATTTTGATGCAGTTTTCTCCAGCATTCTTATTTCTGGATATAAGAAGGTAGCATCGCTGATATAATTTGTGAGACTTCGAATAAACTGTATATAAATAACATTAATGAAGAATAGTACTATATAATAATAAATATAATAATATATAATAATACCTTATCCTTGTTAGAAAAATCAATCAAATTATTAAAATAGAATTCTTTGACAGCTTTTGTGAATCCTTTTTCATTGTTGGCATTGAAAACTTCCCCAGCCATATAAGGAATTATTTGATCCAGGTTCGATTGGACGAAAGAAAACAATGATGTATCAGCATATAAGACTGAAATCCATAAGATTGTACTTGTACTTTTGAGCAAAAACTTAATTGAAATAGATTTGCGTTGTTTTAATGAAGAAACACTCACTAGCTGTATTTACTAGGCCTTCGTCTGTTACTTCTCCAGTAATATGAGGTAAATCCTTCATTTGATTTTGATTTAACAAGTTTTTTGGACTATCAGTTAAAAATGAACCGACAGCTTTAGGTTCATCTGTAGGGGTCCACCAGATTTGTACAAATTCTGCTAATTTTCCGAATATACTATTCGTTCTAAGTAAACTCTCTACGCTCATTTTTCGAAGACAATTAACGAAATTGTCGGTAGTGTCCAGAGGACAAGAAACAAGTGACGAAATTTTTCTGGAGTATTCAATCATTCTGCTCCTTTTTGTGTACGCCCAGAGGCATAACGGACTGCCACTTTGAATTATATATTGGTGGAATAAACCTATAGCAGTACGTTTGTAAACTTTAAAATTGTATATTTCTTACTTATGAGTTTTGCTAATCCGTCATGAAATTAATGAAATAAAATAGAACTGTTTATCATATATTTGTAGGGCTCCATACCCAAAGGAAAATTAAATCAATTAAGAAATGCTTATTTGAAACCTGTATTGGTTATTTTAGAAAATATGAACTTACCATTACTTGCTTTCGAAAGTGCATGTAAAGCTACACTGGCGCCTCCGGCACTTTCTCCAAACAATGTCACTCGTTTCGGATCTCCCCCAAAAGCTCGAATATTGTATTGGACCCATTTCAATGCCTGAACCTGGTCTTTTATTCCAAAGTTTCCTGGTGCTGCTGAATCACCAGTGCTCAAAAAGCCAAGGATACGGAGTCGATAATTTATAGTTACAAGAATGATATCCTTATCCAAAAGGTAGTTTCCAGGATAAATATTACTACTGCCATCCATGAAACTACCTCCATGAATCCATACCATGACTGGTAATAAAAAATTTGATTTAGTTTTTTTCGTCTGAAATATTTATGGAAGTAATCAGTCAGGATGTCTACGAAATTTCGCGTACCAAATTTTTTACTATTTTCCCATTTTTGCCGATAGTAGATATCAAATCTCCTCTTACTAAATGCATGAATATTATGATATCTTATTATATTTGTACAAAGTAATATTCTTGTAATTTATGGTGTTAAGTAAAAATTAATATAATTGGTTTATAATCGCCTTAGACATTTCCGAACTATCATCGCAACCATGGCGATAGTTGCCCTCTTCAGTTAATTAATCCAAACTTTTTTTCACACATACTATAAAAGAAATGTAATTCATCCAATCAAGATGGACCAAACAACCAGGACGAGACAAGAGAAGGTTTGTCAATGAGTTACATCGTTTATAGTAAAGGAATATCATTTCCTTATTTGCTTAATTAAAAGCTCCCGCATTTGCCTTAAACACCACACACAAGGTGCTTCCGTACAACCCAAACGGAAAACAATCCATTAGGAAAATAACCGCCCCGAGAGGGGCTCAAATGATCTTAATAACAATCACTCTTTGATTAAATATTCGAAACTTCCTAGATCTACTCAAACCGGAATAAAGCGCCAATACTTCAATAATTAACGACCATATCCGATCAGCTCAGACCGCAGAAGTACTGAAGTACTTCAAATAAGCGCAAGATCCAAATCAGATCAAACCAAAACGGATGACAACATTAGTACTTTCTATAATCATAAAATCCAGTTCGGATCAGGTAAAACTGGATGAGTACATCAACACTAAAAAACAATATACCTGTTGGATATCTACAATAGCGCCACCGAATTAGAACTATTGAGAAGAAATTTGAATTTAAATGAAATATTACCAAGAAATCTTATAGTAAATGTAGTGAAACCCCGATACTGTGCAGATTTTGGGGCTGGTGGTGGTGGGAAACAAACCCGATTAAGTTCCGCCCGCTGGTAAACGCTTTTGTCTGTTCACGCTTGAGTGACCAGTGCACTCTCCCCGCAGTGCTTTTTATCTACCTTTTTCCTACCTGCGGCGCGGGATTGATTGTCGTAAGAACTATATCGGGGAGCGCTACTTCGGAGGCTGGTATAGGAGCATATACAGGGTGGACACGCTGGGTCTTACATACATAGCGAACTTGATGCTACCCGAATTGCACAACAGCAGGAAAGAAGCCATTGTACAGAGGTATTTTCATATTTCGCGCCTTTAAGGTTGCATTCGGATCGGCCACTCGGTCAAGTCCTTGCATCTTCGGATCAAGTTTATCATAGCTTCCACGTTTGCGTTCGACACTTCAAATGGATACAACTGTCAAAACAATATAGGTTATGTTATATGGTAATTAAAAATAATAAAAGTGTTTAAGTAATAATAAAGTGAGACATGTGAACTGAGATGTAAACGTAATTTTTTTCTGTGACAATAACATTATGAAATGGGTGCTCAGTGACAAATACTATAAAGTAGTAATAATATTCTGCGCTTCGAGTTGGCGAAGAGTGAATTGTGTTTAACGCTTATTTGCGACAAAAAAAGGTATGTTATAAATCTATAGGATATGTAACCTCGAAATAATGACAGATCGCCCCGGCATGTTTATTATACTTATGATTGATTATTCTTTACCAAAAAAATATCTTGTGGTTTTGTATGTTTATCACTGACAGTGTCGGCAGTAATAATTTAAATAATAATTACTTACTGCCGATTTAACAACCAGTACTTTATAATCAGTTTAATAAGTTACACATTATTTCTGAATTAATTTAATAATAGATTACCATTGTTTTTTTTTCACAGGTCGATCCTAGAAGAAATACACATCAGGAAATGCAGATGAAATTAGTGCCTTTCGGCTTGGTGTGCTTCAATAAACATTGTTGAAAAATCTTTATCTCTGGACCTTGTCACAACACTGGGAATTGATCAGCCTAAAATTAATAATGTGAGTAATTTCGATGGTATAGGCGTATCGAAAAGATATCTCTAAACAATTTAACTTGCCCGGATAGATAGTTATTCCAAATTTAACAAAAACTGGAGAATATATTTATAAATTATAAATTTATTAAGTAACCCTGCAATAAATTTCAAAACTATCAAATTTTTTTATTAGGCCCTCTGCAAATTTATTTATAAATTCCAAGATTACCAAGCTGCCTAATAACTATTCCGGATATAGTACAATTTTCTACATTGATTATTATTCCAAAATTACAAAACTGGCGAATCTTAACTTGTCTTTATAAATTTTAAATTTATCAAGTTACCGAATGTAGTTGCCTAAATTTATGTGAATTATGTAAAAAAAATTACGATTATACGAATAAATTATTCGAAAATTGTCTGCATAATATTTATTTCCCAGTAATATTTTTCAACAAAATAATTTATTCGACGGGGAAGCATTAGAAATTATTATTTGACATGTTTACAATAAGAAAAAAAATTGAGAAAAAGATTCGAACCTACGGCAGCATGGTTACCAGCCAGGCTCTTTTCCACTGGACTAGCTGAGCTTGATGGGAGTCCATGCGCGCGCACCGTTGGAGGTTCTGCACGCTTGGTTAATGTGATTTACAAACGCTCATAGTTCTTACAAGAGGCCAAAAAATCCGGGCAATGATTCTCATTCTTTTTGAAGCAATATCGATTGATGATAGTCTCATTAAAAACTGAATGCCCCAGAAGAGGTTTGCCTTTTTGAGAATTGTAGTCTTGACCCACGGTCGATAACGAAGGACGCCTTGTTACCGCCGATACCGCGTATAGAGTGAAGGTAAAACCTGGCCTGGTGGTTGATTAAAACTACAGTTACAAAATAACAGACAAGGAATGCCAATTATCTCTGTTTTTTGCTCCACTTCGCAACGTATTTCGCAAAATTCGGGGACACTATCATTAAGACCTGGCCGTTTGTAAAATCGTTAGGTCTCTAGAATTCTTCTATTATGTTAGAATTGTAAGTAAAAAAATAAATTAGCAAACGATTCTAACCATTTAAATACTGCGTCTTTCTGTGTGATTTAAATTGACGGAATGTACACAGAAAAAATATGTAACTATATTAGTTCAATAATACCTTGAACTAATACGCTTCGCATAAATTAGAACTCAGTAGGCAAAAAAGTCTAACTGGATCTCTTCATTTAACTTGTAATTTTATCGGTTTGAGTATAGAACCGACGCTTTAGCCATACCGAATTACATCGATTAATTAAGTATTGAAATGGAGCAGTTCGTCGTGTAAAACTCGCATCATTCATAAGTTGAATATCAGCTGTTCTAAAGCATCGAAACAGATACTGTTCGACTTTTGTATCGGGAATGTAACGAAATTTGAATCACAGTGCGTCGATATAGATATACTCGCTATGCTTCGCTCCGTTCGACTTTTCTGGTTCGAATGACGACGAACAGCGAGGATCCAACAAATATGTATTGTTTAAATTTGAGAGCACGCGATATTTGATATTTAAATAATTATTATTTAATTTTTCCCAACCCATATTATCCGGCGCCTCAACTCAGCGCAATGCTGATGCGAATCTCCTAAGTTACAGATTCGTTGGACCCTCGCTGTTCGTCGTCATTCGAACCAGCAGAGTCGAACGGAGCGAAGCATAGTGAGTATATCTCTATCGACGCACTGTGATTCAAATTTCGTTACGTTCCCGATACAAAAGTGGAACAGTATCTGTTTCGATGCTTTAGAACAGCTGACATTCAACTTATGAACGTTGCGAGTTCTACATGAAGAACTGCTCCATTTTAATACTTACTTAATTGATGTAATTCGGTATTGCTATAGCTTCGGTTCTATACTCAAACGATAAAATTACAAATTAAATGAAGAGATCCAGTTCGACTTTTTACCTACTTAGTTATAATTTATGCGAAGCGTAGTTCAAGGTATTATTGAACAAATATAGTTACATATTTTCTTCGGTATAGAAGTGTTTGTTAGAGAGCGAAATTACATTTAGTATGTTATTGCCACTGATTGAGTCTTGTTTCGGGCTTCAACGACAAATCGCGAAAAGGGTCGCAAGCATTTGACTGTCGAGCGACCAGCAGCAAACAGGCAGGCACGCGCTTGGCCTAGCAAGCAAAGGACGTGTTATTACGAATTTTTGTATAGTCGTTTTTCTCTAGGGTGACGTCCCATGGTAGTATCAATCTTTACACAAAACTTAAGATCCCCTGACATATCAGCCAATAGCAGTGCTTCTGTGTTTTACTAGAAGAATATCATTGACTGAAATATCTATTGTTTTGACATTTGACGCCAAGATTGACGCTGTCATTTGACGCCAATCTTGCCAATGTAAAAGCACAAGGTTTTTTTCACTTGCGTGGTTGTGAATTTACGCGCCCTTTTTTTCAGTAACGTTTGTTTTTTTACGGAAGTGTCGTTGATTCACGCAGACTCTTGAAAATTCAGTACGTATTATATGGGTGAATTAGTTTCCAACTATCTTTCGAACATGCAAAATCGCTCGAAATCTGAGGCCACAACACGTTGATGTTGTCGTTAATGGTCGTTAATGACTCACGACGTTTATAGCGAAGTAATGTTATTGATTTTCTTTACTTAGAAGCTCCCGTATTTTGCTGCACCTCGAAGCTCAAGGTGTTTCGGTGCAACTCGAGTAGAAAACAGCCTACTAGTGTAAAAAAGAACATGGGAGGAGCCAAAATAATCTTAATAACATTCACTTTTTCATAAAATAATGAATCCTTACTGTATTCACTCAAACTAGATACAGATTTGTGTGGAAGTTAAGGCTAAGTTGGTTAACGGATTGTGGCAACGACAGCTGGCAGAGAACGATAAAAGGAGAGATGGTTTAAATTTGACTCATTGCCAGCGGGGAAAGTAGCACAGAGGAAAAAGGGATTTGAATCGGGAAGTTTCCAGTACACCGAAAGGGAAGAACAAAGAAAGGAGAGCACGGGGAAAGTGTAGGAATATGGCAGAAAAGAAACGATTAGGAGTGAAGTGCGTGAGATCAACTGAGGCATTAATCAAAAGAAAGAGAGTGGATAGTGGAAGCAGTGCTTATAAGGAAGATAGAGGATGAAGTTTAAGAATCCAAAAATGTTCAGATCGCCACCGGAAGAAAATATTTTTGTAGAGAAGGATAATTTCAGTATCAAATTCGAATGCCTCCCTCTGGAGGGGCCCCCACCTATACCGCGAGTGGTTCGGATATTTATGTCCAGCAACGTTCATTGGCTACCTCGGCGTTGTATCGATACCTCTACTTTAAGCCACCTTTCTAACTGCGCATGCGCCGAAAAGCGCGAGTCTATTCTGAATCAATAAAGACATACTATCAATAATAATGCTTTTCGGCACATGCGCAGTTGAAATAGTCGCGGTTCGTTAGCATACGATTGATTAGCATGACTGAATTTTCATTTCCTGGAAATAGTACAATTTGCTAACTAAAAATGAATATAATAGAATCAGAAACCGAGTGAAATATTTCGCGGCATATTGAGTATTCCAGCATGAGCTCACGTTTATGGACGGAAAAGTTGAAGTATCAGGAAGGTTAGCACAGTTGTTGACCACTGTTCATATACGTATAAAATCTTTGAGATAGGAATGCAGACAACTTGTTTGGATAAAATAATCTAAAAGTACAAGGAGTTATAAAGGTCAGAATTTTCAAATGTATCAAGCTATGATAGGTGGTAGTTTAGAATTATTTTCTCAGTCATGTTCCATTCTTTTATCGATTCGAGATCTTTCAGTGTCACGAAATTAAATATCCAAAATTTGAGGTTACTGTATAAGATCGGGTAGTCTCATCTCAAATTTCGGAGAGTGGATTGTATTTCGAGACACTGAAAGGTTAACAATCGACAAAAGAAGGGAACATGACTGAGAAAATACATTCTATATCTAAAGAATTTTACTATTCTGATATTTATGAGTTACTTTTACGTTTGGAATATTTTCTTAAAAAAGTTATCTGCATTTCCATTACGTCATATTAAAATACTCAATTCAAACTTCCCGCTCTTCGGTCCTCTTTTTAATTAGTCAGCCCGTCTCACGGGACATAAATGGAAGTTTACTGTATATAAGTATGCGGAGTTTAAATAAAATCGGAGAATTCAGCTATTCGGAACTGCACCCAAATATAATTTTAAATCTAAATAATTATAGTGCAATTAATAGTATAATCTTGGATTATTTAATTTAAAAAGTCAATTAAAATTTAATTTTTTAAATAATAAAAAAAGCTAAACATCATTCATAACATTCGAAATTAACTACTTTAACTAAAGCTTTATAATCAGATTAAGCTAATAATTTAATTAAGTTCTCTATTTTCGTGATACTTATAACCATTCTTATCTTATAAACGCCAACTGAGCGGCCGGCAATAAAAAGTGGAAATATCTCGTCGGTGAGTAAGAAGCAGCTATAGAAAATTGCCTACAAAAAATCAATATACTTTCACGGCTGTAAAAAGTAGCAATAGAATATTGGCTGTAAAAAGTAGAAAACGGTGTCGGTGAATCGGCTCTGTTACACGCTGCAAAGACAAGCCTCGTTCAAAGCCGAAATTGCACGAGGACGAACCCGACCTCGCCCGACTGGAAGATTCGCTTTCATGGCAACGTTTTAAACGACTGCTTTGCGATAAATTCTAAGAGAAAATTGAAAAGAGATCACCAAATATGTTTTATTTTTTCCTAAAATTTTTTAAAAGTGTGTAAAATATTTTTTAGACTTTTAACATTTTTCCGTATTAGATAATTTTAGAAAAACTAAGGAACATAATTCTTTTAAAGCCTTCTTGTGCAATTTTTTTGCACATTTTTCTTAAGTTTAAGTAAGTTTCTTAAGTGTATGTTGGTTTAAATAATGTACTTTCAAATTTGAGTAAGTTTAAGAGACGTTCAGAAAATTTATACGATTAAAAAATAATTAAAACTGGTAAAGATTTTTGAGGAATTTTGTAATGTTTGACGAAAATTAAAGAAAATTAAGGTTCCTTGAAATAACTTTAGAAAAATTTTAGAAATGAAAAAAATTTTAAATGTAAAAAATATACTTTAAGAGCTGTAAACGAATCTCGAAAGGTTTCAAGAGCAGGATTAATTTTGATTTAAATGCTTGCGAAAATTTAGAAGATTATAAGGAAATTTTCTAACATTTTGAATGATATCTCCAACTTTTGAAAAAAATTTGAGTCAGTTAAAAATATTTTCAGGAATTTAAGACGAGTCAAACAGATAAAAAAATATTCCGAAACTTGAAAACATTTCAGAAATTTTATTAAATATTTCTTCATTTCTCACCAATTTCGTAAACATTCCTAAGCATGTTTGAAAAGGACTGGAATCCAACCTAATGTTTTGTAATATTTTGTAAAATAAAAAAATTTTCTTAAAATATCCTAGAATATTTTCTGACACATCTGATTTATTCAAGAATCTTTTTTGAATTTCCTTGGAAATCTTATACTAATTATATTTATATAAATTAAAAAAACAAACTGATAATCCTTATTTTCTTGTTTTTCATCTTCAGAATTTAATTTCAACTCGAAATAAAGTGTTTGAAAACTTTCAACAAATAAATATTTATTCGAAATTTCGATGTTATGTAATTATTAATATCATCATTTATTTTTTATGGTAGTGAAAAAAGTTTTAAATTTGGGAATTGCAAGTGGTACTTAGGTTAATTAAGTTCAATATTTGTATGACTACAAAAATATTAAAAAAGCCTTTATTGTTAAAAAAGTTGTTTGGTTTATTTAAAGACAATACTTCATCTTAAAACCTGTTTTTTATTTAGGAAACGTCTGTAATGTTTTCAAACATAATATAAAAAATTTAACGTAACGACGATGAGGGTAGGGCCAAAAAGAAATGCTACGGTCTGTCACATTGCGCAGGGAGGGGGGAGGCATTTTAGTAACTAGTGAACATATTTTTATAATATTTTTGCTTGATTCTGCCGCAGGGTCAAACATGGTACAAAAAACCGATGTGAAATTTCGAATAAAAACGATTGCACTCTGCATTGAAAAATCTGGTTAGCTGATCCAACTGATTAGTTAGTAAGATATCGTACTGCTATTTTATTAATTCATACTGCTATTTTATTAGAGAGTGCAGCCATTTTATTGGTTACAGTGACTATTCAGTTAGTAGCAGCAATTAAGAAAATGGTTGTCCCAACTAATAAAGTAGCAGTATCATATCTCACAAACTAAATAGTTGGTCCAACTAACCATTTTTTCAGTGTGTATACATTAATTTAAAAAATGAACAATTTTAATACTTTTATCTATTTTCCAATATATCATTTCAATATGATACACATTGACTTTAATTTTTTAAATTCTTGTAATTTGTTGGTAATTTTTCTAATTTTACGATATTTTTTACTGTCTTTGGCCTTAGGAAATATATTTCACAAATAAAATTATAGAAATATCTTCATTACTTTATAAAAGGCTATGAAAACTTGCCGTTGAAATGATACCAAATTTTTTTTATTGTTAACAAACGGTTTTACATGCTTTAACCTTTTGGACCAGTTGGAGAAGTAGATATTTCTTTAATCGCTTTTCAGTATATGATTTTTCCCTAAACACGAAGCAGATTAAAGACACTTAAAAAATCAAAGTAAAAAATGTAAAAAATTCATTTTAGTTCTTTGTCAAAAAAGCCGATACATTTTTTAATAAAATTCCTCTCTACATGCACATGCATAAAAGGCAGCGTGAATACTGCCACTTGCTATTTACAAAATTCATACTCTTCGAATCATCAATTCAATTGAGTTGAAATTTGAACAAAAACTTATTTCAACCTTAATCTGCAATTTTCTCACTGGAGGTTTTCCATTTCTTAAAATTTGCTCGATAAACGAAGCGCTTGAAGGTTGAACTTCATGTTTCTTACATTGTCTACAACACAAAACTAACAGTTTCTATGTTCATTAAAGTATTTAAGTTTTTCTTTCAAATATAATTTTCAGAAAATGTAGATACGCAGTTGATATAGTATTAATAGAATCTAAAAATTTTGAAAATGAGCTAAATTAGCACGAGTTGAAGTGAAGAAAGGACGACCTTTTTTATTTAAAAAAATGTACTTTTTCCAATTATTTGAAAAAATGGACAACCTAGAAATTTTTGTAGACGGAAAAAAGATGTGCCCTGAAATTGTTCACTTGAAATAAGTTTCACGCAATTAAAATTTTTTTATTCAAAGTACATATAAAATAGGTTAAGGCATAATATAAGTGTGTGTGTGTATACAATAAGTAAATAAAGAATAAAGAAAGTCGATAAGGGAAGAACTATCATACTTCTTGTTTGCGAAAAAGGGATTCCTCAATTGTCAAGTACGAGAACTGACGTCAATGAAACAACCATAATTAATTTAAAAAACTGAACTCTTCCATTTGAGTCCAAAAGATCAAATATTTAATATTTAATAAAAATATTGTAAACATTTTCTTCCGCGGGTGGCGTGGAAAGGAGTTTTATCAAAAAATGTGCCGGTTTTTCCAACAACAAAAAAACTGCATGCATTTTTTCCCTGTCTTATTTATATTTTTTAAGTGTTTTTAATCTGCTTTATGTTCAGGGAAAAAATCAGATCCTGGCAAAAGATAAAAGAAATATCTATTTCTTCAATTGGTAGAAAAGCTTAAAGCCAAATTTTTAGTCCGTTCGTTAACATTTTTTAAAGTTTTTGGTATCATTTCGAAGGTAAAAGTCTTCATAGTCTTTTACTAAATAATGGAGATATTTCTATAATTTCATTCGTAAAATCTATTTCCTAAGGCCAAAGATGGTAAAAAACATGTAAATATAAAAAAAATTACTAACTATTTGAAAGAATATTCTTAATAAAAGTCAATGTGTAACACATTGAAATAATATTTTGGAAATTTTATAAAATTATAAATATTGTTCATTTTTTAAATTAATGTATAAACAACAGTTTTTATTACAAATTTCATGGCGTTTTGTACCATATTTGACCCCAGGGAAGAATGAATTAAAAAATATTCTAAAAATATGTTAATTAGTTATTAGAATGCCCCACCCCCCACGCGATGTGACACAGACCATAACATTTCTTTTTGGCCTTCCCCTCATCGTCGTTACGTCAAATTTTTGATATTACCTTTAAAAACATGAAAGACGTTTCCTAAGCAAAAAAAGGTTTTTAACATGAAGTATTATCTCAAATAAATAAGAATACACTTTATTTGTAGTTAAAATAAAATTCTGAGAATTGAAAGAAAGAAAATAAGTATTGTCAGTTTGTTTTTAAATTTATATAAACATAAGTATTATTAGATTTTTAAGAAAATTGAAAAAAGATTTTTAAATATATCATACCTGTCAGAAAATATTTTACGATATTTTAAAGAAATTGTTTTATTTTATAGAATATTACAAAACCGTAGAAAAAATTCGAGTCCTATTCAAAGATTATTAGGAATGTTTTAGAAATTTGTAAGTAATCAAGGAATATTTGATCAAGTTTCTGAAATTTTTCAAATTTGTGAATATTTCTTATCTATTTTACTCTTCTCAAACACCTGAAAATATTTTCAACTGCCTCGCTTTTTTCTTAAGATTTTAAAAAGTCATTCAAAATGTAAAAAATTACATTATAATCTTCTAAATTTCAGCAAGCATTTGAAAAAAATTTGTTCCTGCTCTTGACATAGTGAGATTCGCTTAAAGCTCCTGAAGTTTATTTTTGACAGCTTCAAAAATTTGTATTTCTAATAATCTTCTAAGGTTTAAATTATTTTTGAATCTCTTGAATTTTACTTATTTTTTCTTGAATTTACTCGAATTTTCATATTTAAAAAAACGTGATAATCTTACGGATTTGAAAATTTCGCTTTAAAATCTTCAACACTCTCTGCAGAAAATTGTAGGAAATCGTTTGATAGTTTGATTATTTCACAATTGTAGGAAATGTTTGATATTTCTGGAGGCGACAATCCTCACACCATCCTAACACAAAGGATTCCGATGCGTGAGGTCGACATCGCCGATGTCGAACAGCAGGTGAAACAGTCTTCTTGAGGACACGATTGAAAAAAATTATACAGCTTTCTTGCCATAAATCAGAAGTGGGATACACTTCTGCTCACTTCGTGGAGAGTGCAAAGTTACAACGATAGTGCTGTGTATAGGGAGTTTCCATTATAGTGATCATGATTATCAGTGTACAATCTACCCTCATAAATGAAAATAATTGGTATCCGAGAACATAAAAGATACTAATGGGATATCGATATCGATATATTGAAAATATCGATATCGATATATTGAAAATATCGATATTCAGAGTCCGATATATCGATATTTCATGTCGATATTTAGAAACCGATATATCAAAGTCAATATTGATATTTCGTCATAATTTCCACATCGATATCCCATCAATATTTTTTCACTTGACAGAATGCGCTTTTTCGTTGAATAGCGAGTGAAAAAACAAGCAACAACTGAATACAAGTAAACGTAAGTAGACCTTATATTTTTCATTTATTATTTATCTTTGTATACTTTCTAATCTGTATTATGCGAATATTTGTAAATAATAGAAGTCACGGGGAGCATGGGCTCAATTAACCTCAAAGGCATAAAAATGCAATATATGTTTTGACTTAAAATCTTACGAATTTAGTGTTTCATATTGCACTCAATATGGTATTTACCTTAATTTTACTTGAAAGAATTTTGTCCATTGCTATCCTATTTTCGTGATACATATCTCTCTGTCTTGTGTGTTCATACAGTTATCGGGCTACGTTACTTTTTAGGGTGGGGGTGGGACGGGGACGGGGGTTGTCTAAAATTGTTAACTTAGTTTATGGACAGCCCCTTACATAAAGTATTCTTTTTTCATAAGAAAACAGTAACTACATTCTAAATTAATTACTTCTATGCAGTTACTGCTGTCTCACTCGGGAGACTTATTTAAAATATAGTTTCTGTATTCTTTAAAAAACAAAAGTTCTACTTGTTTAGATTTATTACCTTACAACTATTAAAATCAATTTATAAATTTATAAATTCTTGTGCTATATTGTATGATTGGAATGATAAGACGAAACTATTTGGCGGTTTGCAGGGTCCGGGGATATGCGAAAGTATGGTATGATGAGTTGCATGAAACGCAATTGATTCGGCTTGTATCTTCTCATTCCCTAAACAACCATTTCAGGGAGAACTTAGTTTTATATTTTGCTTAAAGAGGCAGTTTTATACGAAATATTCCTGATCAGGATCTTCAAACTTTTTGTTTTATAAAAGTAGGAAAATGAAAAAAATACAAGCCTTATTTGGCAGAAGATAAAATTGTTGACTTTATTATTCGTGATCTCCATGATGAGAAAATATGTACCACCGTACTTTAAACGCGTTTTGAAACCCTTGATGAACTCAATATTTGACAAGCTATTTTCTGCGAAACGGGAAATAAAGCTAAAAAGAGGAAAAAGATCAAAAATACATGTGAGATCACAAATGAAAAGCCGAAAGTAGAGAAGAAAAGAAAAATGCATGTTATCACTGCAGGAAGGCTGGTCATCGTAGATATGATATCGTAGTCCGTGCAAAGGTAGCCAAAGTAAAAAAATCTACAACGAACGAAAACGATGTGCGGGAATTTTCGGAAAGCATGCCATAGAGAAGAAAGTTGTCAATCGAAAAAAAATCGAATCAAAAATTTAAAAAGTCCTGACTAGCTGATACGAAAAGAAAGTTGTATGTGTGTCAAGTAAACAAATTACAAATACGAAATCCCATTAAACTATGTACTGTAAACAATATTTCGGGTGAGTGTATAGTTGATCTGGGGAGCGATTGTTTAATAATAAGATTAAGCGGATGAGCAATCATCGAAAAAAATATTTGTGGCACGAGACAAACTTGTGACTCCTAGAGTAAAAGCTATTGTAGATGTAACTGATGTAGACTTGAGACAGACAATACCGCAGATAGGTCAATGGTTCTGTTAGAAGTAAACCTTTTCGTTGAAGATAGAAGGAACATAATTGAGAGAGATATTCAAATTTTGAGAGTAGATGATTTTAAAGTCATAGGTCAATTAGTTTCGCTGCTGAATCGAAAACGTACGTCTATCGCGCTGAATACCGACTTACTCGTATAAAAGAACAGCGATCTTTTCCCGGACATGTCAACTAATTTAGAGAATTTATTAAAGATTTTTCTGAAATATTTGCCCCTTTCACTAAATTACAAATTCGGTTCAAGGAATAAAACACCTACTCGCAGACAAACCGATACTAGCTCTTTACGATCCTACGAATGTGACAGAACTACACACAAACGCAAGCGCGGTTTTACTAGGAGCTATGCCATTACAGTAAAAAACGACGAAAAACGAGTTGTGTCGTATTACAACCGAAAGACTTCATTTTTTGAAAAAATTTCATTCTCATGATTTAGAAACACTCGCAATATTTGAGGAACTTAAGGCACTTCGTATATATCTGATTGGAATCAAGTTAACTGTAGATACTGATTGCTGTACCATACGCGCAACAGCTGTAAAATTAGGCATAAATCACAGAGTAGGTAGATGGCGGGAATAAATGCAAGACTTTCTTTTTATAAAATTTATCGACCTAGTCCCAACGGACACATGCAGATTATTTCAGTTGAAATCCGCAACAGCAACAGCCGAATCTATAGGTCATATGTAAAATTCTAGAAACTGGGGAAGTTCAACCAGATACGAAGCAATATTTTGATAGGTATGACTTAAGAGGTGGGGTGGTTTTTCGTATAACTGAAACAGGAAACAAATGGGTGATATCTCGAGCGTCACGATTTATTATCTTAAATATGTATTGATGATCAAGCATATTTTGCGACTGAAAACACATTGGAAAAATAAAATAAAATTACTGTTTCAAGGGTGTTAGAAAATATATTGCCTAATACGTTAATTCTTGTTTATACTGCCTGTGATATATATCTAAGTCAGGGCGTAAACATAGCCTGTTGCATCCTATACAGAAAAGCGTAATCTCCTTTCATACTATACACTTAGATAATGTGGGTCTCTTTATGAACAGAAAACGACACAATATCCACAAATTGGCTTTAATTGATGGGTCTACGAAATTCTGTATCATCGAGCCGCTGTAAGATATCAGAAATGAATGGGTCATCAAAACACTGCTGCAAATGTTTGGAATCTTTGGAGTACGAAATCGAATCATCAGTGACCAAGGCAACTGCTTTCAATCACATCGTTACATCAAGTTCTTCAAAAATATGGAATAAAACATATTCCTAATGAAGTAGCCAGCCTAAGAGCGAATGGGCAGGTTGAAAGAATGAATCTTACCATTCGTGAATCGCTGTCAACGACTAGTATTGGTGCACTAGAAGACAGCTCGGCCGTTCACGTGAGGAAAGGGCAGAGCGGCATTAATTGCACCACGAATCGGAGCACCTAAGATTTCCGCCCAACTTTTTTACAAGTATAAGCCTCGAAGATCAACAGATAATGCTTTTGTAGGAGCAATTCGATAGACTTTGGACCAGATTAAGTTAAAGGCATTGCCAAAGGAGGCTAGATGAGTTACTGATGAGAAACAAGCATGGTAAATGTCTCGATTTGACAGTAAAAGGTTCAAACTGCTGCAAAAGTCCGTTGCGCACATTGTTCTGTTGGCATCCCGACCAGCAGCCACTATTTAAAGCAAGAAACTGACAGCAAAGTCAGAGGACCCATTCAAGGTGATTGCTGTCCTACCTGATGATCGCCACCAAGTTTCAGACTATAGGGAGCTCAAAACAGGCCAAGGTCAGACGACTATTGTGGCGGTAGACAGCATGTGCAAATGGATCACCTTCGATGCGCTTAAATAAAACCCGGTGAACTAATCTTTGAAATCTTTGTTTTTGCTCATGTACAGGTTAAAGCTGGGCCAGCCTAACTTACAAAATTAAAAGTACGTGCGGACATTGCGAAGTTCACAAACTACTTGAACAGTTATGTTTCAAGGGAATGATAGTCTGCCGACAAATATTTCGAATTTGAAAAAGCAACCTAGGCCAACTAGACCTGTTCTCAGAACTTCTGAGGTTACGAGATAAACAGACAGAATGGAGAACGCTCTAGCACGGCCTTTTGTCAAGATCGTGTGGATAGAGTTTTCGTAGCAATATCCACACGTAGTGCTGAATCGATTTAGCTTATACGAACCTACTGCTCATAGGCAAGTTAAAAAAAGCTTTATCGGCGAAGGCTGGACCGAGAGCTATGTCTGTACAGTTCTTACGTACCTATTGGTCACAGAAACGTTGAGAGGAACTCTACTGGCGACGGCTGGACCAGAGTCAAGTTAGTGCAGCTTTGACAAATCTACTGGTCATACATATGTTGAGAGGAGCTTCGCTGGCGAAGACTGCAGCAAGAGCAGTCGAAGTCGTCCCGTTCAGGCCGAGATTACTCAGTCGCTCACTCGGTTCATGTGGTTCCTAGCGAGGCTGGCGACATTTATTTTGCCTCTTTAGGAAACATGGAAAATCTCTGAAGTCAAGACATGCCATGGTATTATGATAAGAGACTCTAACCGTTTTCCACTCAATTGGCGAGAACCTCTCAAGTTTTTTTTACAGGTATATAGTCGGAGTTTCACAGATGAGACGAACCAAAGGCGAATCAATGGTCAGAATGGACGATTGAAAAGGAATAATATTTAAATAAAGGAGAATAAAGCATACCTCAAAGACTTTCAGACCATAGTTTTGGAATTTCTCGAAGTATGATTTAATTTTTCAAATTCGTTAGTTTCTACCATACGTTAAAGAAAATAAGACAACATTTCATCCCTTATAGTCTGTTTACATAATAAAGGAGAGTAATTTTTGCTGCTGCCCGCCTGTTCGCCTAAGCATATTTCGTTTCTACCCGCTTGAATTCGAATCAGCTAACAGTGTAACCTTTTCTAATGTATATATAAACATTTCCTGTAGGTTATAATCCTCACACCATCCTAATAAACAGAATTCCGAGGCGTGAGGTCGACATCGCCGATATCGACTATCAGGGGAATCAGTCGCCTTGAGGACAAGATTTGAAAAAAAAACGATACAGCTTCCTTAAAAGTTCAACTGCGGATACAGTTGTGTGCTAAGTTTTATATACGGACTAATTTCTATTGTGCAGAATTTTCCCTAAACATTTTGTTTTAAATATTATATTTTGTACAAATAAGCTACTTGCTATAGAATTAAATTAATTAGAACAAATAAACATTCATTTCTACAAAATAATTTTTTTGTTTGAATTAATTATTTTTTAATTTGGCGCAATATGTTTCAACTAGAGTTACCATGTTGAGGCACCGTCGTGGTCTTCGCTGTAAACTCGACACTTGATGGACCCAAGTTTGACTCATGCTGGAGGTGGATTTTTCATCGATTTTTTTTGTATCGAGTACATTAAAATTTTAAATTATTTCAATTGTTTAAATAAAATGTTTATAATAATAATACTGTTGATTATAAACACCAATTCCCATATAATAACAGTTTCGGTGGTTGTCTGCAAGAGTGGAGCACTGTTTGAAGGAGTGTGAAGCAAAGTGAGAAAGTAGGTACATGCATGCGCGGTGAGGCGAAGCGAGGAAGGAAAGACGGTAAGAGCGAAGTAAGCAAGTTAATGGATTTTAATTTAAGCTGAAGGAATTCAGTTGCTCATTCACGAAAACATGTACTACAAATGAAGTACGAACTACACTTATATTACATATATGCGCATTCGCGCATTGTTTGGACCAAGGAATATTTTGTTGAATCAGTGAGATATTTTCTTGCTCCATATATTCAATAATTTGAAGTGAGAAGGTAGTTTTTCAGCCTATAAAATATTTTTTTGACCTTAAAATATATTTCTTTTTATCATTTCGCATATCCTCATTTTAAAGAAATATTCATTCCCATTCAAGGAACTATTAATTTGAACAATGAGTCATTCGTTAGGTTTGAAATGTATATTTTTGTTTTAATTAAAATTTCTTTGGTAAAAAGAAATATTTCCCTCAAACCAATAGGTCGTATTTTTAATTGAAAAAATCTTAACCTAATCTCATGAGCTTTTGCGCTACTGAAAAAAAAATTTTTTTCATTCAACGTGTACATATATATATTTATATTCCTTGAACAAATATTTCCTTGAAAATAATCATGCCTTTGACACATATCAGACGAGTGGGATTCACTTGATAAAAGTAATCCTTTTTTCCGCTAACAGTCAGGTTGACGATAACAATTTACACGATAACTGGTAACATCAACTTTTTAAGATAAGGATAAACATTCAAATACTTCAGATTTATTTGTGTTCTTATTGCGAGTGAAAAAAATCATATTATTAAAGACTTGAAATGTTATGGATGGCTCATTTCAGTAAATGAATGCTCCCTGAATAGGAATGAATTTTGTTTTTGCTATGAGTAGATGAAAATTTATTGAAATAAATGTATTTTTAAGGCAGAAAATCTAGACGTTTTGAGTCCGCGAAATCATTTTCTTAGATGTACGAAATATTTAGTTTAATCAAGAAAATTCAGCCAAACAATTTATTTATTTAGATCAGCAAGAGCTATATGTTGGGTTCAAATAAAAATTACTACTGCCAAAGACCCTTGTGAAGTTGGCCCCCTGACGTTCATATTTTTTCAATTTTGTTTCCACATCAAATCATCAAATATTTTTATTTGTCCCCTCCTGGTTCTGAAATTAGGGGCGAAATTGATTTCGGGGGGCTAGCTTTACGCATCCCCCCGAAATTCATATTTCTTAAACTTTCTTTTTGCTAACGTTTGTACGTTGTGTGTACTGTTTGTACATTTTAAATTTTCGTTTCTAAGCTCACGGTTGCCCGACTAGGGACAAATCGTAATTTCGTGCGATTCCCTCGAAATTGGAATTTTTCCATTCTTCTTTTTGCTAACGTTTGTACTTCGTTTGTACTGTTTGTACATTTCATATATTCGTTCGTACACCCTTGGTTGTCCGGCTAGCGCCTACCTAGGGCACATTAAAAATGGCGTGCCATCCACCGTAATTTAAATTTTTCAACGTTTGCTTTTATAACGTTTGTTCGTCTTTTTTTCTTTTCTAACACTTCATATTTTGGTTTGTACCGTCTTGGTTTCCCGGCTAGGGAGGAATCAAAGTGTCGCCTCATCCCCCATAAATTTGAATTTTACAGTACAAACGACGTACGAACGTTAAAAAAAGAAAATTCATGAATTCAAAAATTTGGGGGGGATAGCACGGAGTTTTGATTCCCCCCTAGCTGGGTAACCAATAGGTACTAAGAAAAATATGAAATTGAAAAACAGTGCAAACGACGTACAGAAGTCAGCCTAAAAGAAGAATTCCAAATTTTTAATTTCGGGGGGATGAGACGAAATTTTGATTTTTCCCTAGCCGGGTAACAAGAGGGTATAAAGGAAAATACAAAATGTACAAACAGTAAAAACGAAGTACACACGTTAGAAAAAAGAAAAATTTAAATTTCTGGGGATGGCACGAAATTTTGGTTTGTCCCTAGTCGGGCAACCAAGAGGGTACAAACGAAAAAATGAAATGTACAAACAGCACACATGAGGTACAAACGTTAGCAAAAAGAAAAAATTCAAATTTCTGGGGGATGGCACGAAATTTTGATTTTCCCATTTTCGGGCAACCAATAAGTTACAAACGAAAATATGAAACTACAAACAATGTAAATGACGTAAAAAACTTTAGCAAAAAGAAAAATTAAAAAATTATAATTTCGGGGGGATGACACGAAATTTTATTTTCCCCTACCCGGCCAACCAATAGGGTACAAACAAAAATATGAAATGTACAAACAGTAGAAAGGACATACAAACTTATCCAAAAAAAAAATTTGAGAAATTTGAATTTCGGGGGATGCATGAAGTTAGTCCCCCGAAATCAATTTCGCCCCTAATTTCGTAACTAGGAGGGTAAAGACGAAAATATTGTATGTACAAACAGTAAAAACGACGTACAAATGCATGTAAAAGGAAAATTGAAAAAATGTGAACTTCTGGGGGGGGGGGGGGCGCAACTTCACAGGGGGCCTGTTAAAGAATATTTTCTTGATCTTAAGAAGTAGAATTAAAGTAAATGCATTTCTGGGTTCTAAAAAAAAGTTTGTTTACTGTACACCCGGTTAATTTCCGGGTTTTCCAGATTACACTTTAATTCCCGATATTTTCCGATTTTTCCAGTTTTCCCAGCTGGAAGACAGACTGTCAATGTATATCAGGATACTTAATTAGCGACATTTAGAAATGTAGAACTTTTACCAATAAAGAATTAAATTCCAACAGTGGTGAGTACACGTTGAGAAATAGACAATCTTCATTTCCAATTACTTTTCCATTTTGTAACTGAGGACATACGTTCCCAAATACAGTTGCTTCGCGTATTCCATTCCAGTTGTCTGCTGGTACGGGATTTTTAAATCTGAAGTTGGAAAATATATTTTCATTATCGTGCGAAAATTTTATAAATAGTATATGATCAGACATTTTATAGGCTATTTCAAAGAATTCTCATTTAAGAGTCACTGTTTGATTTACCGAAACTACCTACAATGGAAGATAAGTAGGCGCTGCTTTGCAACTCAAGATGCAGATTACCGACAACTATCAATTTTTAGAAAAATAGATATTAACAATTATGGAAACGAAGATTTGAATATTTGACTAGGGGTCTGATTTAAATCAACTTATTTTTTTAATGTAGTATGGAATTGTAATTTTTACAGGTTAATAATTCGAAATGTGACTTTAAATTACCTCGAATCGGAAAATTTGCATACAATTTCATTTTAAAAAATATAGTGCTCTGCAACTAAATAAAAAAAAACGGTGTAAAATAATTTGAATCCTTACCTCAAATTTCCAGTTGGTGGTTTACTATAGGGAATTCCCAGGAATACTGAATATTTTTTCCCATTTCTAGAATTCTGGAAGATTCCATTCAATTTTCCTTGCGAAATTGTCACTAATGGTTCAGCATTTAAAAACGAAATCCATAAAAGGGGCAATAAAATCACTGAAAGTCGATTGAACATCACAAAATTCGTGGGCCACTTTTAATTAGGAACTGAGAGAAGTGCCTTTTTTCTCTGGAATAACAAGAGATTCTTGAACTAATGCTTGAACTAATACTTGAACTAATGCAAGAGATAACTGAACTAATGCCCCCGAAATTAGAATGAGGTTGATAACACTTGAAGTGTCCGTGAAGGAGAGTCCACAATAGGATTTGAGAAACCAACGTAGCATTGTCTTGACATACCAGTAGCGTGGACGCGATGCGCGCGCATGTATTGTCAACTGTTTATTTTTATGTGTTGTTCGCGTTCCGCTGTTCCGGAGAATCAAGATTAAATTTGAATTTTTCGATTTCATCGACTGTCAGGTTATAACGTGAGGGGTTGCTTTAATGTCAGTTTTGACAGGTAATGTTTATAATGTGAAAGTTTCGACCAAAAAAATGTTGGACTATTTTCCGATGATATTAATTGCTTACCAGTGGTTTCAAATAATGAAATGGTATGTTGATTACTTAACGCAAAAAGAAACATTCCGTCGTTCGTGGGTGAAACCACATCTCAGTGAAGAAATGCGTAATCAGTTTGGTGCCTACGAAACTTTGTTCTTATATTATGCAAATTGTGACTAAGAGGAATTTATTAAAATGATAAGGCAGACTGTAGAGCCTTTTGGAAAATTACATGAAATTGTAGCACCAAGCTTAGTGAAAAGTAGTTTCAGGCGACTGCTGTCAACGGAGCTTACATGAGCTATTACGTTGCATTAAGTGAAGTATTTATGATTTATTTTATTTTTAAAAATGCCCTACAACTATTTTTCTATATATAAATTTCCTACTCTTCGATTTCTGTCAGATATTTTTTGTGCAAAGAAAAATGATCTGAATTCAATAATGTTTAAGAAACTGTGACAAATGCATTTGGAAATTAGATTTCCAAGTAAACAGTCGTTTTTAAATGAAAATTATATATTTTTGCACATGTTAATACAAATTAATGTTGCTACAGTTTATCTATATAATTCAAATTTATAATTTTCCAAGTTACCTCGCCCACGGAGCTAGTCAGCGAACAACAAGCAATTTTTTTTGCATAGATTCCAGCACCACCTACGCAATCATTGCTGAGGTATGCCCGCTGATATGGAAGTTTTTATCAACAACTTATTTACGTTGGAAAACCGCGACTGCCGAATGGATAGTTGTTGCCCAAAGTTTTAGAGTAGATGGGAGTAGATAGAGTAGATGGGATTTCCCTAACGTGATCGGTGCAATCGATGGAAGAGAGATCCGAATTAAGGCGCCTTCTCATTCAAATGAAAATTTTTTTTAAACCATGAATAAAAGACTTTTCCTCTTTACTATAAAAATTTTGAGTTTATAAACACTAAGTGAGACTATTTATATTATTGAAGGTTCCGTAAACTATGAATCTGCCTTTCAGAGAACTGATTTGTATCAGGCTTTGGAAACTTCTCAAGCTGGCCTTCCTGACAATGGTGTTCTACCCCGAACAAATAGTCGATTGCCGTATTTTCTAATTGGAGATCCAATTTTTACATGTGCATTATACATAGTTAAACCTTACACCAGGAACGACCGTCTTACAGAAAGAAAAAATTACTTTAACTACAGGTAAATATATATTTTTAATGAAAATGGTTATATTAATTATTATACATATCCTACCTTAAATGTGTACATTTTTTAAATGATTCTTTAAATTTCTATAGCAAGGAGGAACCAAACGAAATGAAAGAGAGATTTTTATGTCGTCCTCAAATTCTGTTGTGATCCTTTGTTCAAGGTGGCAAATTTTGCACAGGCGTTTAGATTTTAATTCGGATACATCCGTCAATATTGTTAAAGCATTAGTTTGCCTGCAGAATTATATCATCGAGGATAAACTAATGACGACTACAAGGCGAAACGTTGTTCCTGTTGCTAGTAAAAACAGAAGAGCTCAAGACGAGGGCGCGATATACCATGAAGATGAAATTGAAGTTCCTAAAGAAGGTGCTACACTACGCACCATATTGGCGGACTATTTCACCTTGAAACCATTCTAAATTCTGGAAAATTTTCCGAACTTGCTGTTCGAAATATTGAAAAATCTACAGTGCGTTCTAATTTTTTGTAAATCTTTTGCAGTCAAAAATTATTTTTTAATCTTGTCAGTACTTTTAAATATCTCTTAAAGTTGTTCGATTTTTAATTAATTCTATAACTGTGCAAAATTGCGAAATTTTGTTTTGAAATCTTCAAATCTTTTAAACTTTGAAATGTTAAAGCAATTTTAAATTTATTTATATTAAACTTTATCACTAAAAACTTACATTTGAGAGTTCGGGAATAATTGGAAAAATTGGGGAATTTGGAGAAAAATTACTCGATTTTTTAATGCAAGGTTCACTTCCTAAGAATCATTTTAACACATCACAGAAAAATGGTGGATATTTTAAAATATGTAAAGAAAATTATTTGAACTATAGTTTGATTATATATATATAGATGTGTGTGTGTGTGTATGTGTGTGTGTGTGTGTATATATATATATATATATATATAACCGAAGGGCCTATGACAAAGCCACCGAACGCGTCCTCGGGTTGCGGATAAGGGTCCCTGTAACAAGGGTTTCTGCTGAATATGGTTACAAAAATAAATAGGCAGTCGCGGACAATTGTCCAGGGGTGGTCCCGAAGGAATTAACCCCCAAGCGGAGGTGTGCAAACCGTGCCGAAAGCTGAATGGCACCTGGGTGAGGTGTCTAGAACGGTGACTCTGGGATACCAGGCGACCTCTCAGAGTAAGCAGCCTTATCCATGCATGCGGGGCTCTACAAGGATGGACGAACCCCTTTCCCTAGCTTCTCGTGGGAACAAAAATGACAACACCAAACATAGCTGTAGTAAGTGCGGTTCAAAACAACAAAACGCGCAGGGCTCCCGACAATGGGTCGGCCAACAATGCCGACCAATCTATAGCTGAGGGAGCCAATGAAAATGGATTCAATGCGATGGATCGGCGGGATCTCGTGACCTTTGGGTGGACGGAGCGATTGAATCACGACTTGCTAGACTGCTACGATGAGAGTGTGGCCCGTGAACGGGGTTACATGGCACGGCTGCATGCTCTGTGGTGCGAGAAACACCCGGAACTATCGCACTTTTCGCAGCAACGTCTGCGAAACCA
>NC_046665.1:41886502-41891639 GCF_010883055.1 Belonocnema kinseyi
GTCTTTTAGTCGAAAATAAATAATCTTGTTTGAAAATTCGTCTATTTGGTTAAAAGTTATTTCTTCTGGTTCAAACCTTAACTTTTGTTTAAAATTGAGATTTTTTTCAATCTTCGCCTTTATATACTTTAAGCCAGTAGCGTAGCTAGCCTGAAGATTTTCCTGTATCAAAATTACGTGAAGTCTCTTTTTAGGGGGAAAAATACTCACACAATACCCTCTGGGATCCTGTGAGTTCTAAATAAAGTAGATTTTTTAAGAATTTCAACAGATTTGAAGAGGATAATAGCTGTTTGTGATTCATGTGCGCACAATAGGCGATTGCCGAAGAGTGCTGCAATGGAACGAGTAGTAATCGCGTGTGCACTTTTTTACTTTAACCTTTTTTCAATCAATTCACAGAGTTCCATGAATTCCGAGAATCCCTTGAAACCCGTGATCTTCATAAATTCCATAAATTCCACTAATTGCGTGAATTCCACAAAATTCGTGAATCCTGGAAATTCCACAAATCCTGTGAATTCCTTGATTTCGGCGACCTGGAAGATTTTAAGACAATTTTGTATAAATTTGCACAATTTAAAAGAAATGTGGGAAAATTCGAATTCATTTAAAACATAGTTTTGAATTTATTAAAAACTAATTTTGATATTGACAAGATTTTTTAAAAAATTCAAAGAAAATGTCGATTTTTGAAGATTTGAAAATAAAATCTTACGACCTTAAGCATTATAATTCATTGAGGATTTTAGTTGTTTGACCTATTGTGCAGTATAGTTAATTTTTATACAGTTTTTATTCATTTTGTTCTTTCATCCACGATCTGAGAGCACTGTTATTATAGTTAAAATTATTTTCACAAAAATGTTGTTTACAACTTGACAAGTACTAATAAAGCGGTAGTAAAGGCTGAGAACATTTTGTTTATTTTTGGTATAAACTTTGGTAAAATGACTTAGGCAAACTTATAATTTTAGGTAAACATTGATCAGTTTTTATGCGCTGAGAAAAAGGATTCCTTGATTTAAAAAAATGTAGTACTGAACACGTCCAATCAAATATGTTTTTGGTATTAAGAAATTTTGCTTATATTCAAAATGAGTTTTTTTATTTAAAAAACAATATTTATTGAAACAAGAAAAATTTCCTTAGATTATAAGAAAATACTTGATTGGACGTATTCAGTAATAAATTTCTTCGAATCAATGTGGATTAACATACACTATACACTTGGGAACGTTCCAGTGAAATGTTCCAGGAACATTCCACTGGAACATTTAATGCATAAATTATCGCTAGTGTTATTATTATCAATGAATATCCGATAAAGCGTCAGTGATAGGTGAAAATTAATGTCAGTTTATGATATAGATAACATATTACAATTTAGTACATACGATACTCAAAAGTCAAAAATGATATCAATTTTTACCTATCTCTTACTGTTTACGAGATAATTGTTATTAAAAATAAGAATAATGGTAGGTTCCCCGCACCTCCCAGTGGAACGTTCCTGGAACGTTCCCAAGCGGCGGACATTTTACGCGCTCAGGGAACGTTTCAAAGGTTCCCACAGAACGTTCCACGAATGTTCCGTGCTACTAAGGTAACAACTGATTAATTAACAATAGATTATAACTACATAACTACATAACATAATTCAATAATAAATCAACAATTTAAATGACTATATTCAATATCCAATTACTATTGGCAAAATCATGTTTCGCACAAAAAAGAGATACACGTTAATTAAAAAGCAATAAATTAATTAACAAGGATACCAGAATATCCAGCTGCATTTTCAATCTAATACGCTCGCAAAATGCTGGTACCTATAAGCACTTACACAGCGCAGTAAACGATAATAAGCGTTACACATAATTTTCTGCATAACTAACACAACCAGCTGACACACATTAATTGAAGTGCTATAAATTAATCAAGTTAATCAAGTCGTTCTTTCTTATTAAAAAATAATTCAATTTTTATCTGTAAAATTTGTTCTGTTAGTAATATGCAAAGTGGAGTTGATCGTCTATATAAAAGCGTGTGGTTGGCCCGAGAAATTTAGCCCCACCACTCTCTACACATCTTTTTTTTCTTGCGTCAGTGTGACTCAAGAGCTCGTCTGACTCGCTGAACACGGATCGGTAAATGTAGTTGTAATGGGAGGGGCTGAATTCCGGAGATTGTCCCCACTCGCTCAGTGGCTGGCTGCGACCGTTCCTTCAATCGCTTCTACTGAAAACTTTGCCTGTTCAACTTAGGGTCGCTTACTTATGAAATGTCATATACAGTGAAACACTTGAATAGCCCTCCCTTCTATAGCCATTCGGAGAATTGAAGCCGTGCCGTAGGTCGATATAGCAGGAACTGCGCGGCGGTCGCGGGGTATGCGGTTGTCACTCAGGCGAGCAGTCAAGCGTGAACAAACAAAAGCGGAGCGGGCTACAATGAGTTAGTTCACACACAAGGTCAGACCCAAAATCAGCGCTATAAAAGAGTTTCACTGTATAAGGAAGAGGTACTTTCCTTTGAAGAAACGAGAGGGTGGATATTTATCCACTAGTCGTATAAAAATCTCTAAGGAATCAATTATTATTTTACACCTCTTTACAAACTTCTCTCTTATCAAAGAATTTTTGATTAATTGGTCATACCTACTTAAGGTGGACCAAAAATCAAATAAGAAGAGGTATCCCAGAAGTCTATGAGGAAAGAACACCAAACTGCATTATCACCTTCTTCAAATTTGTACACTCCAGCTTAACTTTTATATTGTAACTATTCAAATAAATATTAATTAACCTGTGAAACATAAATTTGTATGTAGTTAATTTATTTCTGATTGATGGTAGTTATCCTCATCCCAGCTTTCTAGTTTATTTTAAATTAGAATCTAAAACGGGGAACCATTTTAAATTAAATAAAGTACAAGGTAAGTTACATCTCTTGAAACGTAATAATACAAACCTACAGAATGTTGCTGCAAGTAGTTGATGCTCTGAGAAGAACCTCCAAGTTCGAGAGCACCAGCACGATTTGAGAATTAAATGGTATTATTCGATTCATTTTCTTTATTAGAGACTCTGGGCTGAAAGTAAGTCAGACAAAATCATTTTCAGACTTGAAGTATAACTGCATTGCGTAAAAGAAGTTGCGAACTTACTTCCTCGTATTGAAGTGACCTATTAAGAAATTCAGATCCTGATACAGATGCCACTGAATATTCCCTTTAGGGTAGTTCCGAATGAAATTAGTTCGCAGTTGAGTCCGACGTTTTTCGTGATCTGTAAATTAAGATACATATGAATGCATATGGCATAAGAGTCTAATAAAGCAATGAACAGTATTTGTGAAGAACATTTTTCAAAGGTAGAAAATAATAATTAGGTTTCATATCACAGCCACACAAAAAAAAGTGTGCGGATCTGGTAACAAGACACACGTATTCCTATGGATTTTGGGGCGCTGAATTCAAATTCGCTATCAAAAATTACCAATCACGTCATGGTTGAGCCATAACCTCAAAAAATGACGAAAAATCATGCACTGAGGCAAATAAATTTTAAAATAATGCCAGTGAAGCAAATTTTCACTTCAAAAACGTGTCGACAACTGTGAAGGATCAACCCTTGCCTGATATCAACTTATTTAACATAACTGTACCCAACAGAACCTGACCTCACCTAACCTGAATTAACAGAAATTTATTGAACTACGCGTAAAGCTCTGGAAGCATAGTTTCCCAGTAGCATATGTGTACTACATCGAATGGGTCAACTCGAGCCTAACCTAGAAATAAATCTAACCCGGCCTAACCTAACATCACGAAACACAATTAAACTGATTATGTTGTCCCATTGTGTTTGCGGTACCGTTTCGTTCAGCTTCGGCTTAACCTACATAGAGGTTTAACCTGTTCTAACCTAACAAAACCTGACCTTATCTAACGGATTACACTGGCAACCCTGTTCTTGCGTACTTTCATATTTTGACATTAATAGCAGTAAATGTCTGGAGTTTCGTAACCGCTTGTTGCTAGCATTATTCGCCTGTGTCTGTAACCATGGCACCTCCACGAGCTGACGGTGGGCAACGGATCCACATTGGCTGAGTCCCTGGGTAAACGGCGATTATGCCGTCATGGCAGATACAGGCTTCAACGCCAAAAATAAAAATAACATTTCGTACATTAATGTGTGTACAGTCACAAGGGCAATTGAAATCAATAAAAATGCACGCCAGACTGATTTAAGCGCTTTAGAAGATGATAGAATGGAAATTGAAAGTTAACTTCATGGAGACGGTAGTGAAACCAGTGATCGAACAGAAAATAGTTCTGATGATTCCGATGAAAATAACGAAAAAGATGACGAATATGGTGTGCATAAAATAAAATTAAAGGTTCCAATATTAGTGTCGCAACTAGAACTGAATGATTTTATTAGAGATCTTGGATTACCGAAAGACGGCGCTGAATTTTCCGCTTCATTTCTAAAAAGAAGAAATCTTCTAGAGCCAAAGACAAAAGTTTCATTCTATGGCGACAGGGACAAAGAATTCAGAAAGCTTTTCGTTAAAGACGAAGAGACATCTTTAGTGTACTGCACTGACATTAACGGACCAATGAACCACTTAAAGAAAAATGTGTACAGAGAGGAGGAATGGCGACTTTTCATTGATTCGTCAAAACGCAGCATTAAGGCTGTTTTACTGCATAACACGAATACTTACGCTCCTATCCCTATAGCTCACTCAACGGTCATCAAAGAAGAATATAACAATGTTAAAATGCTTCTTAAAAAAGTTAATTACGCGAATTACAAATGGCAAATATGTGATGATCTCAAAATTATAACAATGATATTAGGCCAACAATCGGGTTTCACGATAGCGCCATGCTTTATATGCCTGTGGAATAGCAGAGTTCGAGCCAATCATTACAGCAAAAAACATTGGCCTTTAAGAGATTCATTCAAACCTGGTTCTCATAATATAGTACGAGTACCATCAACTAAAGCCTCGTTGATCCCTAATGTTTCAGACGCTAAATTGAAAGAAGGAGTCTTTGATGGACCGCAGATTCGAATATTGACAAGAGATACTAATTTCGTGAGCCACATGACGAAAA
>NC_046665.1:41891739-41902736 GCF_010883055.1 Belonocnema kinseyi
TCAAGACATAAAAGTGATGGAACAACGATATCAGGGTAGATGGGACGAGGTCATGATGGCTGATTTTTGCTGGATGTTGAAAAGGGAAACGAATGTAGATCTTAAACGTAAGCGTAACCCTTTGTATCGTTTCTTCGAAGAAAAAAGGACACGTTATAGCAGGCAGAAAATAGACTGAAGTAGGTCTATAAATCAATTTAATTACGATAAAAAGCAAGATAAAATGTAAACACGAAAGATAGTATAAATATATACCTTAAGTCTAAAAAAAGCAGAGAGAAAAACATTTTGAATAGAACTCTTATTCATTTGCATGTTTAAGGTACAGTTCTACACGAGGGGTAAACCACTCTAAAATCAGTAAAATCAGCAAAACAATATTTAGCGTTATATGGACGTTGTGCTCTGATTTTTTAGTATCGGTGACGCTAAAGTAACTAAGATAAAGAATCTGTCTTACGACTCTGTAAGAATAACATCAACGCAATGGGCGATCGTTATTCGTACCGCCGGAGTTACTCGTCACGAAGAGTAAGACTCCGAGAAATCCACATGCTGTAGTAAGCAATCGAATGCTATTTTTCCTTATTCGATGCTTATCCTATCATTATTTCGCTTAGCGGCGTGTTGCGTGTGGCTAAACGTGTGATTTTTTTTCTTAACCTTCGATTTTGATCGATTTCCTTCGTATGTGAATGACTTCATTTTATGCAATAAGAAGCTTATGTTATACATAAGAAACATATTTTGCCGACAGTTACGCTGCTTGAAGTAAAATAAAGCTGCGCTTATTTTAACACCGTCTATAGATTTTTGATTTAAGAAAATCATGATTTTAGAGTAGTTTACCCCTCGGTTCTACATTTTAACTGATACAAACATTATCAGGTTAATTGAAATGGGGTTAATTCAACCTGTAGTTCTAAGTTTCTTCAAATGAGTAATGTGCGTCTAAATTTTTAATCACCTGTCGTACAATGAAATGAATTTTATTGTGTTATACGGGAACACTTAAGTTAAGTTGTGTTGAATTAAGCAAAATTTCGTTAGGTTCTGTTAAGTTAGATTCATTTGTAGGTTAAGATCGAGTTAACGTATTAAATATAGCACACATTTAAGACTGAGAACCGTACGCTTACATAGCTACACGTGTGGTTGAATTTCATTCGGTTAGGTTAAGTTAGGTCAGGTTTTGTTAGGTTAGGATAGGTTAAACCTCTATGTAGGTTAAGCCGAAGCTGAATGAAACGGTATCGCAAACACAACGGGACAATACAATGAGTTTAATTGTGTTACGCGAAGTTAAGTTAGGTTAGGTTAGTTCAGGTTTTTTTTAGGTTAGGATAGGTTTGACCTCTTTGCAGGTTAAGCTCAAGCTGATTCAAACGGTACCGCAAACACAGCGGGACAACAAAATCAGTTTAATTGTGTTTCGTGAGGTTAGGTTAGATTAGGCTAGGTTAGATTTATTTATAGGTTAGGCTCGAGTTGACCCATTCGATGTAGCACACATTTGCTACTGGGAAAATATGCTTCCAGAGCTTTACGTGTAGTTCAATAAATTTCTGTTAATTCAAGTTAGGTTAGGTCAGGTTCTGTTGGGTAAAGTTATGTTAAATAAGTTGACATCAGGCAAGGGTTGATCCTTCACAGTTGTCGACACGTTTTTGAAGTGAAAATTTGCTTCACTGGCATTATTTTAAAATTTACTTGCCTCAGTGCATGATTTTTCGTCATTTTTTGAGGTCATGGCTCAACCATGACGTGATGGGTGATTTTTGATACCGAATTTGAATTCAACACCCCAAAATCCATAGGAATACGTGTGTCTTGTTACCAGATCCGCACACTTTTTTTGTGTGGCTGTGTTATTAACGTAACATTGTTCGATTTTTCAAGATACTACCGGCGTGAAAAAAGTTTGCATGGTTCAAACATGGCAATACACTTGGAAATATCTGGCTAAAGCATGGGTACCAGCTACACACAAATGAATAAATGCTCAAAAAAACATCCAAGTGTGAGACGACGGCACGGATGCGCGGGATCGTGCACCAGGTATTTTAAAACGTCATTTACGAGAACTTTTTTCAAATTAAAATTTTTTCCATAACTAAAACATTTACAAATTGTGATTTGACGACCCAGGTGCGCAGGATCGTGCACCACGTAATTTAATACGCATTCTATAAGAACTTTTTCAAAATTCAAATTTTTCCAACACCCAAAATAACCCTTAATAGTACGTTGACGACCTAAGCGTGCCTGATCGTGCACCAGGTCCTTTCGAACCTCATCTACGAGATCTTTATAAAAAATTTAATTTTGTCAATAACAAAAACAATTACAAATGGTGAGACCACGACCCGGGTGCGCAGAATCGTACATCAGGTAGTTTAACACGTATTCTACAATCACTTTTTTAAAACTCAAATATTGCTTACAGCCAAAATTACTACCAAGGGTGAGACGATGACCCGGGTGCACCGGATCTGCGAAAACTTTTTTGAAATTTAAATTTTTTCAATACCCAAAACAATTACAGATGGCGAGACGACGGCCCGGGTTCGCAGGATCGTACAACAGGTAGTTTAACACGTATTCTACAAAAAAATTTTCAAAATCCAGATTTTTCCAACACTCAAAATAACTCTTAATCGCGAGTCGAAGACCCAAGCGCGCCTGATCGTGCATCAGGTCCTTTCAAACGTCATCTACGAGAACTTTTTCGGAATTTAAATTTGGTCAATAACCATAACAATTACAAATGGTGAATCGACGACCCGGGTGCATCGGTTCGTGTACCAGATACTTTAAAATTTCATCTACTAAAACCTTCTTGAATTCTAAATTTTGTCAATGACCAAAACAATGACAGATGGCGAGACGACGGCCCGGGTTCGCAGGATCGTACACCAGGTGGTTTAACACGTATTCTACAAATCTTTTTAAAATTAAAATTTTTCCAATACCCAAAATAACTCTTAATCGTGAGTCGAAAACCTGGGCATGCCTAATCGTGCACCAGGTCATTTCAAACTTCATCTTCGAGAACTTTCTTAAAATTTAAATTTTGTTAATAAACAAAACAATTACAAATGGTGAGTCGAGGACCCGGGTGCGCCGGATCGTGCACCAGATCCTTTAACACGTCATCTACAAGAACTTTTTAAACATTTAAATTTTGTTAATTACCAAAATAATTACAAATGGTGAGCTGAGGACCCCAGTGCGTCGGATCGTGCACTAAGTCCTTTAACACGTCATCTACGAGAACTTTTTTGAAATTTGAATTTTTTCAATAACCAAAACATTTATAAATGGTGAGACGACGACCCATGTGGGCAGGATCGTACACCAGGTAGTTTAATACGTATTCTACAAGAACTTCTTTAAAATTCAAATTTTTCCAACCCAAAATAACACTCAATCGTGAGTCTACGGCCCGAGCACGTTCAATCGTGCACCAGGTCCTTTCAAACATCATCTATGAGAACGTTTTTGAAATTTAAACTTTGTCATTAACCAAAACAATTGCAAATGATGACTCGACGATCCGGGTGCGCCGGATCGTACACCATGTAGTTTAACACGTATTCTGAAAAAACTTTTTCAAGATGTAAATTTGTGTAGCACCTAAAATAACTCTCATTGGTGAGTCGACGACCCAAGCGCGCCTGAACGTGCACGAGGTTCTTTCAAACGAGGAATAATCACGAGGAGGTAACCAGAAAGTCACCAATAACCAGTCAATAATCAGTAAGAAAGTAATCAGTCATCGGTCTAGGTCGGGGTCAGAGTGGTGTCTCTTCGGTTTCCATCCTTGCCCCTGTTATTCATTCTCTATATTTCTGATCTTACAGGGTGAAACTTCATACTGTAATCACCGTAAATATGCGAACGATTTCAAATGATACATTATACTATTTTCTCTCTAGAGGACAAAGGTAATCGGCATAGGGCCCTCAACCTCAAGTCATTCGTCGAGTTGGCTTAGGATCTGGGCATAATAATAAATCGAAGATTGGCTTGAAAGAAGTTGACCTGTGAAATATCTAGAAAAAATGTCCGAATCCTTCAGCAACTCAATAGAAACAAAAATTCTCTTTCCACCTCCACTCGAGTTCTCCTCGTGAAAAGCCTCATCCTTCCGATTTTCAATTATGGCTGTTAAGTGTATGATGCCATTACCAAAAACCTTAAATTAAAATTCGAGCGTTCCCTCAACTCATGCATTAGATTTATTTACAATATTCCAAATAGTGAACACAGAACACATTACAGAGGATAAGCTGGATTTTTTAATGTACACAAAAGAAGAAAATTCTTTATGTGTAATTTGATATATTTAGTAATAAAAAATGAAGCTCCTCAGTATCCTTACAGCTTTTTCATTCTGTGAAAAAAATATTCCTCACCTGTTCAAATTTTGTGGAAGAAAGACAGTACTAAAAATTCCTTTCTATCAAACGTGTAAACTTCAACATTCATTAAATTTAAATGCAGATTAAAATATATGCTGTAAAATCCATCTTTCTATACTACTTTACGATTGCTTGCTATTTACTAAGTCTCAATCTCTTTACTAATTTTACCATACCTTTAACATTCATCGATCAGTGCTTGTAATTACTTAAATTGTGTTATGTGCACTCTGTTTCTTAGAGGGTTGATTTGCCCTGGCAACTTCCTGAAATAAATGTGGCTGCTATTGGTGCAATTGGGACTGTTACAGCTGCACGTATGCTGTGAAGAACGTAAAGATTTGCTCTATTGGTTGATGTATCATCTTTTTAAATAAATGAAATATGCAAAGTTAAGATAAAATCTTATATTTTTTACGCAATCTGCAAGTGAAAAACTCGGCCTTCTGTTGTTTAGAAATTTTGAAATTAAAATCGAGAAATTCTTTCTATCAATTTTAAACACTCAATTTGTTTTAGAAATCTTTCGGGCACATACATACTTTTGTGGGGGCTTTTATACTTATGTTTTCGCTCTAAAGTATACATCACTATAAATATAAGCAGAATTTTCCGTTTTTTAAAGAAACTCTTTTATTGCTATTTAAATGCATTTAATCTCTTTAGCTTCACACATGTGACGTGATTATGGCGTGCAAATATCTACATTCTTAAGGAGGAACCATCGCTGCTGCCGAGATCAGTCGACTACGTAGTCATAATACCTACACTCGTATAACTTACTGAGTTGAAATCTGGCAACATTGTGAACATGTCGTCGGCTACATGAATCAACGGCTAACTGAGATCTACATTGATCGCGCCTCGCGATGTTGTCAGATTGCGATAATCAACGTTCAGAAGTGCAAGTTTCGTGATTAATTTTTTTCCATGTATATGCAGGAACCAAATGGTTAATATTATTTTTTCACCTCAATTTCGAAATACTTTTTTTTCATTAAAAAAATTATCTTTAATATCTTAATGGTGGTTACTTAGATATAACTCAGTAAAGAGCTCAAAACGGCCATCTTTCATAAGACGCAATGTTAATTATGACGAAATTATAAACGTTAATAACTTATTTATAAAGTACCATAGGCTTCTGAGATTTTAACTGAGTACTTTTGGTGATCATATTTAGATATTGTGAATGTTTGGTTGAAATGGTAATGAAAATTCTTGTAGCGATGGTACCTCCTTAATTATTATTCCTGTATTTTTAATGTTGTAGAAAAATTACGCTGCTTTTCCTATTTAAGTGTATACCATTTTTCACTTAATTTTCCTATATCAAATGCGTTTTAGAGTTTTGGAAATTACTCTGTTGTTGTACATGTTTAGCCTGTTATTAAAATATCTCTAACATCCGCAAAACCAGAAGAAATTGATATTCAGAGGGTCCGTAAAACCTATGAAGTTCAACACTGATCGCATTTTCTACAATAAAAAAATTGTTGTATGTTAGACAGAATCGTCAATATTACACATTTTAAGGTGTCCTTTAATATCTATCTTCGCAATTAACTATATAATAAAAATAAAAAATTGCTTTTTATCACATCTCCATTATAATTATGATTTTAGCACCTTCACACGATCCTTAAAATAGTAGTATTTTATAGGTGCAGGTCTTTATCGCAGACTAAACAATTCACATTATCGCTGCACTCTCGCGCTACATACACACCACATGTTAGTTAAGGTAGCTGTCGTGCCCAAAGTCAGATATATGAAAAAAATAGTTTAACTATGATTTTAAAAATCAAGATATTATAACTCACGTTATTCCGAATAATAAAAATGATTCTTAAACGGAAAATGTTAAAATTCACTCACAAAAACAAACATTCATTTTAACAATGTTTTTTTTCTGATAATCGCTTCTTACCAATTTTTGAAAATAGATTGCATTTTAATAAATTATGGATTATTTTTTCCAGGAAAACATTCTCTACAACTCTACTGTTTCCAATTTTTAAAATAAATTTTTCTATAACTTCTATGGCTTCTTCTATAGCTCTAAATCGTTAAAGCCACTTTTTGTCAGAAACAAAATTTTAAAACAGATAATTATATATTAATATTATTTAGCTATTTTTTAAATTGGAAACAATAAAGTTGTAGCGAATGTATTCCCGGAAAAATAAGCCATCACTTATTAAAATTAATAATTTTTTTTTAAATTGGTAAGAAGCGACGGACAGAAAAAATTTAATTAAAAAAAAACATGGTTAAAATTAATGTTTTTTGTGAATTTCAATATTTTGCATTAAAAATAATGTTTTTTATTTTAAATGACATCAGTTATAATATTTGGATTATTAAAATCATAGAAAAAGTATTTTTTTCAGATATCTGACTTTTGGCACGAGAACTACCTTAAGTAGTTTATGACAATCTTTCGGAGAAGGTTATGAGAATCCAAAAACCTTACTAAGGATTGCGTTGCGATAAAAGATAATTAATCAAATAAACCGAAAAAAATATAAATTAGCACAAAAACTCGCAAACCCCAATTTTTTACTTCTGGTTTTTTTGTGATTATATAAAATAGGCTCGTAATAACGAAATCTAATCATTTTTTTCGTTTTGTATTCTATGCCTACTTATAAAGAAAAATTTAAAGAGATAACTCCACACACGTAATATTGCGGATTCTGTCGAAAATAAAATTAAAATTGTATGCATGTGCTCTATTTTGATAATAGTATCGTTTTTCAGCGCTCTGTTGTTCCGATAATTTATTAAATCTGTGGCGTACCATTGTTGTCGGTAGCACTCAAGAATAATTATGAGAGGAAATTGTAACGCGTATAACCTCAGAATACACACACATTTAAATTAGCAAAATAAATTTGTTTGAATTAAACCACAAAAAAGAGTCCGGGGACGTCCATTAGCATGTTCGCTATCATTCCCCAGATTTATAACACAAATGCTTTATTATTGTAGGAGAAAAGTCAAAGGAATCTAAAACTGATCAAATGAATACAATTTCTCAAGTATCACTTGGTATTACAGACATTAATCAAATTTAGCAAAATTAAATTTCTTTGAATTAACCCACAAAAAAAGTGTCTGTGGAACTCCGTTAGCATGTTCGCTATCATGTCCCAAATGTTTGAGACAAAATATTTATTATTGTAGGAAAAAAGCCGGGGGAACCTAACACTGGTAAAATCAACGATTTTTTAAGTATTACATGCCCTTAAACTTCATGTATTTTACATGCCTTAAAAAATAGGAAAAAAATCTAATTTACTTTTCATATTTTCATCAAGGAAGCAATCCTTTTATGATTATTTTTTACTTATCGTTTTAAAGTATATTTAAAATTAGAAGGAAGAATTTTTTCTCCAGAAGTTCATCCGATTCGTAAACAAATTATTCGACAGAGATACCCTGGGATCTGTATTATCATTAATATTTCCAATCTGAAGATAGTTATTTTTTTCTGGATTATATCTCTCCCAAAAGTTATCAGTCTGGAACTGTTTTGATATTGGTTTCCTAAAATAATATGTAATATAGTAAGTTTATATAATAAATTCATTGAAACATATATTCAATTATGCATATGAATACAATAAATTAATGAAATAATTAGCTTTACACACCCATTTATAACAAATGACGTCCAAAGATCCACCATTAGTTCACTAATTGATTTCTCTGTTTTAGTGAAGTTATGATGTGGCGTGGGAAAAAGATATAAGAGTTCTCCGCCGTGACGCACACCCAGATTGCGATTGTTTTCAATTCCAGAATTATTACTGTGTGTGCCAAGGTAACCAAAGGAATAAAAGTAGATTGGACTTGTCAATTTAGGTGCTACTTTTTCTAGCATTTTCACTTCTGGGTATATAAAGTAACCATCACTCATGTAATGTGTGAGATTTTCAAGGAACTGTATACAAATAAAAAAACAGATATCTAAATATAATTGGTAATTTTCCATAAAAAGTAATATAGTTATCAATTTCTAATGACTGCTCAATCACGTAGGTGTACTCTAAAGTATATACTTGAAGATTCTGGTTTTTTTTAACATATTAATGAAAAAACCAAAATATAATTTTTATTTTAAAAAAATGAATCCCATACCTTGTCTTTGTTAGAAAAATCAATCGAATTATTAAAATAGAATTTCTTTACAGATGCTAGAAAGTCTGTTTCATTTTGAAAATTAAGCAAAGGTCCAGCAATGAAAAGGATCAATTGATCTAATTTGGATGTGACGAAAGAATATTGTGACGAGTCAGTGTATAAACCTGAAATCGTAAAATGTTTTAATATGTTTATTAATATACGTAATTTTGAAAAAAATATAAGGTCAATTGTATATTTAGTTATAGTATCTGCATTGCACACCAGGTACCAATCCTTCTTCAGTGACACCACCGACAATAAAAGGCAAATCCTTCATTTGATTTTGTTCCATCAAGTTTTTTGGACTGTCAGTTAGAAATGCATCTTCAGTATCAGGCTCATCGGTAGTACACCATCCAATTTTAGTCCATTCTCCCAGTTCACCGAATATGTTTCTTGTTTTTAGTAAACTCTCTACACTTTTTGTTCTTAGGCAGTCAACGAAACTGTCTGTAGTGTTGAAATCACAGGAAACAAGTTGAGCAATTTTTTTGGCATATTCTATTAGGTCGCTGCTTTTTTTATACGCCCATGTACCTAGTGGACTGCCACTTTGAATTATATATTGATGAAACAGTTCTGTATTAGAGGAAAAAATGTTTTTAATATATAAAATATATTATTGGGCACGCGCTCCAATCATTCTAAATGGAACAATTTAAAAATATAGGACTTGCAGAATGAATGGACGATTTACAATTTAAAGATTCAAATACTTTTCTGTCTCAAGAATTGCGAAATCGGTGAATGGCTAACTCATTAAAAAGTAACTGATAACTCTAGTAAATAGATATATTCAGTTATTATCGAGTATCTGATCAATAACTTCAAATAATAAAATCGCTTCTTTGAAATTATGTTATTTGGAACAGTAAAGAAACTTTTATTTGAAAAATAACCAAATATTGGAGAAAATCCTCGATCTTAGTGTTTTCACGATCATATGAATAGAAACATATTTTTTAATATAATAATTTAGAAAGTTCTAATTATAAAAACAGCTGTAAATAATAAACCGAGTGGGCACCGGAACATCCTAAAGACGTCCTTAAGACGTCTTTAAATGTCCTGGGACATTCTTGGACATTGGCGTCTAAGTCCCAGGGCCGTTATAAAGACAACTTCAGAACGTCCTAAATACGTTCTATATCTGGCCTAAAGTTGTCCCAAAGATGTCCGCAGGGCTTGTCCTAAAGGCGCCCCAAACAGACCTATAAGAGACATGATTATTTTTTCACGCTAAAAAGTGAAAGGTCTCCCTGTGGGCACCAGGACATCCTAAAAACGTCTTTATTTGTCCTACGACATTGTGAGTATAATGTGAGCCATTAGGAGTATGAAATTCAATGTCGAAATAAAATATTATTGTAGGGCTTTAAAAAAGCAACATTTTTTTCTACCGACAATTTTTTTATATCGTGCTTTGCTTCGCTCAAAATGTTAATTATCGTTTGTTTTTCTGGGGTTTAAAAATGATATAACTTTAATAATTTTGCTTTTATCGAAAAAGTCGTTAAGATAAATTGTTCGTGTTTTTCTGAGCACTACGGAAAACCTTACATAGAATTTTCAAAAGTTGTAGAAAGTAACATTTATTTTCTCCTGACTTTTTTTCATATCATGCATTGTTTGGCTTAAAATGTTAATTTTCGTTTATTTTTTAGGATTTTGAAAATGCTATAACTTTGACAATTTTGATTTTATTGAAAAAAGTCATATGAATAAATTGTTCGTGTTTCCAAGTACTATGGAAAACCGTAAATAGAATTTCCAAATCTGGAAAAAACATGGTTTCGAAAATTTTGAAAATGTCCTCAGTCATTGAGTTTTTATACAAAATGGCTGGTTAACGAAATCATTCTTTCTTTTGGATCCTAAAAAAGTGTACCGAAACACACAATACCACAGACTACAGACAAACAAAACAGACAGACACCTTTATAAAAATAGTTTTTTCTGACTCAGGGAGTCTCAAAACGTGGAGATTTGATAAAAACCGACCATGTCAGATTTTACACAAAACCAATACAATAATCTTGTCACCCCCATTTAAAGTTCATTTAGGCACACCATGATCCTTTATAACATTTTGAGAACGTTCGTAGGTTGTCCTCAGGACATCCTTGATAACATCCTGAGGACGTCCGTAGGATATTATCAAGGACGTCCTGAGGACAACTTACGGACATCCACAGGATGTTATCAAGGATGTCCTGAGGACAACCTGCCGACGTGCTCAGAATGTTATAAAGGATCACGGTGTGCCTAAACGAACTTTAAAAGGGGTTGACAAGATTATTGTATTGATTTTGTGTAAAATCTGACATCGTCAGTTTTCATCAAATACCAGGTTTTGAGACTCCCTGAGTCAGAAAACACTAT
>NC_046665.1:41902836-41925957 GCF_010883055.1 Belonocnema kinseyi
ATTTAGTTTATTTTTTTTATTTTTGTGGTCTGCTATTTCTATGGATCTTTCGTACTATTCGTCTAATCAAGTTCTCGTATGTATTTTCCAATTTCTTAATTATTATATATTCTAACATTCTTATAAAAAAATAATTATAATTCCAAGTGGCAGGAAAATTGTTCTTTCGGTTTTTAGATGTTAAGACGACAGTTATAAGCCAGATTACGTTTCGCATTGGCAACAAAAATTAGACAAACAGAATTTCACTGGCGCATTCATAAAATATATCATGTTAAATAAAATATATTTTAAAATAAACTGTAAAATATTATAATTGATACAGCTTACTTGAAATACTTACGTAAGTTATATGGTATACGTTTTAAAATGCAAATAATTAAAATTTTATCGTAAAATTTTTGTAAAATTCGAAAAAATTGCCTGAAATTCTTCCAGATTTCCTTTTACAATTTTATCAATCTTTTAAAATGTTTTGAAATATTTTTAGGACTAAAAAATCTCAAATAATACAATTCCCGACACTGTGAACTTCCTGAAATTATAAAATGCCGAAATCTGAAAATCCCGAATTTAAAAATTCCAGAATAATAAAATTCTGGACAGCTTACAATATTATTGAACTTGAAAATTCTCTAATAATAAAATTCCGGACCGAATGCTGTCCAATGACAAAACATACAAACTAGAAAATTCCCGAATTGTAGCAATTGAGAAAGTAATGTTTTAATTAATATTACTTATTTATTAAAAATACAATAATCAAATTTTTTTTTGCGAACTTTTTTGTAAGTTAAAAAGAATACAATGCACTTTTTCAACAACAACAAAATTCTGTCGAGAATTCTCAAATTCAGTATTATTATAAATTGTCCCGAATTGCGAGAATTTTTACAGTGGTGGGAATTTTATTTTTCGGAAGAAGACTGAAAAATACCGAAAAATAAAATTCCCGACACTGTAAAATTCGTGAATTGCAAAATTCCTGAATATTAAAATTCCGGAAATTATAAAAATGCCGAAGTATAAAACTTTCGAATTGAAAAGTTCACAAAAAATAAAATTCCCGACAGTTAGGATGCAGTCTCTTGAAGATAGAGTAGTAGAATAGTGGAACAGTTTTGACCAATGATGTACCTGCACAAGCTCTCGCAGTCTCCTCATTCGTCTAAACTGTCCCCCTATTACACTATACTACCTCCATGGGGGTAGGTATTCATTTGTCCAAAATTTCATTTTACCATAAAACTCATTTTACCGAAAAAATTACTAGATGGCTAGACGCTTTTGAAACAATTGACAGATAGGTTTCTGCTTGCGAATTTTGTATTGATCTGTAAATCAAATTGACGTTAGGTGGCGTTTTGTAATAATTATTTAATCTTCTTTTACTAATACAAAGAAGAAGAGTTTTCTACAATAGAAACAATATTCTTGTTCTAAAGAAGGCTTTTACTTTTGTTTCGTAGATTGAAATGTCCCATAACTTTTAACAATATTAGAATATTATTATCCAGAAATCCACCAGGAATCGATCAGGGAGGAGCAAAGTATTGACTTGTTCCCCTCTGAAATCGAATGATCAAATTCATCAGGTTGTTTTAGTTTCTCAAAAAATCTACCTAAAATATTTTGGAAATAATGTATCTCTCTGTGAAATACTAATAATCTATCCGAAATATTTGTGAAATATTTTTAAAAGTTTATAAATATTTGCTAATATGTTTAAAATTATTTAAATCTTTGGGAAAGCATTGAAATCTTAATGAAATCTTTTACATCTATCCGAAATCTTTATGAAATATTTAAAATCTTTGAAATATTTGCGAATTAATTAAAATCTTTTTAAAATCTTTTTAAAAATTGTAATTTTTGCAATCTTTAAAAAATCATTAGAGTCTATGAAATCCTTTATATCTATCCAAAATCTTTGCGAAACCTTTCAAATCTTCGAGATATCTTTAGGAAATTATTTCAATGTTTGTGAAATCTTTGCGAAATATTTCAATCTTTGGAAAATCATTGAAATCTTTATAAAATATTTTCAATATTTTTGAAATATTCGTATATTTTTTAAATTGTTGAAATCTTTAGGAAATCATTAAATCATTTGTGAAATTGTTTAAATCTTTGCGCGATATTTGAAATCTTCGAAATATCTCTGAAACATTTGTGAAATTATTGAAATCTTTGGGAATCATTTATGCCTTTGCGAAATTTTTGATTCTATTGGAAATCTCTTTGACATCTTTGAAATCTTTTCGAAATATTCGAAATCTTCCAGATGTCTTAAAAATATTTTTGAATTACTTGGTATGTTTTGGAAATTGTTTAAATCTTTGCGAAATATTCCAAATGTTTGGGAAATCATTGAGTTCTTTTTGAAATCTGGAAATCTTTGAAATATTTTTGAAACATTTGTGAAATTATTGAAATCTTAAAAATATTGTTGAAATGTTTGGTCATATTGGTCAAAATGATTGAAATATTTATGAAGTCTTTTGAAAATCATTTAAATCTTGGTGACATCTTTTTAATCCATCCAAAATCTTTGCGAAATTTTTTTTAACTTTTGAAAATCATTTTAATCTTTGTGAAATGTCTTTGAAATATTTAATAAATATTTGACATAATTTTGAAATATTTGGTAATATTTGTAAAATTATTGAAATCTTTGGGAAATCATTGATGTATTTGTAAAATATTTTAATTCTATTCCAAATCTTTTCGGAATATGTGAAACCTTTTATACCTTTGGGAAATCATTGAAATCTTTCGGAAATCCTTGGAAATATTTGCGAAGAAACCTTTGAAATTTTTTTGAAATATTTAATAATAGTTGTTAAATTATTCAAATCCTTGGGAAATCATTGATGTCTTTGTAAAATATTTTAAATTTATGAAAAATCTTTGCGAAATATTTGCCATTTTTTTAAACACATTGAAATATTTCCGAAATATTTGAAAAGAATGGAATATTTGAGAAACCATCATCTTATTATTTTTCAGTCATATTAATATTCATTTTTCGTTACTGAATAATAATTTACATGATTTAATTTAAATCGAAATCAAAACGAGATTATAAACATCTGTAACCATAGAATTGGTATATCTTACAATAGAAAATTAATTATATAGATAATTTTTTATTTCAACATTGTCTTATATTTATTAGTATTTCTTATTCAGGTATTCACTTATCAGTTGCCTAGTTTTCAAAGTTCTCTCTCGAATTTAAAAGTCGAAGCAAATGTAAATGTCAAAGAATCCTCATAAACGCCATCAAACGTCTGTTTGTATCATGATTTTTACTGAATTCCCCATCGGGATCCCCTCTGTGATTTATGTCTACACCGTCCTTAAATATAGTGATTTTTTCGGCATGTTTTTTAGGGAAAATGAAATTTCGGACAACTGAATGCCTACCCTCCATGAGACTGCGCCCTGAGATATTACTGAATTCGAAAATTCCCCACAGAAAATTTCTGAATTATAAAATATCCAAACTAGAAAATTTCTGAATTTAAACAATAGAAAAATTTTTGTTCATTAAAGATTATTTATTTAAAATACACATAATCGAATATTTGTATCAAATATATTTTTTCAATCTTTAAAGTTTAAAAAATTATGTTTTGAAATTTAAAAAAACAATGATTAAAAAAATATGTATATTACTGCATAAAAATTTTATTTGATAATGTACATAGTATTAAAAAAATTTAACGATTATTATTCTTTTAGATTCAAACAATAATTTAATAAAATTATTGAATTATTGTATTTTTAATAAATAAATAATATTGATCGAAAATTTTTTCTTCATGTTCAAATTCGGGAACTCCATAATTCGGAGATTTTTTACATTGGACATTTTCTGTCTGAAATTTTGCAATTCGGTCGTCAGAGATTTCATTTATGGTGATTTTTCATTCATCGCTTTCGGAATTTTTTCAGTGGTCTCATATTTGTATACCTCCTCTTAAAATGATGTCATTTTTCAAAATAAAAAGTCAACATTTAATTTTGAAACCATCAAAGGTATTAATTTTCTTTTAAATTATTTCAAATCTTCTAAAATGATTTTTGAAATTTTTCGGAACTTTTAAATATCTTTTAAACGGATTCCAATTTTTTCTAACATTTTTGTAAAATCCTGCATACAAAATTGTTTCAAGAGCTTCCAGATTTTTTTTGCAATGTTGTAAATATTTTGAAATGATTTGGAATATTTTTAAACATTCTCTTTGAGTTATGGACTTTTTCGAAATAAAAAATTATTTTAAATCTTCCTAGAAATCTTAAAAAAAAGTCTTTTTAATTTTTCAAAATTCTTGAGCTCAATTTTTTTCTTTAATTTGAAACATTCAAAAACGTACAAGCTATTCGATTTTTTTTAAATTAAACATTTTTCAACTATTCTTTGAAAATCTAAATACAATACTTTTAATTTCAAATTACAAATTACAAAGTAGAAAAATTATAATTGTAACATCCAAAGTTTAAATTTATCACTCTGAAATGGTGGCAATTAATTTTTTACTTGTTTACTATTGAAAGTTGTTGTTTTTTTATTCAATTTCCAAATTGAATATGTTAAAAATGGAATATTTCATATTGAAATAATACTTCAATAAGATTTTGAAATTGAATAAAGGTGTTCACTTAAGAATCTATTAATTTGAAGTGATTTTTAAATTGAACATTGTTTATGAAGACTCAATCGAACGTTTACACTTGTGTCACTGTTTTCAATTTTTTACTTTTCAATTTTGAAATTCACTTTCTTTTCGCGATTTTTCCTGTTCGCGAGTCTGGCCCCATTTAGAACAACTTTTTTTTTAAATAATAATTTTCGGTTCTAACTTCCGCGACAATCATTTTATTCTTTAATATATTTTCTATAAATCTTGTTGATAATTTTTTATCATAAGAAATGTATGTAAAAATTATGATATTTTTCTTTTTCTTTAATAAAATTGTTGCAATGAAAGCGTTTCGAAGAGATTCTTTTTAATGTTTCGGGGAAAAAATGAAAATTTATAGGTCGGCCAAGGTTTTTTTTTAAATTTCGCTTACGTCAAATTTTTTCCGGTTGTTTTTACTATAGTACAATTCAGGTTCGTATCTTTGGGTGAAGAAATCCGTTCCATAGTTTGACAAAATATTCTTTATGAATCAATATTTTGCACAGAAAATTACCCTTAGTGACCTTTAATTATAATTTTATAAATATGAAAAACCCAGATTTCAATGTTTTCTATGAAAAACACAATCAATGAGTGACATAACGAAAAGCGGAAACAATAAGTCAATTTATCCAGGAACAAGCACTTTAAACAAAACTGACCTTGAGCGAACATTAAATATATATATATATTTTTTAAAGTTGAACAAAATCAGGCTCTATATTCTTTTAAAAAATTGGTGAGTATGCCAAATTATCAAAAAAATAAATTAATAAAACTTGAAAAAGCACTCCCTTGAATAGCTTTTTAAACTAAACCTTTGTTGACTTCTTTCAGGCACTTCTAATTTTTAATAGGCCTACTTTCAAACTTATGTCAAGTTATACGATTTTAATTGCTCTAAAATAATGATTCGAGTATTAAAAGATTTTCATTTCTCATTTTGTAACTTTATACGATTTTAATTTCAAACTAAATAATTTGAAATGTTTCAATCTGAAATTATCGAACAATTTCAATTCAATCATTCTTACATATTTAAATACCTTTAAATTTCGAATTATTCAATATACTGAAGACTACAAATTTAAAATGTCTTAACTATTAAAACTTTATATATTTTTGGAATTGCTGCTCTGTAGACTAAGTAGCAATTATTCTTTTATTAAGAAATTATAACCAAAAGCGTTTAAAAAAGTTTTCAAATGAGTTCTAAAAAGCTTAAAAACAGATCAGAGGTTTTAATGGTTTAATATATATAATAGAACCGCTTCAAATTTGAAACAAGTCTACTTTTTCATGTTTGACCTACAATTATTCAGTTTTAAAAGTTATAAATTACAATTGTGAAAATTAAAAAATAAATTTTAATTAATTTATATTTAAAACCAAATAAATTTGCATACTTCAATCTGAATACATTGAATTTAAACTTTTTACCTTTTCACGTTGTAGCAATTTCCAATCCCAGAATAAGTTATTTTTGGCGTAACCAATAACTTATAACGAAAATTTTGAAAATTCAAACAATAAGCCTGTATGTTGAAAATGAGGTAAATTTTAACGTTGAAATTTGAGTTGTTAAACTGAAGGCTGAAAAATCTGAAAATTTTACAATTAATGTTTTGTAAAATGTATTGGTATCTTGAAAGAGAATAATTAGTTTTTAAATTAGTTTTTAAATTTTCGGACGTTTTCCTTTTTTACTACCTAGAGGTCAAAAAAGTATCCCCAATTTTTTTGTATTTTAATCATTTATTTTCTGAGAGATATTCCTATTTAATTTACTCCCGTTTATTAGTGACTGAAATGAATTGAGAAAAAATCGCCAAGACCCAAGGATCAAAGTTGGATGTAAAGCGAATTTTTAAATTTTTAATTGAGATTATGTTTATAACTTGTGATTTCAAAAATTTGTATACACATTTTTTTTAATAAATACTGTAGGAAAACCAGGCGCGAATCCACAATGGTGGCGAAACGGCGATCTACCCCCCCCCCCCAGGTGTTATTGACTTACCGTAAAATGGTACATATATATGTATAAACACAACAGGTGTACACAATTTTGTGATGCCCCCCCCCCCCGGACACATCTCTGGATCCGCGCCAAAGGAAAACATCGACAAGATACAGGTGCCAAACTTATAATTACAGCGAATTTTCTGTAATTTTACAGGGACGGCTCAAATATATTTAAAAAATCAAATTCCCGATTCGGTATGACTCTCTCTGTCTCGAATAATAAAATTCAAAAACTAATCAAATTCCCGAACGGTTTCGGTATTAGTTAAATTTTCAACCTAAGAAATTAATTTAAAAAATACATTTTTAACTTGAACAGTGTAGTTTATACTGAAGCTTGCAGTTGAAAAGATTTAATTTTAAACCCAAATAAATGCGAATTTTCAACAAAAGAAATCAATTTTTTATCTAAAACAATGAAATTTTCAAAGAAGAATAATTCACCAACAAAGAAGATAAATTTATAACTAAAAAGAAAATTTTTTAAGATAAAAAAGTGTCAACAAAATTGATCAATTTTCATCTATAGAAACGAATTTTAAACTAAAACAATAAGTACTCGATCAAAAATGGACTGCTTAAATTTTCAGATAAAAAATAGAATTTTCAACGAAAGAATTTAATTTTCAACTAAAATTATAATGTTTCAACGAAAAATTGAACAGATAAATTTTCAGTTGAAAAATAATGAGCAACTCCGAAAAATCAGAGTTTCCACAAAATGTTTAAATTTCCCAGCAAAAAATTAAATTTGCAAACAAATAATTTAATTTTCAACCCAATAACTTTCTACCGAAAACAGAAATTCACAATTTTCGAAATCAATTTTTAAAAAACAACAAAAATTCTTGTTAACAAAATAGATAAATTTCCAAAAAAATATATGAACTTTTAACCATTTTATACCAAAATAAAAGAAGTTTCACCAAAAAATGGATTTTCTTCCAAAGAAATGAATTTTTGATTAAAATAGATGAATTTTTAAACAACGAGAATAATTTTCTACCAAAAAAGAAGAATTTTTGACTGAGAAAGGTCAATTTCCTACTAAAAAAATTCAACTAAAAATGATACAGTTATATTTTTAGTATAAGAAAATGTTTTTTCAACAATAAAAAAATCGATTTTTCAACAAAACAGTTAAATTATCAACAAAAACAGTTATTTTAACAAATTTCAATTTTAAAATAGTTTAACTTTCAATGGGAGAAATGATTTTTCAACTGAAAAATGTTTTGAAACACACACACAATCGAATTTACAACAGAATAGTTCAATTTTTAAACATATAATTGGATTTTCAATTAAAATATTATTTTTCAACTAAAAATGGAAATTAAGCCTTCTAGAGCAATTTTGTTGTACCATTTTTTGTTATGTTTATGTTGGTTTGTAAAATTTGCTTTCAAATTTGAGTAAGTTTACGAGATTTTCAGAAATTTTGAAACTATTAAAAAATAATTAAAACTTGCAAAAATAAAATTATTTTTCTGATGATCGTTTGAAAATTTTTTATAATTTTTATTTTAAAAAATGTATTTAAAAAAATTCAAAAAGATTTGGAAACACATCAAACGATATCCTCAAATTTAAAAGAAGAGTGTAGAAGATTTCAAAGCAAAATGTTTCAATTTGATAAGATTAAAGATTTTAAAAAACGTAAATAATCCAGTAAATTCAAGGAATATTTAGAAGAATGGAAGAGAATCAACTCTAATTTTAAACTTAAATTTTTTAGAAATGTAGATTTTTAAAGATTTCAAAATAATAAACTTAAGAAGCTTTAAGGGAATTCCGAAAGATTTCAAGGAGATAAAATTATTTTTCTTAAAATTCTGTGAAAAATTTAGAAGATTATATAAATCAAGTTTTTTGCATCCTGAATGCTATTTCTAAATTTTAAGAAAAATGTAGTAAGTTAAAAATATTTTTTTGGAATTTATTTTGTTTTAAACGTATTGGAAATATTTAAAAAACTGAAAAAATTTCCCAAAATGTATAAGATATTCATTGATATCTTCCAAACTTCTAAATGTTCTAAACATCTTTTAAAAAGACTCAAATTTTTCTAATATTTTTTGAAATCCAATAAAATAAAATCATTTAAAGTCCTCTAGGTTGTTTTTTAATACATCTCTTTTCATGCTATTTTAGGCTATAATCACTTCATGAAATTATGAACTTTCTTATTTTTATTTTTCAAGTGTATTTCAATCTGCTTTACGTTTAGTGAAAAATCATATGCTGAAAAACCATAAGAGAAATATCTATTTCTTTAACTTCAACTATAATTTGAAAGGCGATTCTTCATAAGTCTTTTACTAACTAATGGATATATTTTTATAATTTTATTCCTGAAATATATTCCCTAAAGTTAAACATGGTACACAAATATCCTAAAATTTGTAAAACACCAGCTATTTACAAGAATTTTTAAAATAAAAATCAATGTGTCTCATATTCAAATAAATTTTGGCAATATTTATAAAAGTATTATTATTTTTAATTTAAAAAATTAATGTATAGAGAGTACAGTTTTTATTTGAAATTTCACGACGGCTTTTTGTACCATGTATGACTCTCGGCCAGAATCAAGGAAAAATAATTTTAAAATATGTTAATTAGTTATTAAAATGTTACAAAGATTTACCTTTACAATTTTTTTCTCTTTTTATAATCATGAGATATTTCTTCATAAAATAAATTTTATTGGATTTATTTTACAATTATTTACAATCAATTTCCAATCACAATTATTTTACAATAAAAATAAAATTTTAAAAGCTAAATTTTGTAATTTTGAGATAAGTATTTTAAGGCATTAAAGATTTTGTAAAGATTTCATATACAAGAAAATAAGTATTACCAGTTTGTTTAAAATTTTATATGTAAATAATTATTATAAGATTCTTAAGAAAATTAAAAAAAAAAGATTTTCGAATATATCAGATGTGTCAGAAAAGATGCTAGGAGATTTTAAAGACTTTTTATTTTTAATTTATAGGATTTTAAAAAATATTAGAAAAATTTATTATCTATTTAAAACGTTTTACATTCTACAAGATATTGGTAACACTCTTGAGTTTTTATCGGAAAAAAGAAAAAAAATCATCAAATCAAAAAGGAAAAAATCATTCAAAATGTAAAAAAAAATTTCCTTATAATCTTCTAAATTTTCCAAACTATTTGAAGAAACTTTGTTTATTATCCTGAAACATTCGAGATTTTTTTAAAGTTCCTAAAGTTTATCTTGCGTTTCTAAAACACTTCTTAGGTATAAATTTTCTTTGAATCTCATCAAGTCTACCAATACTTCCTGAATTCGATTGATTATTATGTTTTTCTAATCTTGTCAGAACTTCCAATCTCTAATCTTTAAAAATTATCCAAATTTTTCCTAATTTTTTTTTAATTCTGCAAAGTTAAAAAAATGCCTTTAAAGTTTTTCCATTTGAAATCTTTTGCAATGTTTTTAAATGTTTAAAAATAGTATTTTAAAATTAATTGTTTAAAATAAAAAATTGTGCTAATTATTCCTTTAAAAATCTTTACAAGTTTTAATTATTTTCGAATCGTCTCAAAATTTTTGAATATCTCTTAAACTTACTCGAATTTGAAAGAATTATGTTCCTTAATTTTTCTAAAGTTAAGTGATATGGAAAAATTACGACATTTTATTTCAAAATATTTTATGTACTTTTTAAAGATTCTATGAATTAATAAAAAATGTTTTATAATCTGTTTTCAATTTTCTATTAGAATTCATTCCAAAACAATTATTTACATTTTTTCCCAAGGAGTTTCTTTCAGTATCTGAAGGTCCTTCGTTGATGGACTTCTTAATATTATTTTTTTCATTTTACATACATATCTATTATATCTTATCAAAATTTAATATAAAAATCTAAAATGTTAAGTGTATTTAAATACTACAATTTTTAATGTTTCCAAATTAAAAAAAAAAATTCAACAAATTTTACGTGTAATTAAAATAAACTTTTGTTAAATCTCATTCAACTTATTCCAAGTTATCTTTTTTTAATTTTCAAAATTTATGTAATTACTTAATCTGATTGAAAATAATTGAACCTCTAGCGACTAAAAGCGGGGATACTGCTTTAGAAGAAATGTGCTGAAAATAATTTAAAAAAAAAAGATTTTAATTTTAAAGACTGATAATTGCACACAATTTCTAGGCGCATCTTTCTTATTCTTCTACAAGAATTTTTACGTTTTCAAGTTTTTTACATCAGTTTATCCGACGTTTCTAAAACTCTTCTGAAGTTTAAATTCTTTTTTAATCTAATCAATTCTACTCAAAATTTACTGAATTTATTCGATTGTTTACATTTGTTTTAAATTTGTAATGTTATCGAATTAAAAAATGTTGATTTTAAAACTTTCTACACTCTTTTTCGAAATTTTAGGAAATTGTTTGATGTGTTTAAAAATCTTCTTAAATTTTCTTTTAAAGCACATTTTTCAAAATAAAAAATCATTCAAAATCTTCACACGATAATTAGGAAAATAATTCTTTTTTTTTAATCTTCTCAGGTTTTATAATCTTTAAAAATTATTCAAATTTTTCCTGATTTTTTTTTATTTTTCAAAATTAAAAAAAATGGCCTTTAAACTTTTTCAGATACTTTGACAATTTTTGGCCTCTTTTTGAATGTTTTGAAATGCTTTAAAATAATCTCCTATAGAATTGATTTTTCGAAATAAAAAATTATTTTAATTATTTCTAGGAACCTAATATATTGTTTTTCATATTCATGAAAACTTACCAAATTCTTGAAAAATCTTTACAAGTTTTTTTATCTTAGTATCCTTTCAAAATTTCTGAATATCTCTTAAACTTACTCAAATTTGAAAGTAGATTTTTAAAACAACATGTAATTTAAAAAATTGCGTAACAACATTTCACGAGAAGGCCTAATAAGAATTACGTTCGTTAATTCAAGATGTGAAAAAATTGATTCATAATCTTCTTAATTTTTCCCAGGATTTTTAGGAAAAACAGTTTTACCTCCTTGAAATCTTTCGAAATTCCTTTAAAGTTTTTAAAGTTTATGTTTGAATTCTTAAAAAATCTAAGTTTCTGATTTTGCTTTAAAATCTTCTACAGTCCTCTTTTTAATTTTAGGAAATCCTTTCACGTGTTTAAAAAACTTTTTTAATATTCTCATTAAGTACGTTTTTTAAAAATAAAAAGTCATTACAAATTTTCCTACCAATCGTGAAAAAGTTTTGTTTCTAATTTTGTCGGACCTTCTAAGCTTTCTAATCATTAAAAACTATTTAAATTTGTCCTGATTTTCCTTGAAATTCCGCAAAATGAAAAAGATTGCCTTAAAATCTTCAGATTCTTTATTGAGAATTTTAACATAGTTTAAAATGTATTGAAATTTTTTAAAATTATTTTTTCAAAATAAAAAATTATAGTAATTATTCGTAGAAACCTCAAAGAATTTTCTTCATTTTCGTGAAACCTTACAAAAATCTTTAACAATATTTTTACAAATTTCAACTATTTTCTAATCGTTTCAAAATTCCTGAATATCTCTTAAACTTAGGCAAATTTGAAAGGTCGTTTTTTTAACCAAAATAAAATTTTTTTAAATGTGCAACAAAATAGCGCAATAAATTGCCTGAACTTTCATTCTCTTGACACCCTGCGAAATGCAGTTTACTTAAAAACTCCTCCAAATAGCCAGTTAGCCACCCAAAACGAATCGTGAAGTCGGGGAGACTCGGGCTCGTGCATTTTCGGCTCTACAGAAGGCTAGCCTACGCAACATGTAGCAGAGCAGACTCACCGACACGCTAAGTTTGAATGTGTCGCTCCCAGATGGGAGAGTGGTGGGGGCCGAAAAATCCCACGTTCTGGAGACACTGCAGCACTGTCGAAAAGTCGCTGTGCGACTCGGATAAGATGCGCAAACTGAAATTCGCCGGCGTGCGCACGCACCCTACCGATAGAAATCTCAGGGTATTCTCAGTGGAAAAAGCCTGGCGGGTTTGAGACTATTTTAACCCGTTAGCGCCCAAGGCCATATGGCAACCCAGAAGCACTGAAGGGTTATGGTTCGATTTGAATGATTTAGTCTCTGAGATAGTCTGAGAGATATGGGTCCTTTTCAAAGTCCTTTTAGTGGTCCTTTCAAGAGTGATGCGACGGTAATATAATGTTCCTTTCTTATTCGTCACGTACTGGGCGGGCAGAGTTATTTAAAGTAGTTGGTCGTGGCTAATCCGCTCTCCCTTTTTAAATTTCTCTTCAAATTATTAACATTTTGTTTTTGATTGATAAATTTTCCCATTATACTAATTTATAATTATAACTTATATACTAATATACAATTTTCTAGGTGAATTAAAAATGTTATATTTTTTGGCGTATCTCATTCCACTTACGAGAAACGTTATATAAATTCAAATTTTAAACATTTAGAAAAAAGTTAGATATCTCAAATCATAGAAACCCGTAGATTCCGAACTATTATGTTTTAAGCTGTTAACTGTGAAATGTAAACAAATCTATTCCTAAACTTTAATCCGAAAGCTTAACAAAGGACCCTTGAGTGTCGGCTACTCTATTGATATAGCCTCTCTGCTTGTTATTTATGATCGAATTCTGATTTCAATTTCAATCTCTCTGCTTGTTATTTATGATCGTACTTTTATTTCAATTTCGGAAAAGACAATTTAAAGCCTTTAGAACATTTAAACGAGCTACCTGGACCTTTAAATATATCTGAGTGCCTGCGGAGAATTTCTCAGAGCTTCTCAGAACCTTGAGAATATTTAGCATATACTCTGAGATTTCCATTGGTAGGGCAGTCCTCAAAAGTACTTCATTAAAGAAATTTGATTCCTTTAATTTAGCAAAATATCCTCATTCAAATCGCAATGTATCCTGTATATTATAGTTTTTCAAGTAATCCTAGTAAGGAACTCAAAATTTCTCATAAAAAAGACCACTTTACCGATTTTAGGGTTCTGGTATTTCATATTTCACACGTTACCTAGTGGAATTCCTATGCGCACTGAACTTAAACTTTAAGCGAATATCACATAGGATGTCTTCATGGTGTCTTTATGATGACTTTATGGTTTCTCCGTGTAATTTACAAATTTATGATAACACAGTTTTTCCACTGTAGAACAGTTTCGGGCTTACTCTAGAGGATGTTTTTGGTTTCGTTTACATTTTCACAATAAAACTTAGAGAATCCCATAGCCGAAATATTTCTAAGTTGAACTTTAAAAAATAATAATAATAAAATAATTAGAACGTCTTTATTACGACCTCATGACGTCTTTTTGTAAAAGCCTAAATACGTCCATAAAAAGACATCTTTAGGATGACTTTAAGCCAAGTGTGCCCACTGGGAAGCTAAAAACACTCAAATTTTAGCGATATCATTACAGAAACAAATTTTATGAAAAGCAAACATTCAAAATAATTATACATGCAAAAATAAATAAATGAATAAGCAAGCCAACTTTTTCCGAACAGAAAAAATGTAATATTGGGAGTTTTTTAAATTTGTTATAGATTATTTAGTTTGGTTTTTATAGAGTTTTGTCAGGAAAATTATTTTAGCAGAATTTTTTCTCTTCATATTTTTGTAAACAACAGTAAGACCGAGTGTTTTTTCGTATATACAAATTTGTTCTTTCAATAAATTGTTTAGTTTTTTTCTTAGTTGCAGAAATCTATTCAGTAAACATGTTTTAAGTAGAAAATTTTGCTTTGTTGATTAATTCTTACCATTACGTATGATCGGATTTTTTTGCATATTTTTAAATTTTCTAAATATATCTGTTTCCAAATTTAGGTTTCCTTGATTTTTGACCGACATTCTTGCACGAAAGAATGTCATCGCATAACCTTGAAAAATTGATTTTCCATTTTGAAACTATATGACCTGCATCGAGTCATCGTTAATATTTATTATTTATAACAGGTCATAGATTGGTGCAGTAAAAACTCATAAAATTTATAATTTTAATGTTTAGAAGCCCATAGTAAATTGAAACAAATCATATATTATATGTATTATATATTTTATTCAAAAATTGTACTCGGGTAATCCCGGCTATACATCATAGCCACGCACTAAGTCAATTGACTGATGAGATTTGGATGTTATAAGTTAATTTCATAATATTGATTAAAACATTGATTATAGACCACGTAGGCAAAAAAATTATCAGGAAAATTATTATCAAAATTATTAATGCATTCTCTTGATACAAAAAACGTAACATCAAAAAATAACAAATGACGTATTGTTCGACAGTGTTTGCTTTATTTAAACCAAGAGTGCACAGAGGATGAATCAATGAGTGCATGTGATTAGTCGAGCAGCGTGGGGAAATAAAACACCGATCATTTTGAATGACTTTGCCATCTTAAAGAAAAATAAGGCGAGCAGATGTGCGTGTATTCTTAAGAATAGGGCGAGAAAGATGGTAATTGAACAAACGTTTTAATTGACATACATTTTTACCATTTTTATTTTGCACAATTATAGAAATCTTAAGAGGAAGTATACACATTTTTACCGTTAAACCTTCTTGAAGCATAAGGAATGTTTTTTTTTCCAAGTTCCAGACACGTATGTATTGTGATTAAGGAGAAAACTTGTTACAAAGTATTTCTACATGAATCTTGTAGGCACGGGGTTTTGTCCCATTGACGTGGGACACCTAGAGTTTGAAAAGATAAAAAAAAATGTGAAAAATATTGTACTTACTATTGCTGGCTTTCGAAAGAGCATGGAGGGCGACACTGGCACCACCAGCGCTATGTCCAGCTAATGTAACCTTATTCAGATCTCCTCCAAAAGACTTTATATTTTTCTGGACCCACTTGAGAGCAAGAACTTGATCTTTCAATCCATAGTTTCCTGGTGCTGCTGAATTTCCAATACACAAAAATCCAAGGGCTTCCAAACGATAGTTAACAGTGACAAGAATCACATCCTGATCTAAAATATAGTTTCCGCGGATATTGTTACTGCTTCCTGCATGAAAACCACCTCCATGTATCCAAACCATGACTGGAAACAATTTCTTATTGGTTTTTTCGTTCGTCTGAAAAATTTAGAAATTAAAATTGATATGCTTAACTGTGATTAGAGCTGCTAAATTGAAATCAAGATTTTTTTACCAAAGAAGAATCGAACTTCAAAAGTGGTGTATAAACATTAAGAAATAGACAATCTTCATTTCCAACTACATTTCCTTCGATTAATTGAGGACATGTGTTTTTAAATAAATTTGCTCGTCTAATTCCATCCCACTTGTCTGCTGGTTCAGGATTTTTGAATCTATTACATAATCAGCATTTTGGTCAGTTTTTACTGTATTATTCTTCAAGTTTGATAAACGATGTTTATGAGTAAAAGTACAAAGTTGGGAATTATAGTCCATGTCGAAGTTCTCGAGCAGCCAACCGGGGCAGTTCTTTCCAACTGATAAAAATATAGATATATCCCAATAGTACAGAAGAAGAACTACGACGCGCATCGCTACGTAGTAAGCAGTTAAATTTATTTCCACAACATTTTTCACTTGACATGGGTAACATACTTTTGAATGAACAAAGTATCTTCTTAATTTATAAAGAAAATTATTTCGGAGAAACAAAGATACTTTCGATTTGATAGAATCTACTGTAAATACAATGAATGGCGCTTTCGAATGCGGCCAAAAGCATACACTGTAAAATCTACGGCATCTGTGGTAGAAGCGAAAAAAAAATTTTGTGTCATCCGTATCTTCTATTATCAGATTAAGATATCTATTTCTTTCCAAGTTGAAATGTTTTAACATAAAGAAAAATCTTGTTCGTATACGAATGGGTTAAATTAATATATTTTTTAATCTTACACAAATTTGTCAACACCATCAAATTGAGCTTAAAATATGTACAAAAAGCACTGAAACAAATTTCTAGCTGATGTGATAGGTGCATTAAAATTTGTTTTAGAGTTTGAACCTGGTAATTTGTCAGGGGACGGCCGAAAAATCCTGGAAAATAAAACTCCCTAAATTATAACACTGCTGAAATATGAAAATTCTGAATTAACAAATTCCTGAATAATAAAATTCACGACAGTTTATAACATGACCCTTTTTGAAAATTCCCGACGGAATATTACCGAATAATACATTACCCGAACCAGAATATTTCAGAATATAAACAATGTAAATAATTGTTTTTTATACATTATTTGTTTATTTGAAATAGAATAAACTAATATTTTTATTAAAAGCAATTTTTGTATGTTCAAAACTTTGTAAAATAATTTAAAATAACAATGAATAAAAAAAAGTATATCTCAGTGAGAAATTTTGTTAAAAAATGTGTATAGCATGAAGAAAAATGTGGGAAAAAATTTCTTTTTTCGTTTTTTTATACAATTATTGTTATTTCAAATTCAAGAAATAATTTCCATGTACTTTAAACATTGATCAAAAATTTGTTTTGATATATATATTTGAGCATTATGTTTTTAATAAATAAATAACATCTATTTAAAAAAACAACCATTTTTTTCATTTTTGTAATTCAGGAAATTTTATTTTTTGGGATTTTTCAGTCGGCTCCTTTGTCAGTACAAATTAAATTTTCAAAAATATATACAAACACCGAAAATATGAAGAAAATGTGCCAAAATTTCTATAAGCACTACTGACTAGTTGAATTTTGAAATAATTTAGATTTACAGTTCTAGTTTTTATAAACAATTGGAGTAGTGAAACAAAATAATAAAGTTTTTAAAACGTTAATGAACTATACATATTTGTAAATGTATGGTGGGCAATTTGATAAAAACTACAGTTTTCATAAACAAAATATAATAATTATGGTAGTATTATTTATTGGTACTGACCTAAGTCTTAATTTAAATTGATCGGCAGGCATAAAATACTAATAATTATGTAAGGATTAATTAAAAAAATATATTATTTGCCAGTTTTAAAATCGTAAATAAAATAGTTTATTTTATTGTATAAAAAATGCAAAGAAGTGCGTGGTACAAAATTAGTGACTGCCGAAGTAAAGAGGTCGCTTTCGAAGTGATGAGCACAGAAGTCGAATTATATCTAAAACTCTCTGACAAGATTCGCACTTAGTCCGATGACGTGTCCGCATTTTGGGAGTTGACGGAGTGGTAAGTACATTAGGTACAATATGGTTTCAGGAATTGAGCGTTGCAGGCCCTGGCTAAAATGATAAACTAGACTGCCTAAGTACTAAAATCCTAAAAGTTCTGGGGACAGATGTTTGGAAATATCCCTTCTATCTACAATAAATCAAGAACCTGGGTTTTTCTTACTTCCTAAGTCTCTGAACCCATCTCTTTTTGCGTAGAAATTTAAGTCTACTCATCTTACCAAGAAATTCTAAAGAATCTGACTATTTACAATTCTGATTTAAATAAAATTATATTGTTACACCGTAACAGTTGTTATGCCTTATTATACTTCTATTTGAAAAAGAGAAAAGTTCAAAAAAATCACCGAGATGCAAGCTTTTAAAATGTTCATTTCTTGGGAAAAAATGTCTAACAGAAAGCGCCTTAAAAACATAAAAAAAATTTACAGAGGTACAAAGTCATAATCAACAACGACCAAACTGCTCGCTAGGCATGTGCATCGTAGTTTTTCTTATGCACTTTCACTCTACACGCATATCTTTTTTAGTTCGAATAAACTGCCTAGGATCGCCGCTCAAGAAGTTTGCCATACTGTATTCGATTTGTAAGTAAGCAGAAAAAAGTATTGTAGATTATCACAAAACATTATTTTTCTATTTATATAATGGCTATTAGTATAAAGATAATTATTTTGGAGATGACAAAGTCCGCGATTTCTGTTGGCATTTAAGGAAAATCATTTGATATAAAATATTAACTATATTTTGTAAGTCAAAATAACAATTAAATCTGGTTCTTGAAACCTAAAATATGAAATTTATAATTTCATTATTATTTTATTATAATACATTCTAAGAAACCTTTTCTGCGAGGAAAAAAACTGAACCCTCTAAAAGATTGAGAAAAATGATCAGAATGCAATAAAGTCCAATAAGACAAAAATAAACACAACCCTGATAATAATTATTTTTGGCGTATTCTTACATATAATTATAGGTAATACTTTGATTTGTCCCAGAAATAAAGTTGGTCAAACCCCTACTCCTTTCCAAAGTCTCTTGGGCCTCTAAAATCAGGTTATTCTAATGGTAGTGGATACTTTGCAAGTACCGGCAAAAAAGTTCTCTGTCGGTACATTATTACATAACGTTATTGTACATTATTACATTTTTATTGCATTCTTTATCAAATTTTGATTCCGTTATTACATTGATATTTTGATTGCACATAACATTATATCTGTGACCAGTTACAGGGCTACTCTTCAACAATATTTCTGAGAATAGCCGGAAAGGTGTGCCTTCCCGCCCCCAAGATAAGCTGGAAAGGGGCCAGGGTTTAACCGACTTTATTTCTGCGAATGGTCAAAGTGTTGTCTTCCCGTCCCCAAGAGACATTGGAAAGGAGTAGGAGTTTGACCAACTTTATTTCTGGGACTGGTCAAAGTGTTGCCTTCCCGCCCCACGAGACGTTGGAAAGGGGAATGGGTTTGACCAACGTTATTTCTGGGACCGGTCAAAGGGGTGCCTTCCCGCCCCATGAAACGTTGATAAGGAGAAGGGGTTTGACCAACATTATTTATGTGACCAGTTACAGGTGTTTCTTCCCACCCCACGAGACCTTGGCAAGGGGAAGGGGTTCGACCAACATGATTTATTTGACTATTTGCAAGTGCCCCTTTCCGTTCACACGAGATTTGAAAAAGGGTTTACGGTTTAACCAACATTTTTTATGTAACCTGACGTAGGCAAAAAAGTTCTCTGCCGAAACCAGCAATACATTTCTTTTAAGATTCCGGTAAAAAACATATTTTTAGTATATCAAAGAGACTGTCAGACATCTGAGAGTAAGGTCATGTGATTCAAGAGGTATTTTGTTATAAAGTGTCAACCGCGTACCCCTTTCCAAAGTATAGAATGATATAACGTATTACAGTGGACAAATTTAGCCAAGGACACGTTACCGTATGAAATTTACTCATATGAAATCGATATTATTTAGATCGGAGTAAATTAAATATGTATAATTAAAACATAGGCTGTTATTGGAGCAAATAAACTTAATAACACCACGTGAAGAACAAAATTTTGGTTTGAAAGACAAGCGCATGATATTTTAGGGACACGATATTATTATTTATGTTATTTATTCATTATTTTATTTAGTTATAAAATTAATTTTGAGTGTTACTGAAACTTAGCCATTGCGTGTATTGAGATTAATAGTTAGATCATTTAAAACGACTTACAAGTCACTGATTGTGATTTGAGTCTCTCATAAAATCATTTTCGTATACAACATAACCTATTAAAATTGATCTTTTAGATAAAACCCGGAAAGATTTAATCTTCTTAATTAGTCAGAATATGCTTATCCGGGCTAGAATAATGCTTTGCGCATTATATGAATATTTTAAAATAGAAGGAAAAAAATTAACTATAATGCAGACCTTAAATTTTTAACTGAGGAGTGACATTTATTTACGAAAACTGTATAGTTTTATATACCAATTATTGGGTTTTATTATCTCTTTAATTTTGTTTTAAAAAAAATTTCGAACATATTTGTGGCTTCTTTAATGAAAAATAAATTGAAACATTTCAACTCTTACCTTAGATTTCCAATTGGCGGTTTGGCATATGGTATTCCAAAGAATGCTGCATACTTTCTTCCATATCTGGATTCCTCGATTGTACCGTTCAATAAACCTTGGGACAATTCCAACATAGGTTCTGCATTTATCAAAAAAATGCACCACAGTTGTAATACTAATAAATTAAATTGATTGAGCATTGAAGCCTTATAAACCTTTTATTAAGTGCTAAATGAAAACAGAATTCATTCTTAGAAGTGATAAGATACGTGTGCTGTAATCTCCGTCATATGTTTAAATTATAAATGTTGACGCAATAAAAAACTCATTTTGTGAAGTGCTCGATTTATGAGGTTTAATCAATTCATGAATAATCTTATGTTCATTTATAAAATGTAGTTACGTGTATGAGCAAATTTGTTGAAGTTTGTTAATTTTTTTTAAAGAGATGAATATTTTTAATTTCAAGGACCTAACTTTCCAAACAAATCTGATAGGCTTATTACACCCCAAAATGCGGCTATTAGAGGATTTTTCAACCTGATTTACAATTAAGTGGTTTCCTTGTTTAATATATAAATAAATACCATAAGTTCAAAGAAGAAATGAAAAGAAAATGATGAAAAAGTCAAGGGATCTAATTTTTTTATTATAAACATTTTCTTTCTAAAAAGTAATTCGGCCCATGTAGAAGGTACCGAAAACTGACAATACTATAACTATGTTAAATGTTTTTTTTAAATTCACAAGAATCTTTTATTGGTGTACCTATGCAGTCCATACTGGGAAAGGAAATAAGAAGGCGCACGGGTATTCTATACATTCTACTTAAACTAATATTTATATTACCAAAACTAATTTAAAGGAATAAAAAGTTGCCTTATTTTGGATTTTTTCAAATTATAGTTTGATTTAATTTTTCTTTTTTGTGAATTACTTTTTGCCCTAATATGTAAAGCTGCATTCCGCTAGCACCTCCACTACATAAAATTTGAAAGAATCAAAAAAATAAACCACGCCAGAAATTTAGGCTTTTTTAGAACTCTTAAAAACTACAAAAATTAATTTAAGAAAAACAACCCGTATCCTTTAAGAACTACCCTTAAAATAAAATATGCACTCAAACTAAATGTGAGCATATCAGAATTTTGGGACTTTTTTAGGCTTTTCTTTGGCAATAATCTCGACTTTCGGGCTCCCTTATTTTTCTCAAAAAACTTGACTTTTTGGTGAAGGCGCTGTCCGCCAGCACCTCCACTACATAAAGTTTGGAAAATTGAAAAAATCAACTGCATCAGAATTTTTGGCATTTTTGGACTCTTAAAAAATGCAAAAATTAATTTTCAAAACACAACCCGTTTCTCCAAAAAACGACCCTTAAAATTAAATATGAACGTAAACTAAGAGTCAGCATATCCGAATTTTGAGCTTTCTTTGTGCTCTTCCTGGGCACCAATATCGAGTTTTGGTCTCTTTTACTGTTCTTAAATAAAAACGGAGTTTTTTTGGTGTGATACTTGGTTCGATAAATGTAATAGGGGTAGTTCCTAAGGGTCGTGATATATTGATGTGGAGGTAGAAATATTAAGCGTAGTCTTCCTTTTTTTTTCTATAAAATAAAATTTTTTTGCGATTTTAATTTAAGACAGCTGAGACTAAATTCGTTAAATTTGATAGGAGTACTATAATGGTCTAAAAATCACCAAGTTTGAAAAGTTGAATGGATCTGTGGATATTCTTGTTCGTTTCTGGAAAAAAGAAAATCCCTAAAAAACTTTAATCCAATCGGTCGAGGTCCTGCGCTCCCTCATCGAGGTCAAAGGTTAAACTCTTAATATCTTCATTGCTTTAGTGATTGCAAAAAAATGTTTAGGAAAATATCAGCCTAATTTTTTAATACCATATAAATTGATTTCATGTTTGTATAACAATTTATATGGTAAAATAAATTTGTATTTTTTTATTTTATTTTTTTTCTAATAAGGGACAAAACTTTCCACAGACCCATTGAACTTTTCAAACCTGCTGATTTTTGGACCACCCTAAGGAGTATTTCCTAGGGGTTGTTGAGTATTACTGTATAGGTGTATATATCTTTTCGAGATTTGGAAGGCTGCGTATAGTAATTATGATGAATTTGAAATATTTTGGACCGTTTTAATTGATGGAAGGTATATCAAATAGATACTTGAAGAGTTATGTTTGCTAATTATTATTTTTATTAACTTGGTTCGATAAATGTGATAGGGGTAGTTCCTAGGGTCTTGGTATATTACTGTAAAGGTAAGTATAGTAAATAGATACTTGGAGAATTGTGTTTGTTACGTGGAGTATCACTGTGGTAATAGATTTATTAACTAGAGGTTGGTTCTTCAAGTGTGTTAAGGGTAGTTCTCAAATGGTGTTTAATGTTACTGTGGTGATGAGGATATAAAAAAGATTGTTGGGAAAGTCTTTGTGGTAATTATTTCTGATTGAAATTGTTATGTATTTTTTAGTTGAAGGAAACTGAGAAGGGTTTGCTCAAATGCGTCAAGGGTCTTTTAGTGTTATGGGTTTTTTTTGGACAATATAATTTTTTATTTTTAGTGAACTGAAAAAAGCTCAGAGTTACGGTACATTTTTCCTAGTATTT
>NC_046665.1:41925967-41929113 GCF_010883055.1 Belonocnema kinseyi
CACCCATGTTTAGTCTCAAGGAAGTACTTCGAATCCGGCCATTTTCGTCCAGTGTTTTCGGATCTCGGCGGCTTTCCGTTGTTACCAACATACTGTGATTATGCCTCTCAGAATCGCACAGTAAGGGACGTCCTTCCTTGTCACTGGCAAACAAAATGATTCTCGCTAGCTATGCAATCCGCAAGCCTCCCTAGCAGGCTAGGGTTGGGGAGCAATCCCTCTGAGGTCATCAGTTATACGTACAGATTCGAAGCATTGTCCTGATGTGTTATGTAAGTGTATGTGTGTGTATGTTCATTACTCGAAAGTGTCCAACGACCATTCCGCGTGGAACGAACCCCAGACCTCCTGCATAGAAGTCCAATGCACCATACAAAAATAGCACAATATTCAGATAAGCTTACATTTAGGCTGGCTGCGTAATTTACTTTAATGGTATTTTTTAAAAGACAGAGGTTGTTTTTGAAAAATTAATTTTTTCACTGTTGAAGAAACCGAAAAAAGCCCAAAATTCTGGTAATGTTGATTTAAAATTTGTTTCATATGTTATGTAGTGGAGGTGCTGGCAGCCAACCCCTCCACCAAAAAGTCCGGTTTTTTGAGAAAAATAAGAAAGCCTGAAAATTTAAATTGGTGCCAAAGAAGAGTCCAAGAAAGCCAAACATTCGTATAAGCTTTCATTTTGTTTGAGCGCATATTTTTTTTTGAGGGTAGTTTGCAAAAGATATGGAATGTTTTTTCACAATTGATTTTTTGCAGTTTTCTAGAGCTCATAAAAGTGAAAAATTCTGGCGCGTTTATTTTTTTAGTTGTTTCAAGTTTCTGAAGTTGACGTGCTGCTGGTCAGCACCCTCACTTAAAAATAGGTTTTTTGATCAAACTAAAAGTGCCCGAAAATCGGCATCGGTTACCAAAAAAAGGTCAAAATGATGGCATAAAGAAAATATCCAAATTACGTTGTGAAAGTGTCAGTGGAACGCACATAATATTAATTACGAATGACCATCGGACATCATTTTTATTTGCGTGCATTTTTTATTTAGTCTCATCATTATTTCTTTGAATTATCATTTGCCTATGATACTATAATAACATGTCAATTTGGAAAAATTAAATTAAAGTGAATTATTATTTTGCTTTACTTTTTCAAGCATTCTGAATTTCGGGTAGAGGAAGAAAGCTTTACCAAGAAATTTTATGAGGATAGCCAAGAACTGCAGAAAAATAAATTCATGTATACGCCAATCTTCCCCTAGAGGCTGTAGCACCTATTAGTAGGTGGAGAGGCTTAAGCTTGTGGGGCAAGCAGGTCTAGTGGATATTGAACTGCATGTTCATGGATATGGATGTAAGGATTCTTATAAAAAGGCTCACCTCGGTGGGATGAAAGGATCCCTGTAAACGGTCTCTCCTTGGTAGAAGGGTGAAACAGCCTAGCTAACACTGTACTTCTGGATTCCTATGTCGAGGTCTATCCCGGAAGCATATCCAGATTTGGAATCGGAACAAGAATTACCTACGGCCTGCATAGCGACCAATAAAGAGATCTCCAGTGTTCTGGTGCCCTAAGAATGAATATTCATTGCGTCTTTTACTCAAAGTGCCTTCCCCCATCCAAGGGTTTATATATTTCATGCCCGAGTCCCTCTTGTACCGAGGGGCACTCCGATGACTTAACCATCTCTCAGCATCCCGGGCGACCTTTCCAAGTAATTAGTCTTACCCCTGCATGCGCGGATTTACAGCGGCGGATCTTTTATTTTTGTAGTTGCTCGTGGGATCACCATGCATCACACAAATCAAAACATAACCAAAAACTTCGCAAAAAAAGGAAGAAGGAAGGTAGCAGAGAGCGAGAAGGTTTAGGCTCGAATGGATCTAACATAACCCTCGCCTCCTAATATGTGCGTCCAGCAAGCCAAATGGAGGAGGAGGCTGGTCATTTAGCTCTTTTGGGAGCTAAGTGATTGACGGTTTCTATGAATGACGCTGAGGAGACGGGGAAAGCCAGTGAATCCCCTCACCTAAAAGAAAAGCATCAACGGTTTCCTTGAAAGGAAACTAAAAAGGCGAGCGTACCAGAATATTGGAGCGGTTTCGTGGGTTGGAATTGCGGTAACTACAACGCCGTCAGTCAGCGCTGACGTCCAGAAGAGAGCAAGGGGCTTAGAGGACACCCTACTCGGGAAGGGGAGTGACCAAATAAAGAGGCATAAAACAGCTCAGCAGCCGACGAACAGAGAGTTACCCGTACTCGTTGCTTACTGCGAAGCAGTCCGAGCTTACAGGCAGGCTACATAAAGGATGCCAGAAAGAGTGCTCCCAGATTATTGGCCATCAGTTGAGACCTACTTTTGTAGGAGAGGGGTGTTCCTCTTTGTCGTAGCCGAATTAGTGTGTTAACGTTGGCTACATGATACAGTAGGAACGGGCAGATCTCCAAGTAGGCCAGGATCAATTGCTACAAAGGATGGTTAGGGCTACGGCGTGGTTCCCAGTTAAGCTGGAAGACCTGTCTGTGGTCCTTCGGTAGTTGTATAGATTCATACCCTAATTGAAAATAGTATGCTACCGGCCAGGAACAAATGAAGCCTGACGGCACAGAGGCTGATCGGGGGTGGACCTAAATGACTGCTCTCGGACTAAATATTACCTAAATTAACTTGTGTCGCAGCAAGAGCGTCTCTGAGGATCTTCAGAGGGGCATGGTTGCGGGACACGCAGGTATATCAGCTATCTAGGGTTCATGGTTAGTTCGATATATTATAAGGAGATTTGGTAGGCTAATTTTGTGTACAGGGACTTTCAGACGGCCAAACAAAGGGCCTGAATATCTTTAAATGGAGTCAAACATGTCACGTTGCTAGATCTATGTTCGAGGGACCTGATGGTGATGGACTCAGATTTTAAAGAAATTGGGAAGCTAGTCATGAAATCGGTCTAATTTACATATCACAGAGATACCAGCACAGATGAAATGCATACACTGATAAAATATTTAAAGGTAAGGGTTCTTCCACCTCTGCTGGGGTAATAATGATCTATTAGAATACGAGGGTAGTTCAATAAGTCCTTAGAATGAAGTATAAAAACAATTTTTTTTGGGTAAATTTTTTTTTATTTTTCAACATAATCTCCTTGGAGCT
>NC_046665.1:41929213-41930943 GCF_010883055.1 Belonocnema kinseyi
ATCTAGTCGGGAGTGGTGCTGACTGAAAACAGATGATTTGGAGCGATTCGCGCGCCATCTGTTGGTCATTCTAAGGACTTATTGAACTACCCTCGTATTCAATTACTCCTGATTTAGATATACCTAATACGCAAAATATCCCGACGTTTCATAACTAATTAAAAAACATTTTCCAGGCTTCACAAAGTCTGCTGGGCTCGAAACGGTGGTTAATTAACGAGATTGTTACTTCCTTTAGGGTCCGGTGCGTCCGAAATAAAGGCAGGATCGGTTATACTTCACGCAAGAATTTCAGTCCCATTAACCTCACAGCTTTTCTAATATTAACAGTGGAACGGCTTGTGGGTAAATATATCCGCGATGAGTTTTTATCGAGCAATCCACGAGGCCTCCATGAGGAGTAATACGACTGCAGAGCTTGTCACTCGACCACAATGCCCCTACCAGGTCAGGAAATCTACACGCAGGATAAAAAAGGCAGAATGGTTTCGAAATTAAAAACTTTATGGATATAGAGGAAGCCTCTAAATACAACCCTAGATGGATGCGCAGGGTGGCTATGATTGCTCATGGTGTGCCAACTGCAGGTGTGGAATGGACCTACGACATATTGGCGAGCAGGAACCTAACGACGACTGAGAGTAACAGAACTTTATGTGGAACTATTAACTCAGGATACCCACAGAGAAACTGCTACCTTATAGGCTAACCGTGACGATTTACTGGCCATTGTGTAGGTCGACATCTGGATGCGTTCTTCGGAGTAATGCAGCAAATACCAGGAATATTGAATTCTTGGTTTGACTTGGGTCCTGCGACTCAGGTTAACAGCAGGGTCGAACTGTTAACTTTAAAGATGATGACATTGGGGACACTAAGACGGTTATAGTCCTTGCATCTTACCATGACATCTATGGCTGCGAAGGTGAACTCACAGTAAAAAGAAAGTGTTAATGAAGCACCAATATCAGGGTATCACATACTTGCAACAGAAATTACCCTTGCGGCGTGAATGCTGCACCGTAATATAGGGTACATATTCCCAATCAATTGGGGTACAAAGTGTCCATCACTTGGGGTACGAAGTACCTATTACTAAGGGTACGACGTGTCCGCTTCTTGGAGTACGAAATAAAAAACGTCATTATAGACGCATAATCTACGTGTTCGTAACTACTTCTTAAATACTTATTAAATACTTTTCAAGATTTGAAATAGCCATGTCTAAATGCACTGTTTATGATTTTGACAGCTTTGCTAATTGTATGTCATGGTCACTGAAATTTAGTAGGTGCGTTGTTTGCACTTTGTAAAATTGAGCAATTAGGTATTTCATATTAGGTGGGGATATCCAATATGTATGCACGCTGAGGGGCAAACAATAATACCAAATACATGGGACTAAACTTTATTTTTATAATAACTTCGAAAATAAACTAAATTAAGTTTTATCCTCTGGGATTTGTATTATTGCTTGGCCCTCATTGTACAGACATCTTTCAGGATGACGTCACAATTTGAAATACTTAATATTAGAAATGTTAGCGCATATATAACTGGAGGGAACCAGGCAATGGCAGAGTTATTGACAAAATAAAAGAGACCGACTGTACGACTTTTGCTGTGCGAGATAGATACGAGGGTAGTTCAATAAGTCCTTAGAATGACCAACAGATGGCGCGCGAATCGCTCCAAATCATCTGTTTTCAGTCAGCACCACTCCCGACTAG
>NC_046665.1:41931043-41936893 GCF_010883055.1 Belonocnema kinseyi
AGCTCCAAGGAGATTATGTTGAAAAATAAAAAAAAATTTACCCAAAAAAAATTGTTTTTATACTTCATTCTAAGGACTTATTGAACTACCCTCGTAGCTTATCCCCAGCCCCAGTCAGTGGTGGCAGAACGCGGATATCTCTGGCATTCGCAGTAGTTATTCCTGTGTATTTTTAGCTCATGTAAGGCAATGTGTCAATTAAAAAATACTCAAGAATCACTATTGCGAATGCTCGAAATATCCGCGTTTGCTTACAATATAACTTTTTATCTTGAATAATTCGTACCTTAATAAGAATACATAGTGGAGCATAGGCATGTTAAGATTACTAGAAAAGTAGAAAATATGGATGCTAAATTCCCAACTGATCAGGTTGTTTGATATTCAAGATGAAAAGGTCTTGCTATACGCGTAATGATAGCATCCTCAGATTTAACTGAATTAAAAGAAAATAATTAGGGAAACGCACAAATTCAATTTGATCAAAATATAAACTAGGTGATCAAATTTTCTATTACTAGACATTAATCTAGAAAGTTTGAAATATTTTTCGAATCATTACTTTACGAGGTGTGTTGAAAAAGTAAGGTGAGTTTTCAATTTTCGCGCGCTACGTACATTCAAGCTTTAAATTTTTTGTTTTGTAGTGTTGGTAAACTCGTCATGATCATATGTTCACAGTTTTGACTATATAGCTCGTGTTGTTTTTCTGGCAGAGGCGTTTATGGTTAGAAGGGTTTGGTGTGCTGGGTGATTTTCTTCTTTCGAAAAAAATGGAACAAAGAGTTTGCATTGAATTTTGTTTGAAAAATGGAATCCAGTGCTCTAAAACTTTTGAAATGTTGACAGTTGCATACGGTGAGTCTACTCTGAGTAAGAAAAATGTGTAAAAGTGGTACAAGCTGTTCCAAGAAGGCCAAGAGGATGTCGAAGACGAACCTCGCCCTGGACGTCCCAACACGTCAACAACAGATGAAAATGATCAAGCAGTGGAAGAAATGGTATTGAAAAATCGCCGAATTACCATCAGAGAAGTTGCTGAAGATGTTGGCATATCCGTTGGCTCATGTCATGCTATCTTTTCGGACGTTTTGGGCATGAGACGTGTGTCAGCGAAATTTCTTCCAAAACTGCTTAATTTTGATCAAAAGATCCATCGCATGACCATCGCTCAGGAGATGTTGAATGAAGTCAATAATGATATTTACCGGATTTGGCCCCCAGTGAGTTTTTTCTTTTCCCAAAACTGAAGAGACCCATGAAAGGACATCGATTTTCAACGATTGAGGAGATAAAAACTGCATCGCTGACAGAACTCAAGGCTACACCACAAAATGATTATCAGAAGTGCTTCGATGATTAGAAAAAGCGTTGGCACAAGCGTATTATAACTGAGGGGGATTACTTTGAAGGAGACAAAATAAATATTGAGGAATAAATGAATATTTTTTGAGAAAACCATAAAGTCACCTTATTTTTTGAACACACCTCGTATATTTTCTCGCATTTAATCCATATATAAAAAAATGGAATTCAAAGGCAGGCTTGTGGAATACCCCACAAGCTACGGCACCAGATATTAATTAGAGTACGCCGTGGATATCCTGCGGAGGTCTATGACTACATCACATGAAAACAAATGTCTGGCAAGTACAATTAAAGGAAAACAGAATTTACTTGCTTTCAGACTGAGACATTTGTAAGACGCCTCAGTATGAATACAATAATAATATAAAAATGTATTAATAGAAGGATTGTACAGGTTTCTGCTAGGAATTGAAGAATATTGTGACAGGTTGAATTTAGAATTACACATCACTTAAAACTACCCTACTCTACAAAGTAGTCATTTCTTTTCTTTTGTCAGAAATTTTATAACAAAATATACTTGAGACGTCAGAGCAAGGGTCCGCACTCCAGAAAATCGCTAGGAAACAAACAGGGGTCTCTTAACACATGTTATTTATTTTACTATTATTTTATAACCTTTTGAAGCATAATCCGCCGACGAACATGTTGTCTTTAGAGACAGAACGGAAGCCTTCCGGATGGAAAAACGAAAATTGAAATACGGGAACATTTTCCCGCTCCAACCAGAGGCCGCTACCGCACAGACGAACAAGAACGCCGTTTAGCAGAGTCGCAAACGGGCAAGGGAACCCGACCCCGCAACAAAAGAGTAAAGTTCCTCTCTAATTAATTTCTTGCGCCGGAATGTCCCCTAAATGGTGCCGTTATATATCTACGACTTGTGTATGTAATTTTGAAACGGCCACCTGTATTCCAAAAACGTAAGTTAGTTAAAAAGTACCATGGACCGGAGCGCAGTCCCAAAAAATTACGAGTTTCCAAACTCACTTAGCTTGCGACTCCTGTCCACGCGATCACGGCGACAGCGCTCATTGGACAAGGACTACATGGTAAAAAACTTGAGCTGTGACAGGGATATTATTCCTTATTATAGCCAAACATTTAGCTGAAAACGAATGAATGAATTTAGAAAGATCCCTGGATCAGCGAAAATGAATATCCTTGACCACTTTCCATATACCAGGGATATCGTATAGTCAAACCCCTAATAAGTATAGCTATAATAGGGATATTAAGAATAGGTGTCTGAAACAATTATCGGAAGAGCTGTAGTGCATTATGGGAGCAGCGAAATAAAATGGCGACGTTCTAATCGGGAGCAGTGACAGTTGAGATTTACTTTGGACAATTAAACGCTTTTTACCACTTAAAATGTGTACGATTGTTAATATTAAATGGATTTTATGATGCAGTAATAATAATTTACATTTGTTTCGATTGTAAGCGATAACTATATTGAAATATCAAGAAACGCGATAAAAACAACAAACTTGGCCTCCAAATGCATTACACGGATTTCAGGGAAATTCATTGTCGCGATACCAGATGAAAAATTGGTTACTGTAAGCTAATATATTTCTATAACAACTAAATTTTTTTTCTAATCTTAAGATAATACAATTACACATAATCTGTCGAAAATAATAAACTTTCGAACTTAGCAATTTTGTCCAAATTCCTGATTTACGAGATCAATTTACATAAAGTAACTAAATGTGTAACTCTTCTAACTAAACGTTTTACCTAATCCAAGCGTACACTTTCTTTGAGTTTAATATATTCTCGATTCACTCGTTCGCCTCAAGAACTTTTTCTCCACGTAGGTATTTCTGAACGAGGCAGATCGATGTGCCACTCTTGTTCTGATCGTCTTGCGGTAATATGCTAATGTCTCTAATCCTGTATATAATATAAAGATGACCAGTTCCGATAAAGAGACAAATTTGTTGACGCATAACCAGCGCCTATTGCGTTCCAAATCAAAAGAAGAAGTAAATTGACGTAAGTCTCTGTGTCACTATTGCCTATTATTCCGACCATGGAGTTCCATCAAAGTCTAAGTGTTTCCCGAAAGTACTAAAATTTTTTTTCTACATTTTCTTTCTTTTTGTAAGACTTGAGATTGTATTTTTGTATATGGCGCGCTCTCACTTTCTCCAGATTTGCGAAAATAGACTCTTTCTGGGACTCGTATGATATCAATGATAATAACGTAAGTAGAATTGGCTTCTTTTCATTATATCCGAGGAACTTGATCAGAATATATATATATATATATCAAACCGAAGGGCCTATGATTAAGCCACCGAACGCGTCTTCGGGTTGCGGATAGAGGGTACCAAGGGTTACTGAGGGTAAATACCAAGGGTTTCTGCTGAATATGGTTACAAAAATAAATAGGCCGTCGCGGCCAATTATCCAGAGGTGGCGCCGAAGGAATTAACCCCCAAGCGGAGGTGTGGAAATCGTGCCGGAAACTGAATGGCACCTGGGTGAGGTGTCTAGAACGGTGACTCTGGGATGCCGGGCGACCTCTCAGAGTACGCAGCCTTATCCTTACATGCGAGGCTCTACAAGGATGAACGAACCCCTTTCCTTAGCTTCTCGTGGGAATCACAATGACAACACCAAACATAGTTGTAATAAGTGCAGTTCAAAACAGCCAAACGCACAGGGCTCCCGAAAATGGGACCGCCAACAACGCCAACCACACTAGAGCTGGGGAAGCCAATCAAAATGGATTCAATGCGATGGATCGGTGGAATCTCGGGACCTTGAGGTGGACGGAGCGACTAAATCACGACTTGCTAGAGTGCTATGATGCGAATGTGGCCACTGAACGGGGTTACATGGCACGGCTGTATGCTTTGTGGTGCGAAAAACACACGGAGCTATCGCAATTTTCGCAGAAGCGCCTGCGAAACCATGCCAAACTACTCCAAAAAGGGGCTATGTAAGCGGAGCGCCTACTCTACCACCGCTGGAACAAGCCGGCAACAAATAAAGAGAGGCGACACTATGACTAACCGCGGGCAGGCATCCAATAGAGGAAGAGCGACGCTTTCTGACCGGGAGAAACAGAAACACTAAGGCTTCTCTCAAGCCTGAAGATCTGGCTGGTAATGGATAACGAGCTTCGAGGACATTTTTCCGGAGAATCCGACCTCTGAGCTATCAATTATTGTGTGTATAATGCAGCGAGAGCTTTGGACGATGCGAACCGTCAAACAAAACCAACGGCTGATCATAAGACCAAAAGGCGAATGCATCAACTTGCCATAAGGATAGGCTGGGCAAGACAGTACGCGTCCCGAATTCAGTGTGTGATTGACTACATCACATCTGGTAGGAAATTAACCGCCAAGGTTCGAAAGTTCGCGCGCAAACTCTGGACCCGTTATCACACACTTGAAAAGTTAAAGCTGCTGACCATCAGGCAGCATATTGTTGAGAGAATACGGATACTATGTGATGCTAAGAGAAGTCTAGAGCGGAGGGAGAGGTGGGCCAGAGAAAATCAACAGTTTCTCTCTGACCCATCTCGACTCTTCCAAGACCCTCCAGTTACTGTCGAACACCCACCCAAACCAGAGGAGGTGGAAGTATTTTGGAGAGATATCTACGAAGTTCAGCATAGACTGGACGATGACTCAGAAAATATAAATAGCTTCAAGGAGTTATGTGTTGACCTCATAACACCTGATAAAGAATGCCCACCCATCACTACCGAGGAGGTGAAAAAAGTATTAAGAGGGATGAAGAACTATTCCGCACCGGGACCAGATTGTATCAAAACCTTCTGGTGGAAGAAGTTTTCTTCAACCCATCAGCATTTGACCCGTATTTTCACCTCATATTTGAAGTCGGAAGAGCCGATTCCAGAGTGGTTGGTGGAAGGGCGCACAATACTCCTGCAGAAAAAAAGGCAACTTAGCTGACCCAAAGAACTACAGGCCAATAACTTGTCTGAACACGCTTTAGAAGATATTCACAGCTATCCTAAATGATAGGATTGTTCAAGCAATTGAACCTGTGTGGCAAGAAATGTATGAACAACGAGGCTCAAAGAAAGGCGTAGCCGGATGTCGGGAGAACCTGCTCATCGATAGATGTGTCTGCAAAGATACAACATTCTACCAGCGTGACCTATCGATGGCCTGGACTGATTATCGGAAAGCTTTCGATTCTACATCCCATAGACTCATCATCTGTCTTTTGGAAATCTTAAAGGTTCATCCGCAAATAGTTGGGTGCACAGAGAGATTGATGCCGCTTTGGAAAACCAGATTTACTATCTTATCTGGCAAAAATCGTGTGACAACTAACAAAGTCCCGTTTCAGAGAAGTGTCTTTCAGGGCGACACCATGAGCCCACTTCTCTTTTGCCTTATATTATTGCCACTATCTCTAGCACTGCGCCATTCCGACGGGTACTTGTGCGGCAAACCTGCAGATCGAAAGTACAAGGTCAGTCATGTA
>NC_046665.1:41936993-41947125 GCF_010883055.1 Belonocnema kinseyi
GAAAGCACAAGAGAAAAACTTTCGTGAACAGCTCCTCGATAAGAGGATGCACGGTATCTTCCACAGAAATGTGAAGGATCAGTTAATGTCTTGTGAGCTAACATTTGCTTTCCTTAAATCGCCCGGATTTAAGTCTGGTACAGAGGGTTTCATTTTTGCATGCCAAGACGGTGTCATTTCTACCTTAACATACCGTCGCTAAATTTTGAGCCAAGACATTCCCGATGATAGCTGCAGGGCGTGCCATGCACACCGCGAGCATTTAGCTCACGACAATTGTTTCTGTTGCTCACTCGAGGCCTGACAAGAAAGAGAGGTATCGAGACCTTATAAGGGAGTTGCAACGATTGTACCCGGAATATTCTGTTAAACTGATCGTCCTTATCATCGGCGTAATAAATTTAAAAAATTTAAGTCCATTGAAGAGGCAGTACATTCCAAACTTTTCATTCCTTTCGAAGTACCTACAATTAGAAATAAGTGAATTTTAAACCTGCTGCCTACAAAATTAAATTCTAATTCAGTTTGAGAATGTAAAAGATAACAAGTTTCGAAATTTAAAGAGTGGAAATTTAGAATGAAAACCCTTTTAGTTTACCGTCTCCACAATGAAACTTAGTTGACAAGAAATTGCAATTTACTTAGAATATCATTTCTTTTTTTTCATCGTCACTGAAATTACATAAAATTTTTTGGTATGTACCAATATCCATCACGTAGTTTGTCTCTTCTGGTGATGGTTACGCCAGAAGATAGGTATTTATAGTCTAAAATACAATACTTATAACAATTTTCGTCAAACACTTTGTATGCGTGCAAATGCTCGGCAAAGAAACAATCTGAACTTCTTTTGCAAATAATTTTAAATTCACAATTAAGGTAAACCGACCAATACTGGGACAACGTAAAAAGTATTTCCAGTACTGAGACAATAATAAATGTCGTTGAGTATCTTTTATATTCCAACATAAATTATAAAAGTAAAAATGTTCTATTATTTTTGAAGTTCTTTTAAATGTGTTATCATTATTTATTTTTATCCTGATAAGTTAAACATTTGGTAAAAATAATCAAAAATATTCCTCAAAATGTGTTATTCAACTGCTACAAAATTTGTCATTGTTTGTATTTAAAAAATTTCCGCATAACTTTTACAGTTTTGTATTATTGAAATTTCCTACACTAAAAGAAAAAGTAATGTTTTTGCACATTTTTAATACATTTGAGAGTAAAGTTCATAACTTTCTTAGCGATTTTACTCAACAACTTATGAATATTTTAATGTCCCGCATTTGGTCAAATTTTGGGCGAAGTTTCCTAAACCGGAACGAGCAGTCGCTGACTGTCTCAGTTTCGGACACTTTAACATGAGTTGCGAAATTGCATTTCCATTGCTGAGACAGTCACTTAGTAAGTAAATTAAATTTCTGTTGAAAATTTATATTTTCAAATTAAAAATAAAACTGTTTTGAAGAAAACTCATATTTTTTACATGAATTTTCAACAGTTCGTGTGAATCTTTATTTAATTCTTGACTGAAAAATGTGTTTTGATTGACATTTGAACTATTTTCTTGAGAATTTGTCTTTTTGGTGCGAATACGTTTTTTTTTTTAATTATAATTTTCATCATTCTTGAGCAAAAATGCAACTGTGGTTATAATTAATCTGTTTAGGTTGAGGCTTTAGCAGTTTAATTGGAAATTCGTTTTTTTAAACTTAATTCGCCTGCTTTCAATATTTAATTAAAATCTTTTTTGGTTAAAATATCAACTATTATATTTTTTGATCAGATTCTAACTTTTTGGGTTAACTTAATATTTCAATTTTTTTCTAAATTCTTGAATTTTTGAATAAAAAAAACTATTTTTCTACCAAAAAAGATTAGTTCTTATCAAAAAATATAATAGTTGATATTTCAAATAAAAAATGTTTTAATTATAAATTAAACATGACATGATTTTTTTAAACAAACAAGATTTTTGATTGAAAAAAGATAAATATTTAAAGCAAATTTATAAATTTTCTACCTAAATAATATCATTTTTAAAAAACAGTTGCATTTTTCTCAAAGAAGAATGTAATTTATAATTAAAATAACAAATTTTCGAACCAAAAAGACGAACTTTCAGCAAAATATTAAAAATATTAATCAAAGCAGATTTTTCAGTCAATAAAATTTTCAACCAAATAATATAATTTGTAACCGAAAAATAATTTTAATTGTTTCAATACATTTTTCAAGGTATGTATTAACTTGAATTAAGATGAATTCTATTTCAAAATTAACTACCAAGCAGTTCAATTTGCATGTAAATAGATACTATTAGTCTATTATATAAAATTTTAAGGCATACTCACTAATTTTATTGAAAAATTAAATTTTCGAGTTATTATTAAATTTCTTACCTAAGTAGTTGGCAAAATTTGAGGTTAGAATTAGAGGTTTCAACAAACTACTTAAACAAATTTTTTAGAATAAATAATTAAACGGTAATCACAATCCATTCTTGTTTTTTTCATGTTTTCTGTAATAAATTATAAGTAAATTCTGGCATTTTACTTTGATAAACCCCATTGGACTTTCCTTATCCCAGTATTGGCTTCTTTGAGGTCCCACTTAAGGATATGTTCCAAAATTCGTGTCCCACTAATGGGCGATCTGATTTACTATAAAATTACTAATATATTTTTTGTTCTAATCGATAAAATAATGGCTTAGCCACTCAAGGCCTTTTCGCGAGCTGCTTCTCTTAACATAAGGATTTTGTTACTTCCTTGCAGATATTTTGGGCAGCCAGACAAGTTGGCTTTGTTGGCTGCCTTTGCAGTTGGTATAGGTTGCACTCTCGTCCCTCAGTTTCGTGCACGTTTTAGTGAGGTGTCCCTCTTAGAATTTCAATCACTTCGTTTGGTTGCAACAATTCGTCGCCTCGTGTCGAAACTGTTGGCAGTTGTAGCACTGGGTGATTTGCCTCGTGTTTCTGAACTTTTCCCATTTAATCTTTGTGTAGTTGAGTACTTCAATGTGTTTTAGTTGTCTAAGTTTCTCACCATTAATATCCGAGTCGTATACTAGAAGGTAAGGTGTGTAGTCCTGGTTTCTTTTTTTACTGATCGTCATTATAAATATTTGTTTCGGCTTGTATTCCAGTACCTTTAGTTCGTCATGAATTATTCCTTTGTGTCCATCCCGGGAAGTCGCTTCAATACGAGTTTTCGATTTTTCTCTCTTTGAGTTGCGTATGTGAAGAAAAGCACTCCTGTATCCAGGAGGTGTTTTTTGATCTGCTCATTTGTGTCGATCTCGAGTGGATAGATTGAAAGTGTAGTTTCTGATATTTTCTTAGTTATTTTGTTGGTGATTAATTTGAGTTGTTTGTACAGTGTGAGTGTGTTTGCACTGTCTATGTTATTATCATTTACCACGATTGGTGGCGTCTTTGCTTCCTTCTTATTTTCTCTTTCGGTTCCAATATTGTTATCTCGAGATTTTCTTCCTGATCTGTTATTCTGAGATGTCTTAGCTCCTTCCATTTCATCTACCATCAGTGATCCATCCAAGGTGCCGAATCGGTTACCCACAGGCATCTAACTGGTTTTTTTGACATCATCTTTTTTGGGTCCAATTTAGTTTCTAGAAGAACTTGCTTCCTCTTCCTCTTCTTTGTTAACTTGAAGTCTTTATCCTTTCTCATGGTTATTCCTGGATGTGCGCCACAAGCCTCTATCACACGACGCGCGCCAAACACCTGCGCCATTATGTATCTTTTCTTGGTTAGATCTGTAATGTACGAGAATTCAGAGCTCATTGAGTCGCATCTTCTCAAGTGAATAAAAGATTTGATGAGTGACTTTCTGTATATAATGTGTCGGGAGTGGGCGACTGGCGCGGTCGCCAGTCGCCAGTACCGCAAGTACTCTACGCCAACCACATGGAAAAACCCGTTATTGCGAAGGACTGCTACTTTTGCATGAATTCCGTCAAATGTTTCAACGCCAAAAATAAAAATAACATTTCGTACATTAATGTGTGCACAGTCACAAGCGCAATTGAAATCAACAAAAATGCACGCTAGACTGATTTAAGCGCTTTAGAAGATGATAGAATTGAAGTTGAAAGTCAACGTCATGGAAACGGTAGTGAAACCAGTGATCGAACAGAAAATAGTTCTGATGATTCCGATGAAAATGACGAAAAAGATGACGAATATGGCGTGCATAAAATGAAATTGAAGGTTCCAATATTAGTGTACCCTCTAGAACTGAATGATTTTATTAGAGATCTTGCTTCATTTCTAAAAAGAAGAAATCTTCTAGAGCCAAAGACAAAAGTTTCATTCTATCGCGACAGGGAGAAAGAATTCAGAAAATTTTTCGTTAAAGCCGAAGAGACGTACTTAGTGTACTGCACTGACGTTGACGGACTAATGAACCACTTGAAGAAAAATGTGTACAGAGACGAAGAATGGTGAATTTTCATTGATTCGTCAAAACGCAACATTAAGGCTGTTTTACTGCATAACACGAATACTTACGATCCTATCCCTATAGCTCACTCAACGGTCATCAAAGTAGAATATAACAATGTTAAAATGCTTCTTGAAAAAGTTAATTACACGAATCACAAATGGCAAATATGTGGTGATCTCAAAATCATAACAATGATATTAGGCCAACAATCGGGTTTAACCAGAGAGCCATGCTTTCTATGCCTGTGGAATAACAGAGATCGAGCCAATCATTACAGCAAAAAACATTGGCCTTTAAGAGATTCATTCAAACCTGGTTCTCATAATATCATCAACCAGAGCCTCGTTGACCCAGAAAAAATTTTACTACCACCCCTCCGCATAAAGCTTGGGATCATGAAGCAATTTGTTAAGGCGTTAGACAAAGATTAACAATGCTATAAGTATACATCCCTTAAATTCCCTAATGTTCCAGACGCTAAATTGAAAAAAGGAGTCTTCGATGGACCACAGATTCGAATATTGACAAGAGATACTAATTTCGTGAGTCACATGACGAAAATTGAAATGGACGCTTGGAAAAGTTTTAAAGCAGCAAACGCGAATTTCCTCGGTAACAAAAAAGTCCAGACTACGAGAATATTGTTGCGAAAATGATAAGAAACTACAAAAGGTTAGGCTGCTTGATGAATTTAAAACTTCACTTTCTAAATTCCCATCTGGATAAGTTTCCAGAAAATGTTGGTGATTTCAGCGAAGAACAAGGGGAACGTTTTCATCAAGACATAAAAGTAATGGAACAACGATATCAGGGTAGATGGGACGAGGTCATGATGGCTGATTTTTGCTGAATGTTGAAAAGGGAAACGAATGTAGGTCGTAAACGTAAGCGTAACCATTTGCATCGTTCCTTCGAAAAAAAGGACACGTTATAACAGGCAGAAAATAGACTGAAGTAGGTCTATAAATCAATTTAATTACGATAAAAAGCAAGATAAAATGTAAACACGAAAGATAGTATAAATATATCCCTTAAGTCTAAGAAAAGCAGAGAGAAAAAAATTTTGAATAAAACTCTTATTCATTTGCATGTTTAAGTTACAGTTCTACATTTTAATTGATACAAGCAATGTCAGGTTAATTGAAATGGGGTCAATTCTACTAGTAGTTCTACGTTTCTTCAAATGAGTAATGTGCGTCTAAATTTTTAGCCACCTGTAGTACAATGAAATGAATTTTATTGTGTTACAACACTTAAGTTAAGTTGTGTCGCGTTAAGCAAAATTTCGTTAGGTTCTGTTAAGTTAGATTATTTGTAGGTTAAGATCGAGTTAACCTATTTAATATAGCACACATTTAAGACTGAGAACCGTACGCTTACATAGCTACACGTGTGGTTGAATTTCATTCGGCTAGGTTAGGTTGGGTCAGGTTTTGTTAGGTTAGGATATGTTAAACCTCTAGATAGGTTAAGCCGAAGCTGAATGAAACGGTACCGCAAACACAACGAGACAACACAATGAGTTTAATTGTGTTACGTGAAGTAAAGTTAGGTTAGGTTTTTTTAGGTTAAGATAGGTTTGACCTCTTTGCAGGTTAAGCCCAAGCTGATTCAAACAGTACCGCAAACACAACGGGATACATAATCAGTTTAATTGTGTTTCGTGAGGTGAGGTTAGGTTAGGCTAGGTTAGATTTATTTCTATGTTAGGTTCGAGTTGACCCATTCGATGTAGCAGACATTTGCTACTGTGTAGTTCAATAAATTTTTGTTAATTCAAGTTAGGTGAGGTCAGGTTCTGTTGGGTAAAGTTGTGTTAAATAAGTTGATATCAGGCAAGGGTTGATCCTTCACATTTGTCGATATGTTTTTGAAGTGAAAATTTGCATCACTGGCATTATTTTGAAATTTATTTGCCTCTGTGCATGATTTTTCGTCATTTTTTAAGGTTACTGCTCAATCATGACGTGATGGGTTATTTTTGATACCGAATTTGAATTCTGCGCACCAAAATCCATAGGAATACGTGTGTCTTGTTACCAGATCCGCACACTTTTTTGTGTGGCTGTGTAATTGAAATTCTCTGTGAATGGCAGAGTTCTTAGTATATCTAGGGGTCTTTGAGATACGTCTGCGGAATTTATTTTTTATGATCTGATAATAATAGGATTAAATAATAGGATTTACTCGAGACATAACTCCGAGAGCTTTCCCTTTAGTTTCCTGGGTGTTACTTCCAGTTAAGACGCTTGTTTAGTTTACCCACGAGAGATTTCACGGAGGTTTTCCATTCTATTGGTTCATTAAACATTTTAGGTGGATCTATTTTAGCTGTTCTTCTGGCTAAGAAAAGAATTGATTCAGATTTTGTTACGTTTATTTTTATTTTCCAGAGTTTAGCCTATGCTTCAATAATTTCAAGAGCGTTGTTAAGTAATTTTAAGATTTTAGGAACTGACCAGGATGAAGTAAATAACGCAGTGTCATCTGCATATAATCCGATTGAAACTTCAGGGAGCTCAGGGATGTCGTTTACCGTTTACGTAGATAATGAAGAATACTGGTCCTAAAATGCTCCCTGGGGGTGCGTTCCAGGCTACCACCCAGGTGAATTGGTGGGTGAAGTAAAGAAGTGGGCGGAGTTTACTAGAGTGAAGTCGAAGGAGAACGGTAGAATGAACGGTTTCGAGTGTGCGTCGGGTGTATGTTTGGTGAAATGTAATGAAGATACTAAACTTTGGATTATGAAGATACTAAACTTTATTCTGCTACTAAGCTTGCGATTCCCGCCACTCTGCCCGCTAATTCCACTGTTCACTCACTTCCACCTACCTAGTTTCAGTGGGTGAAATAGTCATCCGTCGAGTGACCCCCACTCTTCACCCCAGTGATAACTGAACGGTTCACCCGAGTGAAGCCCAACACTCACCTAACGTCGTCAAATAATTGATTACATTCTAACCCAAACAACGAAAATTGATGGAAGGAAATCTTTAAAATCTTTAAAAATATTCTGTTAGTTAATTAAATATTTTAAAGCAAAACGTCTTCCTAAATAAGAACTTTTAGGAAGATTTCCTCAGATCTTGGGGAGAATGATTTTCCCCAACGACAAAATTTTTCCCACTCTTTCAAAATGAAATAAACTAAAGACATTATTTTTCACATTAATTAACTAATGCACCATTTCAACAAATTACTATATACTGGGAAATGGTCTCAATGGTTGATCTGGGATTGTATGTATATAAATTACGTAACTTTTTTTTCCTGAAATTTTGTACTACGTAACCTCATTTGTTAGTTAAATTTTCAAACAAAAGGATTAATTATGAACAAAATATATTCATTTTTAACCAAGCAGTTGAATTTTCAATCAATGAGATTAATTTTTCACTAAAAATACAAGTTTAAAAAAATCCATACATTCAAAACTAAATAGTTTGAACAATAGATGTGATGTTAGTCCAAATTGTATTTGAATAATTTTTAGTTTATATTTATTTCCTTACTAAAATTATTTAACTAAGTAATTGAATTTTTCTACTAAAGAAATCAATTTTATACAAAAATGTAATAGTTAAGTTTTCATTAAGAGAATTATTTTTTAATAAAAAAAAAATGAATTCTCTACAAGCTTTTTCTCGCAAGACTAAGCGTGCATAGGAGATGCTGCTGTTGAATCTCGATCTTTGCTCTCGATAATGTATATATACCGGGTGGACACTAGAATGATCCAAAAAACTGACTGAATTTGAACTTAGCTTGCGGGATATATGAAGAATGTGTTGAGGAGTCTCTAATCAATCATTTCCATTAAATTACTTTAAATTCTGATGCCCCCCCCCCCCTTGTGGAGCCCCAAAAATGCCTCAAAATTTTGAAATTGACATTTAGGCCCAAAATTGACACATAAATGCTCTGTTTTTCCCTTTTTTGCCATAAATTATTTTTGTTTGTCAAGTAGAATGGTTTTAAGTATTTTAAAACTAAGTAACAATTGTTTAAACAATTTTTTTTGTTTACATAATTTTTTTTGCACTCACTTATTGAAAGGTAGATTTTTCATGGTAGATTGGACAATTTTCTGCTCATTATTATATATCTACGTCATTTAGATAATAGTACCTTATTTTGTAATAAATTCTTATTTGTTTAAACAATTTTTTGAAAATAAATTTTTGAAATTTCTGTTTTTTTTTGCAATTATTGTGGTAATTTTTCATTGTTGAGAGCAAAATTTTTTGTTTTAATTTTTAGTGACATTAAACAAATACAAAGATTTTTAATTCTTTTGAGAACATTAACAGCTAATGTGCGGGATCAACATAAACAAAACAAAAACTTACTTTGAGCTTTCAGAGGACAAACGAGTATGTCTACGAGGGCGCTTTAAAGGAAAAAAATATAAAAATAATTTCAGAACGGCAGAAATTTCAAAAATTTATTTTCGAAACAATTGTTTAAACAAAAAAAATTTTATTTAAAGAAATAAGAATTTATTACAAAATATGGTACTAGTATCTAAATGACTTAGATATTTAATAATGAGCAGGAAAGCTTTTTTTAAACTAGAGTTTTATACCTCTTTTTGAGAAAAAGTTACAATTGAATAATAATTAATTGTTTAAACAATACTAAATGCTTGAAACAAAGATCATTATTCCTAAAAATATCCAATTGTCCAATCAACCATAATAAATCTACCTTTCAATGAGTGAGTGCAAAAAAATTATTTAAACAAAAATAAATTGTTTAAACAATTGTTAATTTGTTGACAAATACTTGACAACATTCCACTTGAGAAAAAAAATTTATCGCAGAAAGGGAAAAACCATGGACATAGGACACTTTGGGGCTCCACAAGGGGGTGGGGACATCAAAATTTAAAGTTATGTGATGGTAATGATTGATTAGAGACTCCCCAAAAAATTCTCAATATCTCTCGCAAGGTAAGTTTAAATGCAGAAACCTGAATCCCATTTTTCCGAAAACCAAAATTTTCCCATGTTAATCTTATGGAATTTTCAAGGCCTTTGTAGCACGTCTTAATATTGACCAATTAGGCTCAAACTTGCAGGGAATTTTTTTTCCGACCTCACAAAATGAGGGGGTGGCATGCCCTCTAATCTAAAAAAAAATTTCAACAGGTATGATTTTGGACCACACCACAGTGGGCCAGGAGACCCGATTTCGTGGCCAAAAGTCGATTCTTGAATTCGGAAAAATGAAATGGACTACTAAACTGAGGAAGAATTGAAGTATTTTTGACGACAATTATACGTTGATTGATGAAGTTTTGTTCCGCTGATATAGGCACAAAGTAGAAAATCTTGCTAAAATTAGTAATGCTACTGAAGTTCGTGGAATACGTTTTTTTATTCCAAGAAATCGATTCCCAACCTCCTACCTACATTTATTTTATTAATCAAAGTGTAAACTTTCTCTGAAGTCAATTGAATCTGGAATTGTCAATTGCAATTAAATACAATCATATTATTAGTGAATGTAGAACAAGATTATACAGCAGAGCACCTGCTTCCGATTGATCATAACATCACATAACACAACATATTGAGTTCTAAAATATATGAATGTTTTCCTTAGCATGTGGACTTGAGCATAGGTGTGCTACTTTTTGCTACTTTACATTTGTTTCG
>NC_046665.1:41947225-41948732 GCF_010883055.1 Belonocnema kinseyi
GTCATTGAAGAACTTAGGAGTTGAATGACAGATGGGGCAAGTTTGCATGGATTTTGTCCCTGTTATTATGTTCAGTACTTTGCCGTCTATCAATGTTAAGAAAAAAGAAAAATGGATTCGAATACTCCGTCCACCATCTAATGCAACTCTATGAGTTTCTAGCTTGTCAATTTGATTCTCAATGTTCTTTTCTTGATTCTAAACAATTGCCTCGCTTTCTTTAGGTTGCAGTATCTGAATAGGGCGACAAGATCTTGGCGATTGAGACGCTCTGTTATTCCAAAGAATAACATTGTCCGCATTGGACAATCTTAAAGGGATGAGAGAAGTTACAAACAAGCTTTTATCACTGAGACTCTCATTGTCTTCTGCTGATTTAAAAGATTGCTTTGTAAGGTGAATGACCAGTACTACCATCCATACCCCACGAACACATCAACGAAAGATCCATTTCCGTACTACCCAAATTATGCATATGCTGGATTATGACTTCCCTTTGCGATTCCACAATCCTACTGGAAGTGTGATTCAACAAGGCCTGCATAGTTACCTCTGCTTTTTTCTCCGAAATCGAAATGTTTTCTTCGGGTGGTCTACATTGCATCTTAACCTCTCTAACACAATTGTAAGACGGCCAAATGTCAGCACCACAGTTTTTGCTTTCCAACCGTATATTTGTGTACACAGATTTAGTTACGGATTTATCGAGAAGGAAAGTAAGAGCTTCTTCAGCAGTCTTTTTTTTATTGGAATTTCCGCTGCCTCCAGCAATTTTCTAACCTTTCTTGGTTGCTTCAAGTTTCCTGAAACCTTCTTGAGAATAGTATACAAATCTTTCTTATCAGTTCGATTTGCTGCATAGCATGAAGCCATCAATAGTTTCTCCGGATCGTGCTTCTGTTCAGTACTGATTTTTGCAGATTCCCGTCGCTTTGAGCGATCAGATTTCTCATGAAATTCTAGACTTGGAGGACCAAGATGAGAAGATGTTAGATGTTCTCGCTCAGTTTTCATGGTCAATAAAACTGGAAATTCGGAATTCAACCATCCAGCATTTTTCGTCTCAAACTTATCCATGATCCTCTTCGCAGCTTTTTATTTTTCAGAGCGTCTACATTTGAGAGCTCTCAAAGAGGCTTTTAATCTCTCAACATCTGCACTTTCAATGTTATTGACATTCAATTCCATTTTTGATAAAATGTAGAAAACAGTTGTTTTTACATGATCAGTTTTGAGGAGTTCTTCAAGAACTTCCCTTTTAGTGAATTTCGTCATTTTATATGACAAAATGTTGAAATATGGAACACAATATGGGAACGACAGTGACAAACAGGGAGAAGAGAAAAGAATAATTTGTTAATTTATTCAGAAAGTTTATATATTGAACATGTATATATTTTATACATTAATTATGTTCATTAATATTTCATAAATATCTACGCACGGAATGTGGGCGGAAAGCGGATTGCCGAAACAAGTGAGTTCGCACGTCCTTGTTGATGCGGTT
>NC_046665.1:41948832-41953089 GCF_010883055.1 Belonocnema kinseyi
TCTGTCATTCAACTCCTAAGTTCTTCAATGACCTGTCCAATAAGCTGAAGAACCTATTTCTACCAGACGTAAATTCGTTGATGTATGGACTCAGTCCATTACGTGCGTGGATCAGGATACTAGAATGTTGCTTGCACATTTCGTACAGGCTTCATCTCAAGGTCTGGCAAGTAAGATCTCCTGCTCAAAAAGAAATATTTGCTCAGCGGAAAAAAAAGGTTTAAGAGATTTTGTGGGAAAAGTTGGGATTGATAGTGGATAAACCAAAACCAGGAGGCTCTGGCACTACGAACGATGGAAACACAGCTCGATGAGCTTTTGGAAATACAGATGAACTTGCAGAACATCTTGGACTTGACTGTGAGTTACTTCGTAATTTAAAAAACAATTTTAACCGCTATGTCACAGCAGCTCCCGATAAATCCACTTGAGTTTGGAAAACTTTGTGATTCTACTGCCCGAATATACGTAACTCACTACAACTGGTACCCTATGCCTTCAACGTTACATAAGATACTCATTCATGGAGCCGCAATCATAAGCACAAGCGTGTTACTGGTAGGAATGCTTGGCGAAGAAGCTTCTGAAGCTCGCAACAAAGACTATAAGAATTACAGACAATTTCACAGCAGAAAACACGACCGCCAAGCTAATATGTATGATGTGTTTTATAGAGTAATAGATTCTTCCGGTCCACTCTTTTCTGCGATCAGTGTTCATTCGCGACTTCAGAAGAAGAAATTTTTGCCCATTTCCGAAAATGTCAGTTTTACTCGTTGCGCCTCAAGTAAATGTGATACCAGAAGACGCAATATCCAGTTCCGATATAGCAGATCGAGAAGATGAAGAGGCTGATCTTTCAGAAACTGAAATTCTGCTAGACGAAATTGAATTGACCGATGAAGAGGGAGATGGAACTCACGACAATTTGTAAGCGAACACCATTTGAAAGTGTGAGAGGCAAGGGGACTCACTCAAATCAAGTACCCCGAGTAGTGAGAGGCAAGGGGACTCACTTAACTCAAGCACCCCGAATAGTGAGGGGCAAGGGGACTCAATAGAATCAAGTACGTTTAGTTTTTCGAAATTTCAACTCCAGATTCGGAGTCAAAGCCTCCAAAAACCCATAGATACCACTTTTTAAGTGAATCCAATAATTTTTTGAAATTATCGTCAGCCATATTGGATCAGCCATTTTGTTTTCCGAAATTCTGACATCAGATTCGCAATCAGCGCCCTCAAAGACCTCTAGATACCACTTTCCAAGTATATCCAATAATTTTTTGTGTTGAATGTCCGCCATATTGAATCCGCCATTTTTTTAAATTCTGACTTCGGATTTGCATTCAGCGCCCTCCAAAACCCCTGGATACCACTTTTTGAGTGGATCCAATGATTTTTTGAAATTAGGCTCCGCCATATTGGATCCGCCATTTTGTTTTTTGGAATTCCTGCATCAGATTTGGAATCAGCACCTTCGAAAACCGTATATTAGTGTCCTTGCAATTCATTGTTGTACATTTCTATATGTTTTCCGACTTTTGGCCACGAAACCGGGTCTCCTGGTCCACTGTGCACCCTAGTGGACACGCTGGGGCTTACCAAAAGATATGCAACCCGCCTTACCCGCCAATGATATTCTCATGGTCTTTGTATCATTACAAATGTATAATTTAAATAAATTTATATTATTACGATTCATAATATGCATTAGTATTAAAACATGCGTATTTTAATTGCCTTATTTTGATAATTAAAAATTGCGCATTCCATAAAAGACGTTAATAAACACTTTATTGCAACTTGTGTCGTTTTTCCATGTACTTTATTTTTTTATTTTCAATTTTATTTGTAAGATTTGAGCCAAAAATGCGCATCCACGCGTAAAGTAATTCTAAGAAAATTTGTCGATACAATTTTGGCGAAAAATTTGGCTAAATATAAACTTATTGTACCGTGTGTCGTTTTTCAAAAAACTTAATTTTCTTACTTCCAATGTAAGGTAAATCTATCAGTCTTTGTCAATGCATGGGTTGTCGGCAGATGGGCAGTATTTTACATATAGTAAGCTGTCGGGTTTTTCGTTATCAGCAAAAATGTTTCTTCCTAAACGCTATAGCCGATTACTCACACGTCGAAGTGCCGATAACTGAAACAGCCAGATTTCTGACTTGCCGAGAACCCATGCATTCTCGTATTTATAACTTCGAACTTCTTATAATATTCATTCTAATAGGATATCTTACAAGTAATAAGTAATTTACCTTTCTGAAGGTACGCTTTATTCGATAAACTCCATTTCTTCAGCTTTAAATATGTTTAATATAGTTTTTTAAGCATTTGAAATCTGAAATTCGCCTTAAGCTTTCGATAACTGGCATACTTACCTTATTCTTATAATAATAGTTTGTAACATATTTGTCGATCGCTTTTATAGTTAAATAACTTTTGTCTATTTTTTCAACTCTTTTGTACTTTTTCCAAAAGTTTAATGTTTTTCTTTTTAATCTCATTTTTTAAGATTAAAAATCATATTCGTCTTATCCCGAAAAGATGAATGACAAATTTTTAGATACTTTCTAGATGAACAACTTACGATTAAAACAAAACGTATGCATCCTATAAAAAATTATTTACAAAAAACAACTTTTTATTTCTTTTTGGCTAAACAATTTTGGTCTAATTATTTTGTTCATAGCTTGTGTCGTTTTTTTCTGAAAATGTATTTTATTTCATTTCTAATGTAGTCTTTTTACGAATAAAACAAAGACTACGCTTCCTTTCTCAAAGTAACTGATGACAAATTTCTAGATATTTTTGTTATGAACATACTTTTTGTTTATTCATCTTTCGTCGTATCTGGCATATTTTGAATGCAAAATGAAATTCATGATTTCTTATTATTTTATGTGCGATTAAAATTTGAATTTTCGATTTTCCAAAAAAGTTTTAAAAAATGTATGATATTCTTGTGCAGTGTTCAAAAAGCAACATTTTGCTCTTCTTTCCCTTTTTCACGTCGTGCCGTTTTTGGCTTCAGATTTTTATTTTTGTATGTTTCTTTGACTTTTATAAATGCAATCGAAACCCTATTTTTCGGTTTCAGAAGGTTTTAAAACGTGGACATCTTACCAAAAGAAGGGAGGGGTTGGGGCACATTTTACACAAATCTAGTACTTTCGCTGATGAAAATGTAAAAAATTACTTTTTAATCTGAAAATACGAATTTGCAACTAAAATTATGTATTATCAACCCAAAGAATGAACTTTTATGAAAGTAGTTCAACTTTAACCAAAGAACTGAACTTTCAACTTAAAAAGATGGATTTTCAAAGAAAATGTAATACAGTGAAAATCTTCAATAGCCCTCTCTTCTATAGCCATTCCGAGAATTGACGCCGCGCCGAATGTAGGTGTAACAGAGCTGCGCGGGATGTGCGGGATCTGCGACTGTCACTCAGACGAACAGTCAGGCGTGAGCAAATAAAATCGAAGCGGTCTATAATGAGTTAGTTCCCACCGACCGTGAGCCACAAAATAAGCGCTGTAGAAAAGTTTCACTGTAGTTGATATTTCATTTTAAAAATAAATTTGAAGTAAGCAGTTGAATTTTACCATCAAAAACAAATTTTCCATCAAATAATTGGAAACTAAGAGTCACTCCATGAATGATCACCTGAAACCGATTGCGCTCAAATTTTAGAAAAAAATTCGAATTGGTCTATAATTATTTCTTATATTTCTAGATTCGATTCGTATATTTTAAGAATAATAAGTTATTTTTATTAAGCCAGAAAAAATTTGTTAAAACATGTGAACGTGCAAAAAATGGCGATAGCGCGTCATTTTTTAAATAAATTAAACACTAAAGTTACTTGTTTGAAATTAAGTAGAAGGCAACAGTGCGATCAGGGATGATTTACATTTCTTATCGATAACGATATTTTGCATTTATATTTGAAATAGGAGAGAAAAAAAATGTTCGAAATGACCTGTCAAAATGTGTCATTATTGCAAACTTTGATAATTTATTATAAGCAAAATACACTACCGAAAATTTGTAAAACTTGTTTCGAAATAAGGACTGGTACCAACCTTTTGCAGGGTGTTCAGTAAAACTGCTCATCAAAACTTATTCTTCAAGATATTCGTCCTCGAAAACCTGAAAATGAGCTGATAACACCACATTCAATCTCTTGTATTTCCAAATATACATTTTTAAACAAAAATTTATCTGCGCGAATAAATTATTTAAAC
>NC_046665.1:41953189-41965971 GCF_010883055.1 Belonocnema kinseyi
CACTCACAAAAACTCACATCAGTTTTTGAATAATTCCAGGGTTGCTATAAGCCAGAGGAAGCAGGGAAAAGTCTGAATAAGTCAGGGAATTTTTTTATTCAACAAATTATAATTACAGAATTTGTGTTGAATTTTAAATTTAAAAAAAGCAAATAATAGATACATTGTCTGCTTCCTTCAGTTTGATTTACCCACTTTGGTTAAGTCTGTCGAAAACGGTCTGTCGAGACAAAATTTTAAATTACATTTAAAAGAAAACCACACAGAGTACATCCGCGAAGTTTTTGTGAGTGATTTGTATAAGTTTAAATAATTTATTCGTGCAGATAAATTTTTGTTTAAAAATGTATATTCGGAAATACGCGAGTTTGAAAGCGGTGTTTTTTGCTCATTTCCAGGTTTACGAGGACGAATATCTTGGAAAATAAGTTTTGATGAGCCGTTTTACTGAACATCCTCAGAAAGGTTGGTACCAATCCTAATTTCTAAACAAGTTTTACAATTTTTGGAAAATGACATGCTATCGCCACTTTTTACACGTCCACATGTTTTCAAACATTTTTTATGGCTTAATAAAAATAATTGATTATTTTTAAAATACACGAATCGAATCTAGAAATATAAGATATAATTATAGTCCAATTAAAATTTTTTTCTAAAATTTGACTGCAATCAGTTTTAGGTGATCATTCATGGAGCGACCCTAAAATAAAATAGATTAATTTTCTAACAGTGGCACTTTTAGCGCAAAAAATTGATTTTTTATGAAAAAGACGAATTTTCTTATCAAAATATGTTTATTTTCAAACAAATAGTTTAGTTTTCTACCAAACTGTTCAAATTCCTATTTGAACTGACGAATTTTATATAAATCAATTGTATTTTTGAAAAGAGGTTTATTCTTAACCAACGAGTTGAGTTACAACAAAATAATTACATTTAAAATTTAGGATATTTAAATTAGATAAAAATCAAACTTACAACCCATTTTTAACGTGGTGGTTGTCCAAACTTGGTCGTTAAATTCTTGATTTTATTTTCAGGAATTCTTTACAACTACATTTTTAGTAACAAAAATTGATTTTTTATAAAAAGACCAATTTTCAACAACATACATCAATTTGTATCCAAATAGTTAAATTGTCTGCAGAATTGCTAAAAAAAAAAGAACTTTCAAGCAGAAAGTTAGCTTTTCAACCGAGAAGTGTGACTTGAACAAAATTGTAAAAATTGTCAACATCCTGAACAATCATGTTCTTTTCTCATCCCCCCCCCCCGCCCCAACGCTCACTTTAGTATATATTATATGTATATGTTAATATATATATTTTTTTCTGTGTGTAATTTGATGTAAAAAATTCAAATATATTCCAAAATATTGTTTTATATTCCTATATATTCCCATATCCTTTATATTCTTTGTATTCCGAAATATTCCGATATAGTTTTTTTATTCCCCGATATTATTTAGGGAAATATATTCCTGGTGCATGAAAAATCAGAATGGTCCACCCCTCAGTAATACCCTTAAAACCTGTATACATTAAAATTGTAAAAAAATTTTAAGACTTTTAAAGGCCACAAATTTCTACAAAATAATTTTTTTACAAATAAAAAACGTGGTGTGAAATTGTAAAGATCACAAATGAATATTATAATTACAAAATGGATGTAAATTATAACATGAAAATTATTATAAAGGTACTAAATGAGTTTTCATACTTCATGACAAATTAAAAAGAGGAAAAATAATAAAACTTGTGAGGCATGTGCGTCAGTTAAATAATTACTAATAATAATATTATGCTTAAAAAACGGAGTTAAAATCAACTCCGAAGCATACCCCCAGGTAGAAATTATAATTTGGTTCTTAAGAGGCCCTGTCTAGATTTCCTATATTCTATCGAGGCCCGAAAGTGGCAATCTATCGAGGGCGCAAGCGAAAGTGTCATGTTCAGCTAACGAGGTCATCAGTAGGCAACCCAATAAGGGCCTATTAATAGGGTCTTTATAGAATCTAGATAGTCCCTCACACCAAATGTTTTTAATTTTTTCAGAAAAAAATGAATTTTTTGAAAGCTTGCATCTCGGTAATTTTGTTGATTGGCTCTTTTTTTAATTTAAGTACAATTATGCATAAGAACATTAATGTACTTTTTTGCACTCACAGCTGCATTACCCGCTTTATCTGTCGAGGGCTTCACAAGGTCCCCTCGAGAAAATAATTAATTGATAGAAATTATTTGTGAGATATATCTTTATGAGTAAAGCTTTTTATCTAGTTTAATTGAAAAATATAGTGCTAAAAAGTGAGTATATAAATGATGTAAGACATGTAGCACACGACAATAACCTGTCGATGGCCAGCAGAGGGAAAGCCTAGATTCTTCTGGGTAGGAGATCTGGCTGCGGCTTCGTGAGAGCCAAAATTTAGTTTAGGCATTAAGAGGCAATTTCTACCCGGGCCCAATAACAGTCCCACCATTTTGAGTGAACGGCAAACGAATTAGAAGAAGATGTGTTAAAATGTAACTATTAGAAAATAACTCCCTAACTACACTGTCCGGAATTATTTCAATCAACTCCGTTCTGATCCTGTAGCATTTAATATTTAGAAATAGACTCAAGTACTCTGAATAGATTTAATGACAGCAATATTATTTATTATTACATGTAAGCCTGTATGCCTTAAATTAATTAATTTTATTAACTTTAATCAGACAAGGAAATTAAAAAATTGATAATGAATGATTTTCTGGCATTAAAAAGCATTATAATAGCGTAAAATCGTGATATCGCACATTGCATGATTTTACATTATATTATTATTTTGTCATATTATATATACGAGGGTTCTAGTAGTGGCCAAGCGATATTAGTGCATTACAATATCTTACAAAGTTTCGGAACCTGCTTGTACGTTATCATATTGCGCTTTATTTCAATACAGAGGTTTTGCGATATGATTGTGCAATATCTCTTTCTCCGTACACTTTGTCTTCCTTCCATAACAAATTGTACAGACGCGGCACAGGACCATCTAGAATTCTGAATTGTATCATTTTCGTGTTTTCTGGTAATTTTGCACGCGTTGACTTGCGGCCATGGTGTGGAGAACAAATCCACAACAACTTGCAAGTTTACTGCGAACGCAGCTCCGAATCTAAGCTCCGTAAGAAGTCCCGCCACGAATCTTTAACTCCGGATTGAGCATGGGTTAAGATTTTGTTTCTGTGCGGTGCGAATTAATTATATTTACACTGAATGTACTAGAGAACCTTTCAATCATTCTATTTTACTGTGGATTAAAATATGCGGAGTTCAATGTATTTGATACGGAGTCGATTTTATACTCCGAAAAATTGTGCTCCAGACTCCGCTAGCCATTTACTCCTCAAATGTTTAACAGTGTATACACTGGTAAGGTGGAAAACTTCGCCAAAATCGTGTGGAAGTAGTATACACCAAAATTCAGGATTTTACCCTATCCTCATTGGTGAAAATTCCCTAAAATAAATTGTGAAATATTACCAAAGAAATTTTGTAATTTTCCCCAGAACAGATTTGGGATAATTCACGACATTTTTGTGAAAGTTACTGAAGAGTTAGGGAATTTTCCCTAAAGCGTAGTATGGAAAATTCACCAAATTTTGTGTAATTTTATAAAAAGTTTAGGAAATTTTCTCTAAGCCGTGGTAGGGAAAATTCACTAAATTTTGTGGAATTTTATACAAAAATTTAGGGAATATTCCCTAATGCGTACACTGAAAGAAATAGTTTGAGGCTAATGGCAATCCGAGTTTGCTTGAGAATTTCTAACTGAATTAGAAAAAAAATTGTGCTGTCTCAGCCATACGAATTTGAGATTTATTACCTACGTATAAGAAAACCACCATGCCTAATATGACAAGGCAAGTTTGTTTGACTAAAATGATAGTTGGGAAAAGTTTAGCATGAGATATATGATTAAAATATCAAAATATTATAGTGTCGATACAAGAGTTTTATTATGCCTCGCTATCATGGCTGTATTGAACGTATACTTTTATCGTCTATCTATTTGAAAGAACACTGCGTTTAAGTGTTGCATTGGGCATCCGGCTATTTGCTTGATGCAGCCACACCAATCGATGTATTGTACCGTGCACGTTATGCGAGATTGATGAGCCGATGAGGTGCGCGTCGACTCGGCATTAATCGCCGTGTTCAGACTTGTTTCATAGCAAATGAGGTTAGCGAAGAAGCTTATGAATACCGAACTCCAAAATTTGTACAAGATTAAGAGTTATTAAATATTCTAATAAACAATTTCTTAAAAAATTATGTATTTAACGTTTATTTGCCTTTAATTTTTGTATCTTCAGAATAGTATTTGAATTTTATGTATACAATAGGTCAGAATTTTTAGGTAATTTCGTTATTTTACGCCGGATTTCAATTTCCAATATTATAAAGCATTTTAAATGATTTTTAAAAAATTAAAGAAGGTTTAAGGATCTTCATGTAATTAAAAAATATGTTTAAGTATTAAAACCGATTTTCAGGACTTATTTGATTTAAAATTTGTTAAAGTTTATAATTGAATTTCAAAAAATTTCAAAAGATTTCATAATATTTAAAAGAGTTCAAGATATATTAAAAGAATTTAAGTAATTTCGAAGAATTTTAAAGAAATTTCAGTAGAATTTAAATTAATTTTAAGATTTTAATGTAATTTTAAGATATAAATAATGTTCTTGAATTCTTTAAAGTCTGTTAAATCTCTTGAAATCTTAGTAAATTTTTAGAAACCATTTAAAATCGATTAAGTTTCTTAAAATATATTTTGATTTATTTAAAATCTTCTTTAATTACATAAAATATTCAATATTAATTTGTAATATTTCGAAAATTATTATATTATAAATATATTATTATAGGCTTTGCAACATTTTTAAAGAATGGATTGCAAAAAATTGCAGACGGTCCTGCACAGCTGTAGAATAAATTTCAGATTTCTTTATTTATACTCGAAGCTATAGGTTAGCCGCGAGGCTTTCGGCGTTAGGAATGCAAAACATTTAGGGTTCGAACCCTTCGACAAATAAAAATTTGCATAGCGGGCGATTATAAATAGTGTAGTGATTGTGTAATACAAAATAATTGTGCACTCGAAGATGGAAACAAATATTAAAGTATAAAGTAATAATGCAAAAGATTAAATTTTTTCTCCGCAAAAAATTGGTTTCAAAACTTCTTCGATATAAACTGAAAGAAATAATTCGACGATACACGCATAATTCTGGTTATTTCCACCATAATGTATTGCTCGCTTAGCTACAGCGATACGTTTGTCGAATTTTACCCCTACCATAATTATTGAAGCAATATTACTACTTCAGTCATATGTTCTAATAGATATTTCTAAACATAAGATAGCTGCGTCAGACAGAATTTGGTTAGGGTAAATCTACCATGCGCATGGCTCTCAGCTGCACCTCCCATAATTTCATTGAAAATTATTTTTTAAAGGTACACGGAAAAAATTTTAATCATCTTTTTTTTACATTGCGTTGAAATATTTACACGAAATGGGTTACAAATTTCTATCAAATTTAAAGGCCGGGTTGACGTGACCTCGATTGAAAGGTAGGGTATACGAAAAACGTAAAATAGTTCTCTAAAATCTAAAGTTGTAACTAAATTGCAGTCTATATCGAAGAAATTTTCAAAACAATTTTTCGCCGAAAAAAAACTTAATCTTTTGCATTATTACTATATACTTTAATATTTATTCACATGTTCAAGTACACAATTATTTTGTATTACACAATCACTACACTATTTATAATCGCACGCTATGAAAATTTTTATTTGTCGCGGGTTCGAACCCTAAATGTTTCGCATTCCTAACGCCTTAAGCCTCGCGGCTAACCTAGCTTCGAGTATAAAGAAAAAAATTCGAAATATATCCTAAAGCTGTGCAGGACCGTCTGCAAATTTTTGCCACCCATTCTATAAAAAATGTGGCGAAGCTTATGAAAATATATTTATAATAAAATAATTTTAGAAATATTACAAATTATTATTGAATATTTTATGTAATTAAAGAAGATTTTAAACAAATTCAAAAATATTTCAAGATATTTTGAAAGATTTTAGAGAGATCAATATATATTTTAAGAAATTTAATCGATTTTAAATGATTCTTTTTAATTATTTTGAACTCTTTTAAATATTATGAAATCTTTTGAAATTAAATTATAAACTTTTAAAAAATTTCGATCAAATAAGTTCTGAAAATCTGTTTTAATGCTTGCACATATTTTCAAATTACATGAAGATCCTTACACTTTTTTGAATTTTTAAAATTCATTTAAAATGCTTCATAATATTTTAAACTGAAAATCGGGCGTAAAATAACGAAATTGCTTAAAAATCCTGACCTATTGTATACATAAAATTCATATATTATTCTGAACATACAAAAATGCAAGGCAAATAAATGTTAAATACATCATTTATTAAGAAATTGTTTAATATAATATTTAATAAATCTTAATCTTGTACAAATTTTGGAGTTAGGTATTCATAAGCTTCTTCACTAACCTCATTTGCTATAAAACAAGTCTGAAGACGGCGACTAATGCCGAGTCGACGCGCACCTCACCGGCTCATCAATCTCGCATGACATGCACGGTACAATACATCGATTGGTATGGCTGTCTCAAGCAAATAGCCGGATGCCCAATGCAACACTTAAAAGCAGTGTTCTTTCAAATAGATGGTTGATAAAAGTATACATCAATACAGCGATGATAGCGAGGCATCAAATTCTGGTACTCGTATCTACACTATAATATATTGATATTTTAACCATATATCTACTGCTACACTTTTCCCAACTATCATTCCAGTCAAACAAACTTGCCTTGTCATGTTAAACTTGGTGATTTTCTTATACGTTGGTAATAAATCTCAAATTCGTATGGCGAAGACAGCACAATTTTCTTTCTAATTCAGTTAGAAATTCTCAAGCAAACTCGGATTGCCATTAGCCTCAAACTATTTCTTTCAGTGTAGACTGTATTTTAGCTATAAGTTAAGATTTTATAGAACTATTTTACGTGTTTCGTATACTCTGCCTTTCAATCGAGGTTACGTCAACCCGGCCTTAAAATTTTATAGAAATTTGTAACACATTTCGTTGAATAGTCCAACGCAATTTAAAACAAAGACGATTTATATATTTTCCGTGTATCTTTAAAAAATAATTTTCAACGATATTAAGGGAGGTGCAGCTGAGAGCCATGCATATGGTTGATTCACCCCAACCAAATTCTGTCTGACGCAACCATTTTATGTTATGAAATATCTTTTAGAACACATAACTGAAGCAGTAATATTCCTTCAATAATTATGGTATGGGTAAAATACGCAAACCGTATCGGTGTAACTGAGCGAACAATACATTATGGTTGGAATAAACAGAATTATGCGTGTATCGTCGAATTATTTCTTTTAGTCTAGTAGGGAAAATTAATTAATTTTGTGGAATTTTATTTTTAAAAATTGTAGGATTTTCCCTAAGACAGGATAGGGAAAGTTCACTACTTTTTGTGGAACTTTATTGAACATTTAGGGAATTTTCCCTAGGGCGTAGTAGCAAAAATGCACTAACTTTTGTGTAATTTTATTGAAAAGTAGAGAATTTTCCCCTATGCGGAATGAGAAAAATTTCCGAATTTTAGTGTATATTATTTCCAAATGAGTTTTGGGGAAATTCCTTATGGTGGAATAGGGAAAATTCGCTACATTATTATACAAGCTAGGGAAGTGGAGTAAGTTGACTATATTCTTAATTAGTATTAATATATTTTTTTCATATTTATCAAATTTAATTATTATTGAATGCTTATCCAATAAAATTTACTATATTATATATTAATGTCACTGCTTTAGTATCTTTATTCGTTTTCGAGCCTTTCTTATTCCTGTGGTGCAGTTTATTCGAATTTATTTCGAAATTCATACTGCGAAAAATCGAAAAAAAAACTTTAATTAACTTATAATATAAATTAGATTACTTTCTAAACTGGATTAATGGAATTTTACTAATTGAAATAGGGTCAAATCGTTGACGAAGTAATTTGTTATAAATAAGTTCCATCGATGATAGAAATTGCTCTGGGAATTTCTGGTTGTGGATTATAAAGTTCATTGGGGAATGATGTCACGTGTCTTTCAACAGACTTTGGTCACTAATATAGGCAACCGTGAAGACACATACTTTTATCCTGTTTTGCGGGCTCGTTAGTTGGCTCTGTAGTACTTTCCCCCGTTACACGTCGCTCTGGGGCCAAAGTTTGATCTATCTCTCTTACTCCTTCGTTGTTTTTCGAATTATATCTAATTTGTTGTCATTATTTTCGACCTGGTGATTATCATTGTAGTACACAACTGAACACTAAAAGAGGGAGCGGTACCTTCTGTATTATTACCATAAAAAAAACAGAGTAATATTTTGAGAAAGGAACCTGCCGATAAGAAAATTGATGTCGAAAATGATGACAACATTTAAATAAAAACTGCTTTCAAACATACTTCCATCATCTTTCGTTTTTCCTTAGAAGCTGTTTTTATAAAAAAAAAGTAATAGAAAAACAAGCAGAAATATATAAATAATTATTTTGGTAATTATTTATGTATTTTTATTTGTTTTTATTGTGGTTTTTTGAATTTATTAAGTTTTTTAATTACATTATCTACAAATCATCTGGATATAACCTCAAGCATCTATTATCTTATCTTAAAAACCTGCGGGCTCGTTTCATGGCACCGCCGTCGATTATCGGTCTGCACTTCTAAGGCATTGAGTGACCACAGCCTGTCTTTAAATGAATTCCTCTCTGCTTATTGCATTAAATCCAATGTTATTAGAGAAAAATCGCTGCATTAAAGACTCTCTTACAGTAGAAATGGCGATACTTGTAGCTTGCCGGCTCGAATAATGAAAAATCACTTTCAGAAATTCATCAGAAAGACCTTAACGCATTTTGCAAAGGAAAGTCAGCAGATCTTTTTTCCTCACGTATCTGGCAACCATGTCCATGTAACTGTGGAATAGGATCACAAAATGCATACAATTCTCTAAATTGTTCCTTTGTTACAGGAGCAATAGCTTCAATCTCTTCATCAGTGAAACTATCCCCATTATTAAACGCCGCGGTCGCATGAACATTTGGTTCGTTACGAAGTTGCTGCAAAAACAGAAGTTACTGCTGTCCCGGAATCCTATACGGTCTATTAATCACTTGTAGTTCAGGAAGCAAGGGGGCTAAGATGAAACCATGTTCATCCAAATGATTTAAGCATTATCTTGTTTCTTCTGGAATGAAAATGTCCATGACAATAAGAGCGTAACTCTACATTCAATTGAAAGTCTTCGAGTATTAACATCAGCATTACAGAACATACACGTTTGCCTGCCTTTTTGTGTAAGAACATTCAGTCTTAAACAGCCTGGGTCTAGTTAGAGCTCCTCTATCTCATTGCGAATCGATTGATTGCAGTTGCGACATAACCTACTCTCATCGGCGACTTCAAGTGGTGGTCTTCGAAGTTGAAGGCGTCTAAAAATTGCAATGTTTTGCCTATCAGGATTATTATTTCCATCAATTCCAGCCATCTGTCCTGGTTAATCGACTCTATCGCACACATAGCAATTAACTCGAACTCTGAAAGCCATTTTTTAAACCATAAGAGAAACATGCTCTTATGGTCTTGAAAGGCAGAGGAATGTATTAATAAAACGAAAGAAAAATACAGAAACAACAAAATAAAACAAATAAACACAAGAAACTAAACACAAAAAGGGAACAAGAAATACAACACAATTAATACAGAAGGGAACAGATAGGAATTTTTTTGCCTAAGCTTACCAATAAAATTACTATCCGCTCTCGAGACCTTTCACAAAGGAAATAACAAGCATACCATCTTCAATGGAAATAATAAGTGAATGCTGTTTGATATATGTTTAATATATATGTTTAATATATATGTTTAATATATATGTTTAGTATAATAATAAGTGAATGCCGAGGTTTCAACTTTTTTAAAGTCCCTAGGCCTACTTTCAGTTCGTCGCTCATTCTGAAGTCTTTCGCTTTTTGCTTTAAAGAGTGACAGTCGTTCATCATGCAGCATTAATTCATTTTTTCCATCGACGACGGTATGTTTGTCTGTCATTTCTTTTGTGAAAGGCCTTTGAAAAAGTAATTTCTTAGACAAGTTCAAATCTTCTGCGCTTAGCGTTTGTCTGTTCTGAGAAGCGCGCTATATGAGTCAACGGTTTTGACTCATATTGTCATTGGTTTGGCCAAACATGTTATTGACCACTTCTTGATGCGTGTTTCGTATACAGACATCGCTTGTGTCGCTAAAGCTACTAGGATTGGTTCTATTCGCTGATCATGGGCGCTTAACGTTCGGCCCTCTGGCGAAGGGTACACTGTTATTATCGATGTGCGCACTAGTTACTAATGTTACTTTGGATACCATTTCTGTCTTTAAAAAAGTAATTACTTAGTCAAGTTTAAATCTTGGGCGCTTAACGTTTGATCGTTTTGAGAAGGGCGCAATATAACTCATTGGTTTGGCTAAACATATTACTGACTACTTTCTGATGCGTGATTCTTATATTGACATAGCTTTTGTCGCTAAAGTTACTAGGATTGGTTTTATTCGCTGATCTTGAGCGCTTAGCGTTAAACCCTTTTGCGAAGGGTAGAATGTTATTATCGGTATGCGCGCACTAGTTACTAATGTTACTTTGGGTACCATTTCTGCCTTTAAAGAAATGATTAATTAGTCAAGTTAAAATCTTGGACGCTTAGCGTTTGATCGTTTTGAGAAGCGCGCTGTATGAGTCAACGTTGTAGGCGAAAATATTACAGAGCACGATCTGAACCGTGATTTCTATGTTTACATCGCTTTTGTAACAAAATCAGTTGTAATTCGTTTTATTCACTGATCTTGAGCGCTTAGCGCCGCATAGCGCTAAGACTGTCCATTTTTTTGGATTTTTTTCACGAATATTTCATCCGGCATTTATGTCCTTAAAAATTACAAAGTTTCAGCTAAATCCACCGAAAGCTATTTTCCCATACATTTAGTGCGGGATCCTTTCGAGAATTTTCCCTAATTTTAGAGAATATTGCCCAACATTTGTAGGGAAAATTTCAGGGAATTTTTCCAAAATTTTCGGAAGTTTCAGTAATTTTTCCTGACAAATTGCAGGGAAATTTTGAGACATTTTTGCAAACGTTAGAAAATTTTAGGGAAAATTTAAGAAGAAGTTTTCAAATTTTCCCAAATTTACTAAGATCCACCTATAAATTAGGAATTTTTTGGCCGTGTGTTTTGGGTTTTCCGAAATATTCTATCTATTTTTTTCTCACACCATTATATTTTAGTCAAATATATTTACGATGGTCACAATAAATTTGTTCAGAAATTGTTTAAGAGAAAGATTTAGGAAAATAGCTGAAATTTGACTATATTTTGCATACGTTTCACGAAAGGAGTAGTTTCTTCAGCTCTCTCATATATTCTTTTTCGTCCTCTTTTATCTCCCTGAAGAGGATTGATTGATTTTTAAAGGCATCCTGAAACAAAAATAATGGTTGAAGTATAATATCCTTGTACATTATATTCGGTTTAAATACGTTGAATTTTTTATTGATCTTTAGAATGTAAACTCAACAAATTCAACTCTTTTGGATTTATGTTAACATTAGGTCTACAAATTAATTCGGTGGCTTTATTTCGATGTCTTGCAACTCTAGCTCAAATTTAAATTTTTTCCATCTGAAGGTAGTTCTAAAGGGCGAAACTTATACTTTAAAACACAATATAATAAGTGGCGGCCCTGTAAACTTGAGCTTAAAAATCATTAGTGAAAACAATGTCATCCAAAATGAGTATAAGAGACACTGCATTGTGTTTGCATTCCGATTGAAAAATCATGATTTTTAAATCTCTGAAATAACTTTTTAGGCATCAGCTGCGTTTTTTAATGTTTTAAATTGAATGGAATTATTTGTTTCATTTGAAGAGATTAAACCTTTCTTTAAAACAAAGAAATTTTTTATTTCAAGAAACGAAATATTTCTTCAATTTAAAAAATTGTTCGGTTTAAATTAACGAAATATTTCTTTGAATTGAATAAATTTTTTTTTTTATATCTTTATATACAACAAATGTTTCTTTGACCGTATTTCAATACTAGAATTTCTTTAAAACATTCCGAAAAGAGCCATCCAAATTGTTTAAATAAAAAATTAATTAATAGACATACCTTAAAATTTTGATGCAGGTTTTAACACTCACTTTAAAATGAAGAACTGTTCTGTAGAAAGGGTCGAAGCTAACTGACCTGGAGGATACAGATTTCAGTTTCAATTGTCCATCAGTATCCTGGATAATTTTTTGTCATTCATACCATGACTCATTTTCACCCTCAGCTTAAGGTTTGAAAACCCTTCAGGTATATCGGACGACTGTTGCTATGTCTATCTATATGTACTAGAGAAACAGAGAAACAGAGAGAGAGGGAGAGAGGTGTATTGCTGCAATGGACAATGTAGTCGGCTATATAATACTCGTATTTTAGAAATATATTTTAACTAATGATACGTGGGTAGTTCAATAAGTCCTTAGAATGACCAACAGATGGCGCGCGAATCGCTCCAAATTATCTGTTTTCAGTCAGCACCACTCCCGACTAGATATATGGTGCA
>NC_046665.1:41966071-41968060 GCF_010883055.1 Belonocnema kinseyi
AAATTCTCTTTCATCACGACAACGCCCGAGTTCACACATGCTTCGTTTCAATGGCTAAAATTGAAGAACTAAAATTCGAATTGTTCGAACACCCACCGTATTAACCAGATTTAGCCCCCCGTGACTTTTTCTTATTTCCAAACTTGAAAAAATGGCTCGGTGGACAGAGATTTCCAGACAACGAAGACGTCATTGCCTCTATAAGTGCTTATTTTGAGGAACTTCCGAAAACGCACTTTTCTGAAGGATTAAAAAAACTTGAAAAGCGATCGACCAAGTGTATAGAGCTCCAAGGAGATTATGTTGAAAAATAAAAAAAAATTACCCAAAAAAAATTGTTTTTATACTTCATTCTAAGGACTCATTGAACTACCCTCGTAGCATCAATTTATTGATGCAAAATATTTAAAAAGAAGAAAAGTAAAAATGACACTGAAAATAATATCTGAACATGAATCATTAAAATGAAATGCAATAACATTAGTTATAAATGATCATAATTGTCAACAATTATATGACTTACTGGGTAAAATTATACCAAAATCACACCTAATTCTTCATAAAAAATGATTTTCAGAATAAAAGTATACAAATATTAAGAAATGTTCCCCATGAAAGTATACGGAAGTTTCCCGAAAGATTAAGAAAAATTTCCTATTTTCTTATAGTTTTGTAAATTCCTTAACCTGTTCGAATTATTCCTAATTTTTCGGGGATATTTCCTGCTCATTTCGAAATTTTTCCAAAAATTAGGGAAAATTACCTAGTTTTTCGGAAAAAATGTTTTCCCTACAAAATTCGGAAATTTTCCCTACAAAATGATAGGGAAAATTCCCGAAATTTTTTACAGTGAACATACCTATAGCAGTCCGGATCCTTTCCATACCTGGTGATTTTGACCACTGTTATAGCTTCCTGAGTTTCTATGTCATCTTCCAATCTTTTCTGCTTTCCACTCTTTGGCGTTGAAGTCAGCTTCACAGTAAAAAGAAGGTGTTAATTAAGCACCAATATCAGGGTACCATATACCTGCAACGGAAATTACCCTTGCGGTGTGAATGCTGCACCGTAATGTAGGGTTAAGATTCGCAATCCCTTGGGGTACGAAGCACCCACTACTTTGGGTACGACGTGTCAGCTTCTTGGGTTACCAAATGAAAAACGTCATTATCGACGCATAATCTACTCGTTCTTAACTTCTGAAATACTTTTCAAGATTTTTAATATCTCTGTCTCTATGCATTGTTTATTATTTTTACAGCGTTGCTAATTGTATGTCATGGTCATTGAAGTTTAGCAGGTGCGTTGTATGCACTTTGTAAAATTGAGCCATTAGGTATTTCAGATTAGGTGGGGATATCCAAGATGTCTATACGCTCAGGGGCAAACAATAATACCAAATGCATGGGAATCAACTTTATTTTTATAATAACTTGGAAAATCTTTATCTTTCACAATAAGTGTATGCAGACTATTCAACTATTTAATAACTATTTAATTGAATAATAAAATTGTTTTTGTATATGAATTTATCGGTAAAATTTTTTTTATAATTTTAATTTTAAATTCAAATAATTTTTAACACTTTAAATATTAAACAAAAATTTATTTGATAACAATATTTTATTATCGTATTTTTAATAAATAGTTAATACTGATTAAGAAACAATTTTATTTGGGGAGTTTTATTATTTGGGAATTTTCAAATTCGCTAATATTATAAACTGTTCAGGAATTTTATTAGTTTTGGAATTGTATTTTTCGGGACAGAGAGTTTTACCGAGTCGGAAAGTTTATTTTTCGGGATATTTCAGCCGCCCCCATAGAATTACAGAAAATTTGCTCTAATTATAATCTCGGCGCTGGATCTTGTTAATTTTTTCCTATAGTATTAATAAAGAAAAATTGTATGGAAATTTTTGATATCACAAAGTTAAAGATAATCACAATTCAAAATTTAAAAATTCGCTGCACATTCAATTTTTATTC
>NC_046665.1:41968160-41970116 GCF_010883055.1 Belonocnema kinseyi
ATAACCCATTTTCAATTAAAAATAAATTCAAAATAAGTAAGCTGTATCAATTATAATAATTTAAAGTTTATTTTAAAATATACTTTATGGAACATGATATTTCTTACGAATGTGTCAATGAAATTCTGTTCGTATAATATTATTTGCTAATGCGAAACGTAATCTGGCTTGGAACTGTCGTCTTAATATTTAAAAACCGAAAGAACAATTTCCCTATCACTTGGAATTATAAATATATTTTTATAAAAACGTTATTCTGGACAGTTTACAATATTATCGAATTTGAAATTTCCCGAATAATAAAACTCGAGGCCGAATGCTGTCTAATGATAAATATACAAACTAGAAAATTCCCGAATTGCAGAAATTGAGAAAACCGTTCTGTGATCAATATTATTTATTTATTAAAAATACAATAATCAAATATTTTTATTAAAGAAATTTTGTTTGATGTTTAATTTCTTTAAATTATTGTTTTAATTTAAAATAACAATAATTGTATAAATATGTGATGCAAGCATAAATTTAAATTACGTGAGCTTTAAATAAAACAAAATTTGCAGGATTCAATGCAGGCTGATTTAACGCGACTTTTATTTTTATTTTTTTAAATAATAATTTCATTTTTGCGAGCGTTTTCTGTAATGTACAGAAATACAATGCACATTTTCAAATAACTTTTTATCAAAAAATACATTTGTTCAATTATTGTTATTTTATATTCCAACAATAATTTTTAGAAATTTTAAACATTCAATAAGTTTTTTCTTTAGTAAAAATATTTTATGATTCTATTAAAAAAAATTTTAAACAAACTATTTTTTAATTGTTCAAATTAGAGAGTTGTCTAGCCCGGATATTGTATATTCGGAAATTTTCTGTCGGCAATCCTCAAATTCGATAAGATTGTAAATTGTCGAGAATTTTCCAATTCGAGACTTTTATATTTCGACAATGTTATAATTTCGGAATTTTTACAGTGATGTGGGAATTTTATTTTTCGCAAAAAGCGACTGAAAAATCTCGAAAAATAAAATTCCCGACACTGTAAAATTCGTAAATTGAAAAATAACCAAATAATAAAATTCCCGAAATTATGAAAGTCCCGAAATATAAAAGTCGAATTGGAAAATTCAGGAAAATAAAATTCCAGAAAATAAGATATTAGCGAATTTTAAGAATCACCGGAGAAAATGGCTGAATTATAAAATAACCGAACTAGAAAATTCCTGAATTTAAACAATTAAAAAAATTGTTTATTGAATATTATTTATTTATTGAAAATACAATAATCGAATATATATTTCTGGATGAAAAAATTTGTTTGAAAATGTGCATAGTATTTGAAAAAAATATAAAAAAGTTCTGAAAAATCGAATTTTTTATTAATAAAAAAAATAAAAGTAATAAAAATAAATTTCGATATAAATCGTTGTTGAATTGAATCCTGCAAAGTTTGTGCAAAAAAGTTATTATGTAGGTACGAAGAAAATTTAGGCAGAACATTTTTTTCTTTCAAACCGCACGTGTTTTTTAATGTATTTTTTAATACAATTTTTATTAAATTATTATTCACGTGCCGGAGATTTCATTTTTTGGGATTTTTCATTCATCCCTTTCGGAATTTTTCCCAGTGGTCCCATATTTTTATATTTCGTCTTAAAATTATGTCTTTTCAAAATAAAAAGTCAACATTTGAAAACATTTCAAAATCATAAAAAGTATCTATTCTCTTTTAAATTATTTTAAATCTTTTGAAACTATTTAAAAAATTTTCGGAACTTTTTAATGTCTTTAGACTGATTCCCATTTTTCCTAACATTTTTGTAAAATCCTGCACACAAAATAGTTTTTAGAGCTTCCAGATTTTTTCTAATATTGTAAATCTTTTGAAATGTTTTGAAATATTTTTAAACATTCTCTTTGAGTTATGTACTGAAATAAAAAATCATTTTA
>NC_046665.1:41970216-41972158 GCF_010883055.1 Belonocnema kinseyi
GTCAGAAAAACAAGTTTTTACGTCGGGGCCTGTTTGTCTGTCCGGTGTCGTCGTTGTTGTAGTTGTCTGTATACCGGATAACTTTCGAAAGACTGGTCCGATCGGATTGGGCTTTGACGCACTGTTCGAAAGACCAAAAAGAAAGATCGAGTTCGTTAAACAGCCATTTTTGATAAAAATTAAAAAATTTGATGCTTTTTAAAAATTTTTGAGACCAATTTTTTAAAAAATTTGAAAATTCTATCCACAGCCATTTATGGTACAAAAAATATGAACAATTTATCCTGACAACTTTTTTTGATCAAATCAAACTTACCAAAGTTAAAGGATTTTAAAGATCCAAAAAACCAAACGAAAATGGACATTTGAAGCAAAAAAAGCTTGATATGGAAAAAAGTCAAGAGGCGAAAATCGTTACTTTTTCAAGGCCCCATGATTATTTTATCACATTCTCATCCATAATGAGAAGAGTTTTATGCGAAAAATGACTTCCGCGAATTTCATGAAATTTCGACATTTTGAGGCTCCTTGAATCAGAAAAACAACTTTTTACATCGGTATCTGTCTGTCTCTCTGGCGACTACGTCGTCGTTGTTATTGATGTTGTGGTTGTCTGTATATCGTACAACTTTCGAAAGAATAGCCGGACTGGATTGTGCTTTGACACACAGATTTTTTATTTTAAGAATTGTATGTAAAATTTGTACTATTTTTATTTTTATAGCAAATATTTTTCTTCAATTAAATTGTTGCAATAAAAGTGTTTCGAAGAGATTTTTATAAAAATCTTTCGGGGAATAAAATTCGTATTTATAGGTCGACAAATGTTTGTTTTCTTTACCAAATTTGGCTTTCGTCTAAATTTTTCCAGTTGGTTTTACTATAGTACAATTTACGTTTGTATCTCGGGAGAAAAAATCCATTCTATTGTTTGACAAATATTCTTTCCAAATTAATATTTTTCACAGAAAATTACCCCGAGTGACCTTCAATTATAATTTTATAAACGTGAAAAAACCACATTTCAATTATTTCTATGAAAAACACAATCCCTAAGTAACAGAACGAAATCGAAAACAATAAGAGTTAATTTATTCAGGAACAAGCTTTTTGGACAAAAATGACCTTGAATGAAGCTTTAATATATATTTGTTAATTTTTACAAAAATCGGGCGTTATTTTATTATAAAAAAAAATAATCGGGGGGAGGGGTGAAAAATTATAAAAAAATAAATAAAACTTAAAGTTTTACGATTTTAATTTGTAACTAAATAATTTGAGAGGTTTCAATCTAAAATTATCGAACACTTTCAATTTAAAAATTCAGATGACATATTTAAATAGCTTTAAATTTGAAATTATTCAATATACTGTGAAGACTACAAATTTAAAATGTCTCAACTATTAAGGGTTTAAATATTTTTGAAAGTGCTGTTCTGGAGACTAAATAGCACTTATTCTTTTATTAAGAAATCACAACCAAAATTGTTAAAGCAAGTTTTTAAAAGAGTTTTAAAAACCTTAAAGAAGATCAGAGGTTTTAATAGTTCAATAAATAAATTACAATTGTGAAAAACAAATAAATTGTTTTAATTAATTTATATTTAAAACAAAAAACCTTTGTATAATTCAATCTAAATGCAGCTGCAAACATTTAATTTGAAATGCGTTGAATTCAAGGTATATTTTAAAAAGAAAACTGAAAGCAAAAGATCGACTTTCAAAGGAATCGAAAGAAAGTGACTCGCTGGATTACAAATGAACATGGAAAATGGTGTATTTTCGCATTTTTAAATATTAAATTAAAACTTTTTCACGTTGTAACAATTTCGAATCCCAGAATGTTATTTTTGACCTAACCTATAACTTATAACGAAAATTCTGAAAATTCAAACAGTAAGGCTATGTTCTGAAAATGAAGCAATTTTAACGTTAAAATTCA
>NC_046665.1:41972258-41974195 GCF_010883055.1 Belonocnema kinseyi
GTCTTCAAAACTGCATTCTAAAATTTGAAATTGAAAAATGTACGCTTAAATTTTAAAACTTAAACGGAAAATTCTGAAGTGAAAGATTTTCGAATTACGTACGGTAAACTGAATGGTATAATAGGAAAAAAGCAATTTAAGGAATTTAAAAAAAAAACTGTTCAAACCAAACTTGGACCAATTTCTTTTCGAAAAATTCATAAATTTCCCGGTCAAAAATTAATTCACTGCCATTTACCTATTTTTCCCAGCCTCACAAAATCCCCGTCAATTCCCGTTCTAGCTCCAACCTGTTTCAAATAAAAATTTATCAGAATATTTTACTTATTTTTCACATTAGTGATTTTCAGCCTTTAAAATTGAATAGTTTTAGGTCAAACATGAAAAAGTAGAATAAAATTGTCTATTTATAGCGTTTTATTATATATTGAACAATTTAAACCTCTGAACTTTTTTTCAAGTTGTTTAAAAACTGTTTTTTTAATACTTTTTGTGTATAAGAAACAATTTTCTTCCATCTAATAACTATTTTGGAGTTGAAAGAAGTGAAAAGAAACACAATTATAAAATCTGATTTTTTGTTTGTGATTTCGTGATAAAGGAAACAGCTATTTAGAAAATAATTTATAAAAAGGGCTTATAACTTTTTCCCAAAGAAGATAATTTCCAAATAGTTTAAGCTGTACTACTGGACCTTGCTTTCAACCGGAAACGTATTTATTTTTTGTACTTACCTTCCCAAGGATGAGTGTTGTGAAAATTGAAAAGATAAACTTTACCAGAAAATGCGTTTGCATTTGAAGTTTAGCTTTGAATCTTAAAGAGAAATTGTAATTTCGTGCTTATCCAATTTGAAATTAAAATTTTTTTCAGTTCATAATAATTTTGTCATTGCATTTATATTTTGACACAATCTAAATTAAATTTTGTCATTTGGACAATCTTTGTTAAATTAATACCAAAATATTGACAAATATATTTGCATGAATTAAAAAATTGAGAAATAACAAAGGGCAAAATAAAGAAAACAAACATGCATTAAAGGGATTGCGAAGTTGCTTTGTTTATCTTCTTTCCTTACTTATTTTTTTGGTACGTAAAGTTTTACTTTTTATTCATATGACATTTTATAATTGTAAAAAAAATTGCGATTGTCAAAGAATGACGTTTTGAACCTTGGTGCTTTATAGGTGAATTTTAATTCATGATTTATGAACATCCTTCATTATGTCTGGTTTCATCCAAACATTATCCAATTCGTGAATTGGTATTAGGAATACCCGCGTACACGGAATTTTTAAATCTTGAAAAAAATTGTCTAAGAAATTTTGAAAATTCAGTAACTTTTTGAATTTTCACCCAAAGTAACCAATCAACTTGATCTTTAGTTTCTGACACTTAAAGCGTATACCAACGGCCAATATAATAGATTATTTTTTCAAAAGTTATTATACTTGCAAACAAACATGCATATGGAAAGGCAGAAACACTCGTAAAAACCTGTATTTCTTGTCCAGACGTGAAATTTTACACAAATCAAAAAAATCACATTCGAGAAATTTCAACGGTCATGTTCACCAAATCGTTCTCTTAGTCAAATAAATTCACCCATGTTTTTGATTTAAATATATATATTAGCCTCTGCTCTGAGGGTTCAAAATTTTCTGACTCAAAGTAGGGAAATCCTAACACCAAATACAGGTTTAACCCAGAGAGCAGTTATAGATTTATGAACTTACTATTTCTCTGCCATTCACTCATTGTCAGTGATCGGAATGTAATAATTAGGAAATTTTAAAATACATGCGGGAAATTCATTAGTCGAATAGACTAAGATATCTGTAGAAATTGCAAACTGTACAAATATAAAAATAAACACTTAATAATATTAAAGAACAATGTATAGATATTGCACTAAAAGCTTTATCTGTTAGAAT
>NC_046665.1:41974295-41997117 GCF_010883055.1 Belonocnema kinseyi
TTAAATGGTTCTTGTCCAAGCTAAGTTAACCATCAGTGCGCCTCGAAGGTGTGCCGAGAGTTGCTTACAGCGCTCCAAGTGGCTCTTGGCAAACTGTATGGGAGGGTGCTATTTACGGGGAGCGGTGGGTAGAGGGGAAGTGACTTTTTTCGCCGGACGCGCCGTCTATATTTATGGCGGGTAACTAAGTTCGCACCGCATCTACGTTTATAATATCTTTGGCCCCGGCCCCACTCCGCCCGCTAGCGTGTTAGGAGGACGCGGTTGCCATAGAAACGGTAAAAAGTTGAAGAGGGCAGCACCTCGATAGAGTCGAAAATGTAGCTAGATATATATATCGGCCGTCCCCACCACTCACCCATGCCGTATCTAGGACCTAATATCTTTGCGGGTTCCCTCCAGTTATATATGCGCTAAGATTTATAATATTAGGTATTTCAAGTTGTGACGTCAGCTGGCAAGATTTCCGTACAACGAGGGCCAAGCAATAATACAAATCCCAGAGGATAAAACTTAATTTAGTTTATAACTTGAGAAAAAAATATTTTTCACATTTACAAAATACATATCAATTTTATTATTCAATGAAATAGCTATTAAATAGTTAAATAGTCTGAATACACTTATGGTTAAAAATAATGATTTGCCAAGTTATTATAAAAATAAAGTTTAGTCACATGTATTTGGTATTATTGTTTGCCCCTCAGTGTGCAGACATCTTAGATATATCCACCTAATCTGAAATACCTAATGCATGGAGAATAGACATAAGGAGACAAAACTAGTGGAACTGAAAATGAACACTTTTCTGTTGCCAGAAGTACGCACACCCACATGTGTAAAATCACACTTACGTATAGTTCAGAACTTCCCGAGCGTGGCGTGCCAACCGCACTTAAAAAAATATGGCCGCCGATGTGAGCGCGAGTCGAATGTAAATAAATAATAATTGAACAATTAATAGTTTGTGAATAAAGGCAAGGATGTTACAATTAAAAATCACTGTATAAAAGCGAAAGTTTCCATTAAGTGTGGTTTCCAGTGTATAGTGTACAAGACTTTCAGAGTGTTGAAAAGTTTTATGTTTATTGTTTTTGTTACAAACGCGTCGAATACCTGTCGCACGCAGTGTTGGTGAAAGTAATTTGATATTTTCGTAAACATACTACCTACCTCTTCTATGGCGAATAATTTTTTATTCCACAAACATTTTACAAAACCTCGTCTGATTATTAATTTTTTATTTGTTCGAGCGACCTGTCGAAACAAAACAATGGAGGCGGCCATATTTTTTTACGTGCGGTTGGCACGCCACGCTCGGAAAGTTCTGAAGTATACGTAAGTGTGATTTTACACATATGGGTGTGCGTACTTCTGGCAACAGAAAAGTGACCGTTTTTGGTGAAGTAGATGCATTACAGATTGGTCTCCTTATATCTATTCTCCATGACCTAATGGCTCAATTTTAGATTAAACAGACGGAACAAAATGGCCGCCAATTATTGGCGCCGGTCTCATAACGACATAACCGAAAAATGGTATCTAACCATACGCAAGTGACCTGCGTGAAAAAAGTTCGCATGTCTCAAGCATGGCAAGACACTTGGAAATATCTGGCTAAAGCATGGGTTACGGCTGAATAGCAGCATGGCGCAAGCCTTGCTGCTGTCCGTTTCCCATTATTAGGACAAGCTAAACACGAATGAATATTCTTAAGAACATGAAAGTGTCACAGAAAATTAGCCTGCGTTAAAAATGAAAATATTAGTTTTGCCAAAAGCCAACACGTCTCTAAATGGTAAGTTCACTACCCGGGTGCACTGGGTCGTACACCAGGTAGTTTAGCACGTATTTTATGAGAACTTTTTAAAAATTTAAATTTTGTGAACAATAAAAACAATTCCAAATGGTGAGGCGACAACGCGGGTGAACCAGATCGCGCCCCAGGTAGCTTAGCACGTATTCTACGAGGATTTTTTCAAAATTTAGATTGTTCCAACAGCCAAAATTACTTAAAATGGTGAGTCAATGATCCGGATGCACCGGCTCGAGCACCAGTTAGTTGAATAGGTATTCTGCGAGAAGTTTAAAAAATTTAAATTTAGTGAATAATGAAAACAGTTCCAAATGGTTACTCGATAACCCGGGTGCATCAAACGCGCCCCAGTTAGCTACGCATGTATTATACGAGAACTTTTTCAAAATTTAGATTGTTCCAAGAGACAAAATTACTTAAAATGGTGAGTCAACGATCTGGATGAACCGGGTCGAGTACCAGCTACTTTAGTACGTATTCTGCGAGAAGTTTTAACAAATTTAAATTTTGTGAATAATGCAAACAGTTCCAAATGGTTAGTCGACGACCCGGATGCACCAAATCGCGTCCCAGGCACCTTAGCACGCATTCTACGAGGACTTTTTCAAAATTTAGATTATTCCAAAAGCCAAAATAACTTAAATTGGTGAATCAACGATTCGGATGCACCGGGTCGAGCACCAGGTAGCTTAATAGGTATTCTGCGAGAACTTTTGAAAAATTTTAATTTTGTGAATAATGAAAACAGTCCCAAATAGTTAGTCAACGACCGGGGTGCAACAGGTCGCGCCCCAAGTCGACTCTAATTTTTAGTAATTTTGGCTGTTGGACAGGCGTAGGCTCAAATCCACGTATCGCTAGAAATTATGTTTTTAGTGTAATCACTGAATATTCAATATTTGTGTTAATTTTAAGCGACTCAATTATAATAATTACCCCTCCAGAAATAATCAATTGAGATCAATAAGAAACGATAGGACTAATATCTTAATCTTGCCGAATCGTGTTTCTTAATATTGTGCCCAAACGATTGAGAAGGATTAAGCAATTTGCATTTCCAATTGTTTCCAATCGGGTACTTGGAATTTTGCACGTCATGGCAGCACTTTCGTATGGCGGGAATTATTTAAAAACAGTTATTCACTTTTTTGGAATAATATCAATTTTAAACAGTATATATTAAGAAAGAAAGCAACTAACCATTTTCTAGATAATTTTTGCCAGATTAAAGTGGTGCTACGATAAAAAATGTGTTAATAACATATTTTATATTAGTTAAAGCAGCAAAATTGTTTTGTTTGTTTTATTACGCATTCTTGGATAATTTATTGTAATAAACACTTTATAAAGACTTATAGGTTTAGCAATCGATTTAGATTAAAAACAAAATTAAACGAATATTTAAAAAACGCGAAACATCCGAAAATCGATTGAAGTATTATTTTATTATTTTAAACAATTCCAGGCTGTCATTAATTGAATAAAGTTAAATAATTAAAAAATACTATTAGGGATAAAAGATTTTCTTATCAGGAAGAGGTCTACATTTTTAATTCTTAGCCGTTATAAACACATAAATTCATCTTATAATAAAAAAAATTTTCATTAATTCAACTTTCTAAATTGAACAGCAAATTAAATTTTTTTATTATTCATAAGGTAGCCACTCAATACGAAGAAAAAATTTGGAATCATTTCCTAGTTTAAAAAAATGTACACAAAATAGAAGAACAGAATAAAACTCAAAGTTTAAGTTTTCAAAGCTAAAACTTTTTTTATTTAAAGTATTTAAGACTAAATTGCAAATTAAACCATTTAAAGTGAAAGTTTTCTGAACACTGTGTATTTTAAATATGTAATTGAAAAATTCAAAACCAGCTATTTCGAGTTCAAGCTTTCAGTAACATGTGTAAAAATTATAAGCCATCTAGATATTTTTTCTTGTAAATAAACAATTCGAAATTGTACAATATGGATTTAGAAGCCTGTAACTTTGTTTATTTTATATTTAAGTCCTGTGAAATTAAAGTATGAAAAATGAGCATTTTTATCTTCTTGCGATTTGATATGAATAAGTACAAATTAAGAAACTTTAAAAATAACCATTTAAAATTCAGGTTCCTAAGCTGCTTAATTTTAAACATAATAACTTTTTTAATTTTAGCATTTCAAACTCAGTTTCCAAAAAATTTTTAATTTAAAATCAAACTCTTATTCTTTGAGAAGCTAAAATTGTGCAAAAACGCCCATAATGTTATATGAAAGTTTATGACTTTATGATTTTAAGATTCGGCATAGGCAAACCAAATTATTATAAATATTAAAAATTGAATATTTTAAATATTTAAAACTAGAAACTTCAAATAATTTCAAATTAAACTTATTTAAAAATTCAGTATTCTTATGAGGTATTTTCACTTTAATGAACAGCTAACTGTATTTCTTAGATTTTTGAGGGGAAAACAAGGGACCAAATGCATGGGATTCAGTTCATTTTTGCCCTATTTTGCTAATATCATCGTAAAAGCTAATTTTTTCTATATAAGTGTATTTAAAAAATAGTTTTTATTTTTTAATTACTATTTAATTAAATAAACAAAATTATTATTATTTACAAAGATATTACAGAAATAAAGGTTTGTTCTATGCATTTGATCCATTATTTTCCCCTCAGCTTTCAACGAAGTTAACTTAGCTAATGTTTCAAGTGAAAATACCTAATATTGCAATAAACTTAATTTATTTGGTCCGAGTTTCAAAATATTGGCACTATCTTACGTTCTATAATGATTCCAGTCGTTTTGAATTGGGTATCTCTTATTCTGAATTAGAGTTTAAGATTGTCACTATAGAATTGTGATATTGCTATAATAAGCGTAAATAAGCGTTTTACAACAATATACCCACTAAATCAAACTACTACTACCTACGTGATAATCACACTATATCGCTGACACATCCGTGAAATGGCATGATCTCTCCATCTTGTTATAACCCAGATACTATCGCTTTTTCATTCGGTATACTGTCTGAACAAACATTCTAATTTTTGTTCTTAAAATTTTTGATAAATTAATAAAAATTTCATTTCCAACCAATAAAATCGTGCGCGCCATGTATTTTACAAACGAAAACAGCAGAGGGTGCATTGCATGCAAGATCATTGACTTAATTCCATACGATTCAATACGATTGGGAACAATTGACACAATCAGCAACAATTTGAACCGATTAATCTTTTGACCACTCTTAATCGTTGTAAATCATTGCCAATCGATTATTTCCAGAAAGGGTAGGCAAAATATTGGCAATCTAATCATATTTATTTTTTAATACACAGAAAATCGCCGATCCTCGATTGTACACCGAAATCGGTGTTCTAGTGAGTTGCAACAAATTTGAGCTACACAGGTTAATTCGGAGAACCTAGGAGAAAAGCATCATTTAGACACTGTTTTTTCTCATCCAGAGCAACGTGAAGTATCGTCTACAAACTGTCAGTCACCTGTCAAGATTATTTTGTCGGGCGTTATTTGAGTGAAATAGAGTGAAATAGATGTTGATAAACGCAGGTAAGTTATAATAATAATTACCTAACTTTTAATTTCCTTCCATTTACCAGTTACTATTAGTGTCTTGCAATAAAAATTGTACTTGGCGTGATATAATATTCAAATCTTAGGTTAGTCAAAACCTACATGACACTCAAAAAACGGGATGTAAAAACTAAGTCGTGACCGTCTGCATCTTAATTAATGCCTGTTCGTTCGAAGAAATTTCCTCTAGATTTTCTGTATTCAACAAAGTGAAGTTAGCTGGTGGTTCAAGTGAAAAATACCTAATTGTATATGTCGACGGTCCTGACTTTTTCCAAACATCCCCGCTTTATTTTAAATATCGACGGTCATGACTAACCTAACATTTGGAAGTTGCATTAGGAAGTTATAATTTTATTCTAAGTGATTGGAACGCACTGTTAAATGAAAGAAAGTTGAAAATTAGGCAAATATTATTTCAATTAGTTGCCTTATTAATAATTATTTAGTCTAATATCGCAATGCGAATAGTTGCTTTGACAGGTGTTCAGGTGGCTGACAGCGCGGTTCAGTACTCCACAACTCTCGGCATTGAGCAAAAATTCAGTCTCCAAATGTCGAGCCAAAAATTCCGTTACGACCAATCAAGCGTATGAAGAATTTTTTACTAGTCATCTCGAACTTCAGGATGACGAGACACTTCGGAATTACAAAATGGAATTGCATTTTTTTCAAATTACTATGCTATTTTAACATAATGCAATAACCGTGTGAGCATGTATTAATAATGTAGATGCAGTACGCTGACCAATACATTAATTCCAGAAATTTTTTACTTAACTCTGTTGATCGCAGTACAATTAGCCAGTACTGGAACTGTGTGAGGCTGTACGGGGCCAGCACTGTGCCGGCCGTATATTTCCACCTGGGATGTTATGTCGAAAAATGCTACCTCATATATTGCGTCAAGATCTGGATGCAATTAACTAACAGGTCGACCTGCTAGTTAAGGCATTCAGGTATTAATCATAGCTAAGCGAGGAACGGAGGATCCAGGTTTGCAATAAAACCTACGTTTGGATCTACTGATTTGTGTGAGTTTCTGTGAGTATGCAAATAAACATTGATGGAATGATAAATTAATATTTTTTCCCAGATTTAATTATTTAAATAGCGCAATTCATACGATAATCATACATTTATTAAAATAAAGTTTTTATTTCAGTAGTTAATTTTGTACAAATACGTATTTTAATTATTATCTAGCAGAAATGTACTTATGCTAATATTGAACAAATCAATGATTCGCTGGTGCAATGTATTACAAATATGAGATAAAAATAACACAACACACAATATTGTAACATATTACAGTCAAAACTGGATTACGTGATTGTGCATTTCATGTTTCCGAGAATTGACACCGCGTGGTGAGATAGGTGAGAGGCGCTGCGGAAGGATGTGTGGTGCTCACTCAAGCTTTACAAAACAGAGAGAGAAATAAGAAAGAGAAAAAACATGAGAGACGAAAAGGTTCCAAAACTCTCGATTTATTGTCACGCGCAGTCTCAAACTTGTCATTAAATCCAGGTTTGCCGTACTTGCGTTGTTCGCTCGATGATACAATTAATAAGAATTCACGATATTCAAGTAGTTATCATATAGGAGAAATTTTTCTCCAAAAATCCCTGCGATCCGTGCAGAATGTTTTATTCAGTGTCACAGTCGAATCTATATTATTGTTAATATCACCAATTTGAAGATGAACTGGGTTTTGTATAGTAAATGGCAACCAGATATTAGGATTACTTAATTAGCTTGATGTTGATTTTCTGAAATTTTACAAAATATTTCAAAGAATTTAATTATGAATGGAAATTAAGAATAACATCTATTTTAATAGATAAAGAATGAAATGAAAACGAAGTGTTTGCGCACACCAAATTTCGGTAACTCTAATTTGCCAAGCACTCACTCATTTATTGCAAACAATGTCTACATTTCCACCATTGTTTTACTAATTGATAAGTCTGCGGCCGTAAAATTCGAATCTGATACTTCAGTGGAACCAGATAATAAATCAAAAAGGTATATTAGTTCTTCACTGTGGGCAACACCAACCTCATTGTTTTGAGTTGCAGAACCTTTATATACGAATGTATAAAAGTAGTTAGGACTAATCATTCTTGGTGTTACTATTTCTAACATCTTTAGTCGTGGATAGACAAAAAAACCGTCACTAAAAAACCTTGTGAGACTTTCCAAAAACTAGAAAATAATGTTGTTTACAATTAGGTATCTTCTTTCAGAAAAATTTTCCGAATGTTGTACAGGCTTACACAGAAGGGGCGAAGCCTTTACTTTGTAGGGGAAGGGGCATAGACTTATTATTTTGAATGGTACAATTAGCACGTTGTATAACAATATTAAAGTATGTAAATATTGTACATAAATAAGAAATTATAAACAAACAATAAATGGTAAATATTGACAAAATAATGGTATAAAATTCATATTGCCAAAGATTTCACAAAGATGTCAATGATTGCACAAAGACTTCGGATATAATAAAAAGATTTCATGAAGAATTCAATGATTTTACAAAGATTTTGATAATTGCATGAATATCAACAAATGTTCAAAAAAATATTTCACAAAGATTTCAGAAAGATTTTACAAAGATTTCAGTTGTTACCCAAATATTTAAAAGATTTTACAAATATTTCGCAAAGATTTCAGATAGATTTTAAAGATTGCACAAAGATTTTCCAAAGATTTTAAAGATTCCACTAAGATTTTCAGCGACGAAGGCTGCTGAAAGACTCGGACTTAACATTAGTCTTAGGGGTAAGCAAAATGCATCAAATCTTATCTATCTCGAGTACTCACTCCTGAAAGCCCGGATTAAGAAAAAGCACAAGAGAAAAACGCTGCTACAGTGTTGCTATTGATTACAGGGTTGGTTAAAGGCAAGGTAGGGAAAGTTAGGATGGAAAGGAGAAAGGTCAATGAAGTGGCGGTGGTAGAATTGGAGAGGTGAGAAGAAAAATTTGGGATAATGCGTAACAAAAATAGGATGAAGGACAACAAAGTTTTATTCGATCAAGATTTGACGAGGAAGGAAAGGGATGTACAGAAAATGTTAAATGACTAGGCTAGGAAGGAGAGGAGTTAAGGGAGGGTGGCGAAGGTAGGGTATCGGAAAATAAAAATAGACAAGAAAATGTGGGTATGGGTCGAAGAGAAGGAGGAGGCGTTAAAGGAAGTGCAGGAGAACTTGTTTCGTAGGAATTTAACTGAATTTTAAAGTCGAGTATTTTGACCCTTCCATATCCTTCCGTTTGGTGACCATACATATATGTTTTACAGGTACATATAAATCATTTGAAATGAAACAAATTTGGAAAGTTAGAGTCCACCATTTTGGATTTCCCATTTTGAATTTGAATTTTTGAACATAATATCCTATAGATATTTTTTTATACAATTTCAACACAAATTTCAAGTTGTCATGCGCTATTTTGGATCCATTATTTTGAATTTTTCAAATACTATTTGAAATAAAGGATCGAAAAAACCCAAAACTTCACACATTTAACAATTTCATGAACTCTTCTATTTTTGGGCAGGTTTCCAATGCTTCTGGCCCACTGTGGGTTATTAGGTTCCGTTTAATATAATGGATATTAAGGGACACATAAGGTCACAAATAACAAAAGGTTGGCAAGATGCCACCCTATGCGCCGACACGCAATCCGATTGACAGAATCACTGTTCAAGCACATCTGCCGCTCATCAGTTCGGTAATTCCTAGGCACGTTTGTTATCTGGATTCATGATTAATAGGTACCGCCCCGAGGAATGAAAGGATTCTGAGGGCTGGGTGGAGGAGTCTGCTGAATATAATAGGCTTTTTAGGATGGGAAGGGAGGTCTTCGTGATATAGGTTAGATTCTGATCGAGAGGTGTGTTTCGAGCGAGGAACTGGTCACTAAGATTTCATGTAACTCCCAACCCACGGAACTCCCTGTGGCGGTCAGTGGGAATCTCTGTCGTGTACTGCGTAGTTGATTGGTTAGTCACATGCAGTCTTAATCACAAGGAGTCTTTCTCCAGCTGACCGAGCCACGCCAGTACCACTGACTTACCGTGCCATTAACTTTTCGAGAGAGTCTCATGGGAAGTATCGGAGCCTTCAAGAAAATTACACGAAATTTAGTTTGTCCGAATGCGACCTATATGAAGTCATCTCAATTCCGCTGACAATCATTGTTAATCTGACTTCCTGATTTCTGAGTGACCGCCCCTCGACCTCAAAAAATTGCTGGGGTCATGTGGAATAATAGAGTTCCAAGGAATAGATTGGTTATGCTCCTAAACGATAGAATTTTTCGTGAGAAAACGAGTGATTCTCGTGAAGTAGGTGGGGTCCCAAAGGATAGGTTTCTTCTTATAACCTTCCCTATTCGAATGACTTAATTGATATGAGAGTCAGAAATTTATTTAATAAGGATTTTGCGTCCTGTGAAGATTTTGCATTATTACATGCTTTACGTACTTTTTAATAACTAAATAATTCACTGATGTAAAAATTACAAATATTACATAAACAGAAGCATTCAATATATAATAAATTCCCTTCTTCGTTTTTTTCAAACAACACACATAATTTTTCGCTGCTAAATTCAATAAATCGCAATATTCAGGCAGCTATTGTATAGGAGCATTTTTTCTCCAAAAGTTCATGCGGTCCATGTAAAATGTATTATTCAGTGTCACAGTAGAATCTGTATTGTTGTTAATATCACCAATTTGAAGATGAACTGGGTTTCGTGTAGTGAATGGCAACCAGATATTAGGATTTCTTAATTCGCTTGATATTGGTTTTCTGAAATTTTATAAAGTATTTAATGGAATTTGATACTAAATAAAAATTATGAACAAAATCTATTTTAATAGATAAAGAATGTAACAAAAAACAAAGAATCTACGTACACACCCGTGTGGAAATAATTCATAGCGCTATACTGTTGTAGTCTAGACTGCCACGAGTCTATACTGGCACTATCTCGAAAAACTATGCTGGGGCAGTGCACAAATGTAATGTTCCAATCGACTAGGCGTTATCTACACCAGCGTTACTGGCGCGTTCTAGTGAATCTAGTAAAATCTAGTAGATCCAAATTCGAACTATGGTAGATTGCATATTTAACACTTATTTTTATAATTAAATCATTTCTGACGTAAAAGCACTATGAGCTACATTGAGAATATTAACAAATTCCAGATTTCCGTAAGAAAAGTGGAATATAGCTCGTATGTGCTTTTTTTTGGCAGAACGTTTCTAAATATTGTTCATAAAAAAATGTTAATTGTAAATGCTTTGGAACCAGCAGCCAACCTCAAAATTGAATTCTCATTTTACTCCATAAATACTAGAATTACATATTTCTTAAATCATTAGGGCCCATTCCTGCATTAATTTCAATTTTCATTCTCAGTGAAAAATTGTTTAATTTCAATAGCTTTTATGTAAGACGTTTTTTTTTCAAATGCTAGGGTTAGAATAAAAAAAAAACACTTTTTACAAAATCTATTGGAATTAGCCAATAGTCTACTCCGAATAAAGATATAATTGAAAAGAGGACTAAGCCCTGGTTATCTATAAAATATGTAATTCTAGTATTTATGGAGTAAAATGAGAAACTCCAGTTTTGAGGTTGGGTCTTGATTCCAACGCCCTTACGTCGAAATAGAAGCTGGAAAACTTCAAACCTCGTGGACACGAAACGAAACGTATCCACACTGAATAGCGGCATGGCGAACATCCGATTCTTGCAATCCGGTTCCGGTTATTGTTGCCAACTTTTTTGGTAGCAGCATTGAAATTGCATTGCATGATGAAAGTTGAATGTTGTTGGTAGCACTGCATAATTTTGGAGATCAGGAAATATGTCATTTTAATGTACATGAGTACTCGATACATGTCATACGAAAGGGAAAATTACTTTCCTAGAAAACCTAACGATAAACTGTCTTTATTCAGCAATAATTTTTTATATTAGCTTTGTATTTCGTTTAATAGTTTACCAATAAACAATGTAGAGTGCGTCAGATCAATTGATACTTAGTGGTGAATTAAATTAACAAATCTGCACTATGAGACAGCACTGACAACACAGGCAACTTTATTTCCCATATAATTCCTTTGATTTGAGCACTGCAATAAATGAAATTTGTTATCCTTTATTAATTAGTTTTTAAATGACACCTGCTTTTTCAAAGTTCAAATAGAAGTACTTTCTAGAGCCAAGCTAGATTTTAGACGGAATACTATCTAATCGGCGTAAACAGACAGCCACGAATAATCTAGTACTGGCGCTAGAATAATTCCAGTCTGCCAGGAATTATTTCCACACGGGCAGAAAAAAAAGTTCGGTCTACGCTTACGCATTTCCAGAGAATCTAATTTCCTATGGACTTACCCCTTTACTGCAAACGATGTCCACATTTCCACCATTGTTTTACTGATTGATAAGTCTGCCGCCGTAAAATTTAAATTGCAACCAGATGATAATTTAAAAAGGTACATGAGTTCTTCACCGTGAGCAATACCAAGACCATTGTTATTAGCTGTAGAACCTTTGTATCCGAAAGTATAGAAGTAATTAGGACTATTCATTTTTGGCGTTGCTATTTCTAACATCCTTACTTGTGGATGGAAGAAAAAACCATCACTGACTAACCTTGTGAGATTTTCTAGAAACTGGAAAATTAGAAATCTTCATTCATACAAATTTTATAAATTTCTAGTAGATTTCCAGATATTATCATAAATATATACGCACCATATTTTTACTAAGTAAAACTTGAGAATTCTTAAAATAGAATCTATTTACAGCAAGTGTGAATTTTATTACATTCGAAGATTTAAAATAGTATCTAGCGACATAAGCGATTATTGGATCTAGCAATACCCTTAGAAGACTGTAGATTACATAACTGGAATATGCAACTGAAATCAAGTAAATCGATTATTTATGAAATAATGTTGGAATTACAACTCTATTTGCGATACTACTGTATATTTACATATCTATATCCATCATTGTAACAATGTACCGTATCGTTGTAACGTCCCTTAAGCTAGTCTATGTTTGTCCGTCACTTAAAGCATTTAAGTCGATCTTTTAGGATAAAGTAAATTTTCCAAACGGATTGCATTCCTTTATATAAACTAAGCCTAGTCTGTTTCTGCGTATATTTCATTTCTGATCAAGTTTTATCTGACAGTGTATGGGCCTGGGCCGTATAAGGGTTCAATATAGTGTAAAAAAGGTAAAGTTAAGGAAATTCATGTGGAGAGTATGTGTTTTTGTACATCAGGCGTTCTTTTCAGCACACAATATACAGTTAAGAAAGTTCAAAACGACAGTGTGTGTGTAGGTACATTAGGCTGTAATTCACTATACACAAGATACAGTTAAATTGTGTATAAACCGATTTTTCTGCCTGCGCATAAAGTTTCTTTTTAAAATGTTTTCTTTTGTACACGATATACAACAATAAAGATGGCAGGCAGCACGCGATTCCGTTTTTCAATTTATAAGTTTAATAAATAAATGAAAATGATCAAAATGAAAATATATAATGAAACTGTTATTCATCCATGACAAATTAAGGGACGCAATTGTTAAAGACGCTTCAAATGGAGTTACTAAAACAAGAACTCAACGGGATGATCAACCTCGTGGGAAAATTGGGCTCCACTTAATCAAGTAGAGGACAATTCGCTGATTCATACTAGGAGTGTCAAAACTACGCCAGAGGTTTGACACTCACTGCAACGTTATTTCCAGAAGGTAACGCAATGAAGCAAGATATTTTTGTTCACATGGATATGCAGATTATTGTTGTCTCAAGCTAGAAACATGCAAGGTCACATTACGGATATGTTATTGGACCTTGTAAAAAAATAACCGGCTCACGGGGAGCAACTAAAGAACAATATAGTAGCTGCAATTATACTTAGAAGTTTTCACTTTGATGATCAGCTCGGAAAGTAGGCCCAAAAATGATATTACAATCAATTTTGTTACAGGGAATTTAATTGATCATTATAAAAGACCCAAAGAAGCTAAAGATTTTTGGCTTCGCAAATTTCAAGCATGGAAGGCAAATTAAAATAAGACCAATAAAGTCACGGAAGATCAAGATGATTTATCTTTTGTAACCAAAGCCAGTACATAATTCGACTGGTTACAAGAAATGTACGGAGTGAACACTACACAACGCAAGAAAAATACATGCATTGTACATTCGGGAGCAACCAGCAATATGACACACTCAAAGGATTTTTCCACCGACTTCCAACCGATAAAAAAAGGCTTTGTGCGTTTAGCAGATGACGGCGAACTTCCTGAAGTTCAAGAAATAGGATCAGGAATTATAAAGTGCATTATGAACAAGCATACAGTTAAAAATATACAAGTGACTGATGTCCTTTATTTACCTAGGTTTGTATCATATTTACTTTAAATACAAGATTTGGCTCAAAATGGTCATCTACTAATTTTCCAAGATGACGGTCACATTGTCATAAATATTGATAACAGTAAAGTGATGGCTACTGCACAGTTATCCCGAATGTATACGAATTGTGGATAGAAACAGCAGGGTCAATGATGGTTGAATGAGCCTGTGCAGAGGTGAGCGACTCGTTCGAATAGGGAAATTAAATTCGGCAGCGATTTTTCTACGTAAGGCCAGAGCACATCACAGAAAATACAGTTAAGGAATTATCGAAGGTTCATCTAAAGAATTCAGAGCCAGTGTAAGTGGTGTGTCAACAAACATAATATTTCTATGATAATGTAAACGAAATAAATTTGAAGAAAAATACAACGCAGCAGCACAATTATGAGGATGAGAATAAAACTTCGAATTTCAGCAGTGAAGATAAAATCGACATTGATTCTTCTAAGGATTTCAGAGCGAGAGAGGAGATTTCAGTTCATAAATAAAATATTTAATATGTGCAAAAGCGAAGTGAGTTTTTAAAGCTAGGACTTCAGAACGAAATAAAGAAGGTGTACCACACGGAAAGTACATGAGTTTTAAAAAGAAAAGTGTATAAAGTGAAAAAGAATACGTCTTTTTGTTGTATAATCATCAAATATGATAAATCTTATCAAAGAACTTTAGGGTCTCCATTGTATGTGAAGATGTTTAATCTTCTTGCTGAAACAACGTCTGTTTTTTAAAACATTTTTGTCATCAGCCCAATATGTGTTTATATATAGTTTTTAAGCATGTTTTATTTAGTTTTTGGTTAGATTCTTGAGAGAATTATTTAATTAAATATTAGTTTACGTGTATCATGAATTCAGCTAAAGATTTTATGTAACTAAAATTTGATTCTAAATTAATAGCATACATTTTGAATTAAAGATAAAGCATTGTCGCAAGTATATTGTTGAGGCAGGTTCCTGGAATTGCAACATAGGTCCTGGAACAAACATGCTGCAAGTTCTTCATTTCTGAAACAGACTTTTTGATATGTTTCCGCCAAAATTGTCTTCAATTATAATTTCTCTTCTAAAATGTATTTTAGAGCAGAAGTTGCATCACATCACTAGTTTTCCAGAGAAATGAAGCTATTTTATATGAAAAAATAATATAAATATCAAACAGCACGTGCATCATCTGTGATAGTCGCTGTTTCCCGCACCCGCACTACACCATTTGCTCCCCTACTAAAACGGTTAAAAACCTCTTTTTTCAATAAGGGCCGATATTTTCAAATTATATATGAATTGTATGTAAAAGTTTCGAATTACTTACCGCTAGTAGCTACAAGCCCTTCATCAGCTACGACGCCACTCATAAAAGGCAAATCCTTCATTTGATTATTTGCAACCAAATTTATTGGACTATCAGTTAAAAATGCATCCTCAGAGTCAGGCTCGTCCGTAGGAGTCCAAGTTAATTGTAGACGCGGTGCAACCTTACTGAATATAGAGCTTTTTTCTAATAAAATCTTTGGACTTCTTCGCCGCAAGCAATTTACAAGTCGTGCAGTAGTAATCGAGGGACAACGAACTATTGCAGATAGAGCTCTTATGTATTCAACCATGTTACTCCTTGGTTGATATGTCCAAGGGGATAAATTTGTACCACTTTGAATGATATATTTTTGGAATAAACCTGTGAATGCATTGTATAAACAATTATTATAGTATTTTTTAAAAACATTTGACAATTTATTAAATATTAAGATTGTTTACAATCAATTTAGCTCGTAGGCTTAGTCCAATGCTTTTAGTATCATTCATGTTAAGTTCTACTGATTCAAACTGCTGACTTGGAAAAAAAATTAAATGATAGCATCTTTATCATCAGTAATACCGTTGCTTGCTTTCGAAATGGCATGTAAAGAAACACTTGCCCCCCCGGCACTTTGCCCAAAAAGTGTCACTCGATTTTTATCTCCTCCAAATGCTTCGATATTTGTATGGACCCATTTCAACGCCAGAACCTGGTCCTTCATTCCAAAATTTCCTGGAGCGACAGAATCCCCTGAGCTCAAGAACCCAAAAATCCCGAGTCTATAGTTTATGGTGACTAAAATCACATCTTTGTCTAAAAGGTATTGAGCACCATACTTATTACTGCTACCACCAGTGAAGGAGCCTCCATGAATCCAGACCATAACAGACAGTAAAGTATTTTTCATCTGAAAAGTTTATGAGTTTAAAGAATTATAAGTCATGTAATAATAATGGTACATTGAACGTAAAATTTCTTACCGAGGATGAATATAATTTAATAAGTGGCGTGTAAACATTTAGGAACAGACAATCTTCAGCTCCTCTAATCTTATTATTAACATCGAGTTGAATGCATTTTCTTCCAAAAGTATTCGCTGCTCGAATTCCTTCCCATCTATCTGCTGCTACAGGATTTGCGAATCTATATTTAATTACATTTTTGGTATGAGAATACACATGGTTGTATTTTTTTTATATAGTCATTTTTTTAAGTTGTTCTGATATGAGACAGGATAATCTGTTTTTAAAACAGCCGTTGAGCACCAACAGATTTTTCCCCTATCATTTTTTTTTATTTATTAGCAGCTAATTAATTTTTTTATATGTTTTAACATATTTTTTGCTTTTTTCTTCTTTGTGCTTCTTCTCTTGTTTTTTGCGCATTTATTACAAATTTGTTACAGAGCCTAAACATATTTTCCTGCCCAGCAGCAAGAAGTAGTTTTAGCAAAGTGCCTATCACCAAGATGAAACACGAAGACATCGAAAGCAACCACTCCATTGCTCCCTCAAGAAATAAAAAACGTAAGCTCGCCAAGCTATCAGATGACACTTTGGTCATCACCAGGAGTGCCAGGAAAGCCTTAACAATGCTTCTGGTAACGTTGCCACGCCACTACACGCTGCGTGAAGTGCGGTGGCGCGCATCAGAGTTTCACATGCAAAAAGGAAAACGGTTTTCACAAGATGTTTCTGCACCATCTGTAGATTCAACATCCACCTAGCACAAAATTCTAGCTGCTCCTTTTTTCGAGATATTCACAATTCTATATTTTGGTTTTTATAGTTAAAAAATATCATGAATAATGAATAAAAGAAAGTTTAAATTTGTTTCAGTTGATTACTTATAACTTTTTATTTATTATAAAATGTAATTAGAATATCTATGAAGCAAATAGTATACATAAACCACATTGAGAGTGCCCCAGGACCAACGACAAGGACGTAGTCGTTATATCATCTTCTCATACCCACAACTTCCAATTAAGTCAAAGCCTTTGAAATAAAAACAGTTCGGTTATGTCAAATTCCCATTTATCCCAGCAATGTCTATTGGGAAAGAGAAGATAAGGGATTGTGCTTTATAAGTATGCCGTTTGTATCTGTGTGTGTGCGCATCAAAAAACAAACAGCAACTTTAGAGTAATAACAAATGTTTTTTCGTTCTTCTGTAGGGTTATAGCATAATTGCAGTGTCGAAGTTTTGTACGGATTCTTTGCAGGCGGTAAACAATCAAACCTATTGTGAAACTAAACTTTGGAAAGAAGAGTAAACCTAATGTGAGAAATTCTTAGTTCTATTTTCTTAAGAAGCAACATAAAGCCGGCCCATTTGAATGAACATAGTTCAAAATAGATTTCAGAAAGATATTCAGTTGAGGTGTTTAAAAGATTTTACGGCAGCCTCTTAAAGCCCACCAAAATGTGGTGATCGTGTGGGGATGAAGTGCCAAGTAATTTTTTCTTCTGATAAGAATTTCTGAAACGAGGGATTATGTTCTGCCGATTGAACAAAGTCATATAGTGCTCTAAACTCATTGCCTGCTCCAAGAAAATTAGTAGCATTATGCGAATAAATGTATTTAGATTTTTCTCGACGAGCAAAGAATCTTTTTAAACAAGCAATAAATACTCTAGTCGTCAGATAGCTAACCAGCTCGAGATAAATTGCTTTGGTCGCGAAACAAACAAAAATTTATGCATAGACTTTACCTTATTTCGGTTTCTGCAACGCTTTTCTTTGTCATAATAGGGTCCACAATAATCAATTCCGACATTTAAAAGTGGTCGAGCTGGAACTAAGCGATTTTCTGGCAGATTCCTCATAATTTCATTGATACCACGTGGATTTGCTTTGAAACAGGTGATGCATTGACGAATAATATATCATGTGACATTTTTACCATCGATTGGCCAATAGACTTCGCGAACGCCATACAGAGTAGCTTGAGTACCTGAATACAATTTTCTGACATGTTCTTCGCGAATAATAAGTTTCGTTGTGTGATAGTTTTGCAGTAAGACTATAGGATGTTTTTGATTTTCTGGAATTTTTGAATTTGTAAGTCGAGCGCCGACTTTAATAATACCCTTATTAAGAAATGGATTAAGCGAAAGTAAACTTCTTTTTCGGTGAACGTTTTCATCATTTCTAGGAGAATCTATCTTCTTTGAAAATGCAAACATTAGAGTGAGTTTAAGAATTGCATTATGTAAGGAAAGAAGTTCAGTTTCCTAGAATGGACCAATGAGCATTTCCTTGTTCCGTGTGTTGTGAATGAAACGTAAACAGTAACTAAGTACGTTATGTAGGGTTCGCAGTGAAGAATATTTCTCTAATATATTCCACTTCTTTGAAATCCTGAGGCTAAAAGATAGTATGCCAATATTTTTACGTTTTCCTGTGAAATTCTAATTCAGACCAACTGACTTCTTTTTGACAGAGCTATTCCAGCCCATGTTGCCGAAACGTATTGTCACGAAATTCCTGTGGGGTTCGACCTCGATAAATAATATCAGCAGGGTTGCGCGCGTAGGAACGTTTCTACAGTCTTGTGGGTTTGTTAATGATTGCATTTCTGCAGAGAGATTAGCTTCAAATGTCATTAATGTGTAAGATGGGCTGTTTATTCATTGAATTATAAGTGTAGAATCTGGCCAAAACTGAAATTTATCTAATATGATCTTAAGAGATTAAATAGTGCTCGTGTATTATTTCGCTTACAAATGTGCCGCAGATAATTCTAGCTTTGGAAACATAATGTGTTTTAATCGTGCAATTCGCGATTTAAAACAAACAAGCGATGTGTCATGTTTTCCCTGATTATCAGTGTAGCTAAATTATATGCATGCTCTTTATGCCTTTTCACTGGTATCGCAAAAGCCGTGTAATTGGATTTACATTTGATTTGAAACGGCAATACACCTTTTAAATTTCAAGTGATTCAAAAGAGGTAATTGATTGCGATAATTGACCGAATTTTTTCTAAATTCGGAGGGACTGAGTCAGCCCATGAGATTTGAGCTTTCTAAAGGCCTTGAATTATTATTTTCGCCCACACAATTACTGGTCCTTATAAACCTAGTGGATCGAAAAGCTTCGCGATTTGTGACAAAAGGGTTCTTTTTGTTGGCTGATTATTGGAATTTCTTCATTGGATTAATTGGAATTTCGCGTCACAGAATGTTGTGAAATAATCTGTGCTCGTTGGTTAATTGAATCTGTCGATACATTTGCTCTATATCGGCTGTGAGAGCGAAAAGAAATGTGGAGAACATTGGGAAAGTCAAAAATAAATCATCTTAGATTGTAGGTCTTACAGTCAGAGCATCGTTTAAAGAAATGCCTGAAGAAGACTTTGCAAGATTCGTCAAACACGACTCGGGTTTTTAATATGAGACTGCTAGTTTTAATTACTGTATGATGTGGAAGAAAAAATTCGCGATTTAACGATTGTATGTTTTTTAAACGTGTCATGTGATTATCGTTAAGATAACTTTTAATGCATTAAAAATACTGATGTCTAAGAATTGGATCTTTTTCCAATTTGCTCTCAAGAGAATGAAACCGATTAAAAACTGTTTGACGTGATTCACCGATTTTAGTTTCGTTCTCATTGCAAGGCAAATGAACCTTGTAACGACCTAAATCATCCCGTTTAGTGTTTTCGACGTAATTCGACTCACAAGTCTCTTCTTCCACCTTAGCGCATGAACCTGCTGGACTTGAATCTAATTCCGATCCTGCAACTACCCAGCCGAGTTCTGTTTCTTGAAAAACTGTAGGGTAATTTGCGATTGGAATTTTACCCTGACGTAAAAAGTGATAAGAATATTGTGCGCCTAAAATTATATCAACTTCGGTTGGAATATGAAATCCCGGGTCTGCTAGAAAGAGATCTTGTGGTATTTTAAACGAACTTTTATGTTTTTTAATTAATTCTTGTTCCTTTACATCAAAATTTTTTTGGGAAAAAATAAAAATGAAATGATTTTTAATGTAATATTCTTCTAAAAAATCACTTTCTGTTATGTGAGATCATAAATTTCCCCAAAAAAACCTGAAAATTAAATAAATTCAATGTAATTTTTGTCTAAATCATTTTTAAACTTTTTAGAAATCAGTATTTGTTATTTTAAATAGAAAATTCTCGAAAAAATATAAAAAACAAATGATTTTTTAAGGCATTTTTAGTATGAAATCGGGTTTTGTTATTTCAGATTAAAACTAATATAAACTGAAAATTTAATGATTTTTAATGTATTCCTCTTTTACAAAAGTAGGTTTTGTTACTTTTCTTTTCAAACCCTTGAAACATCTACATCTTCCTTCGTTTATAGTACAATTGGAGTTCTGCGTGATTTTTAAACCTTTTTTTATTTGTTAGTAGTCAAAATTTTCCTTGATTGGTTCACAAATATTTTAATTCTATCGGTCAAAGAGAGAAGAGAATGAGAAGATGAAAACATTTTGTTGATTCACAATCACGCTCCTTGCTATCCACCAATTGATCAGTTGAATTCAATAGATCCATAATTCAGAGCGATGTACCTTCCTCCTAATGTAACTTCACTTATCCAACCCATGGACCAGAGAGTTATTCCATTGTTCAGCACGTGGTCATTGTATGAAGCAGTATGTGCAATGGCATCTGCGTGGGAAAATGTTACGCAAAAAACGTTATCCAATGCGTAGAAAAATTTGCTCAGAAAACAATTCGTACCCTGCACAGCAGATAAGGTAGTGATTAAAAAATGCATGCAAAAATGCAATGTATTTCAGTGTCCCCAATGTGGAAGAGCAAAAGGAAATTGAAGAAACTCCGGAAACTCAAGAATCGACATTAGAATTCGAAACCGAAACTTGGTACCGAATGGTACCCAACGAATCTTTAGTACTCTGTATCGATTTATTGTAGTATGTATGATATTTTTCACTGATAAAAGAGATTACTAGTCAAATTGATTACATTTCTTATCAGATACCTTTTCGTAATACATAAAACTAAAAAAATTGAAAAATTTGATCTAAAATTATTTTTTTGCCCCCGGCATTTTGTTCTTGTTGAGTTAATATTGCAAACAGAAGTTTGTTATAATATTAAACTGTAATTACACAGCCACACAAAAAAAGTGTGCGGATCTGGTAACAAGACACACGTATTCCTATGGATTTTGGGGCGCTGAATTCAAATTCGGTATAAAAAATCACCCATCACGTCATTGTTGAGCGATAACCACAAAAAATGACGAAAATTCATGCACTCAGGCAAATAAATTTCAAAATAATGCCAGTGATGCAAATTTTCACTTCAAAAACATGTCGACAACTGTGAAGGATCAACCCTTGCCTGATATCAACTTATTTAACATAACTTTAAGCAACAGAACCTGACCTCAGCTAACCTGAATTAACAGAAATTTATTGAACTACACGTAAAGCTCTGGAAGCATATTTTCCCAGTAGCTCGAGAACTCGAGCCTAACCTGGAAATAAATCTAACCTAGCCTAACCTAACCTCACGAAACACAATTAAACTGATTGTGTTGTCCCGTTGTGCTTGCGGTACCGTTTGAATCAGCTTGGGCTTAACCTGCAAAGAGGTCAAACCTATCCTAACCTAAAAAACCTGACCTAACCTAACCTAACTTCACGTAACCCAATTAAACTCATTGTGTTGTCCCGTTCTGTTTGCGGTACCGTTTCATTCAGCTTCGGCTTAACCTACATAGAGGTTAAACCTATCCTAACCTAACAAAACCTCACCTAACCTAACCTAGCCGAATGAAATTCAACCACACGTGTAGCTATATAAGCGTACGGTTCTCAGTCTTAAATGTGTGCTATATTTAATAGGTTAACTCGATCTTAACCTACAAATGAATCTAACTTAACAGAACCTAACGAAATTTTGCTTAACGCAACACAACTTAACTTAATTGTTCCCGTTGTAACACAATAAAATTGATTTCATTGTACTACAGTTGGTTAAAAATTTAGACGCACATTACTCATTTGAAGAAACTTAGAACTGCAAGTAGAATTGACCCCATTTCAATTAACCTGACAATGTTTGTATCAATTAAAATGTAGAACTGTAACTTAATCATGCAAATGAATAAGAGTTTTATTCAAAATTTGTTTCTCTCTGCTTTTCTTAAACTTAAGGGATATCTTTATACTATCTTTCGTGTTTACATTTTATCTTGCGTTAAGCAAAATTTCGTTAGGTTCTGTTAAGTTAGATTCATTTGCAGGTTAAGATCGAGTTAACCTATTAAATATAGCACACATTTAAGACTGAGAACCGTACGCTGACATAGCTACACGTGTGGTAGAATTTCATTCGGCTAGGTTAGGTTAGGTCAGGCTTTATTAGTTTAGGATAGGTTAAACCTCTATGTAGGTTAAGCCGAAGCTGAATGAAACGGTATCATAAACACAACGGGACAACACAATGAGTTTAATTGTGTTACGTGAAGTTAAGTTAGGTTAGGTTAGGTCAGGTTTTTTAGGTTAGGATAGGTTTGACCTCTTCGCAGGTTAAGCCCAAGCTGATTCGAACGGTACCGCAAACACAACGGGACAACACAATCAGTTTAATTGTGTTTCGTGAGGTTAGGTTAGGTTAGGCTAGGTT
>NC_046665.1:41997217-42004267 GCF_010883055.1 Belonocnema kinseyi
CAACCATGACGTGATGGGTGATTTTTGATACCGAATTTGAATTCAGCGCCCCAAAATCCATAGGAATACGTGTGTCTGGTTACCAGATCCGCACACTTTTTTTTTGTGTGGCTGTGTTATTACTGATTTCTATTTTATGTTTATATAATATAATAATTATTAGTAACTATAGTGACGATTAATTGAAGTTATTATTATCACAATATTATTATGTTATAATATTATTATAATAACATTTTATATTGTAACAATATTATAAAATTAAAAACAATCAATATTTTTTTGTAATGTGTATAATTTATTTGAGATCTATTGTTTATTTAGAAGTAACCGAAGTTCAATATTCACAAGGATTTCATTCAATCATTAAATAAACATTGTGAATTACAATGGTTTTATTGTAAAAGTTTTCATGATATAATTCACGATTGAAAAAAACTTATGTCAAATTATCACACAAAAAACTTTGAACACCAGAAAAAAATGATCATTTTTAATGCAAGAATAAAATTTTGAAATATCTCCATTTCCGCCGATTTCACTATTGGATTTCATAATTCACGTTTTGCTAATTGGAGGGGATGCCAGACCAGCCCTAAATGTGGAATAACTGGGAGGTGCGTTTTGATATATCTAAACGTTTACATAGCTGAGCGTCGGCTTAACTGGAAGTTGAGTGTATATGGTAGTACGTTATATGAATTTATAGGATTATATTAAATAAAATAATATATTAATTTTAATATGGAGTGATGATAATTCAACTACTGCTCTGAAAAATTGAGCTGATTTAATAAGATTCATCTGTCATATCATTTATTTAATAGCGTGCCCAGGTCTGTAAGAAATCACGATATGAATCCTCTCGTTAGCTTGCTCGTCCGTAAATACATACCCATTATCATTATCTATATACTTCAAACCATATTTAATATGTGTAAGAATAACGTGAATTTTCATTTTTTCAGAAATGTTATCGATGCTCTTTAAAGCCACATCCAATTTATCTATGTATACATCTAATGACCGTTCTACTTCATCAGAACCAAAATAACAATTTACGATTTTATTTACTGCTTTAGAGGGAGCAATGTAAGGTAGAATTTTAGAAATAGCTACGTCTTTATAAGCTTCAGAATCTTCAAGCTTATAAGCTTTCTTGAGTAGTTGTCTAAATACATTACCTTCAAAACAATCTCCATGGTCATGTTTCCCAATAAACTTCCGTTTTTTGGCAATGAATAAAATCGTAAACTGTTGTTTTAGATCTGATAAAGTAGGTCCTTCATTAGACATATATACATTAATGAATTGGACGTAACTTTAAAACGCATCGATAACGTTTCTGAAACATTGAAAATTCATGCTATTCTTACACATATTATAGAAGAGTTGAAGTATCTAGATAATGATAATGGTTATTCATTCATATTCAAGCAATCTGGAGAGAGGATTCATTCTGAGTTTGTAAAGGCCTGGGCATGATATAAAATAAATAATATGAATGATAAATCTTATTTACCTCAATTCAATTTTTCAGCAGTATTTGAATCCTAATCACTCCGTATTAAATATTAATATATTATTAAATTTAATATAATTTTATTGTTTAATAGAAACCACTACAATATACAAAAGAAAAAAGTAAAAAATATAAAAACAAAAACTACAACAAAAAAGTTATCGAAAATGTAAACAAAATGGGACCATATCATGAATACGTCTTCGTCGTTGGACCTAGAACACTCTAAACGTGGTTCGTGTATAATATTCGCTTTATAGATATTCTGTTTACATTTTTAAAGCAATAAAAACTTGTAAATAATCAATTGAAAAAATGCTTTAATCCTCTTTTACTCATTATTCGTTATATTTTCACACCATAAAAACTAAAATACAAAAATGAATCTGTCTTCAGAAAAGGAGCATTTTCATAAAACTCCAACCTGGTTCAGGACCCGCTAAACATTATACTCTCATGATATCCAAATAAATGTTATAAATCTCTTAAAAAGAGCCACAACTTTAACCACTGATACGATGTTATCATTGTATCATTAAAACAGGCATGAATTGGCCACATACAACTACAAGAACAAAACCACAATTTGTTTTCTCAGTGAAACTTTACTTTGCGAATCCATACAAATAGCAGATCAACTGAATAGCAGAAAAATATAAAAATCGGAAAATATTTGCTTGAAATCATAAACAACCAGTACCTGCCTGCCTCCGCACCAGACTCGCACACCTTCTTCTCCCACAAAATCAAACATAAATCTGACCTTATTAACTTTGCAATTACCAAAAATTACTTCTACAGTCATCAAACCCTCACCATTGATGAATTAGAGTCAGATAGGCCAGATCTTCCAACCTTTTTTACAAACTGTGGAAAAGCTCCGTTCGCGCCTCTCTATAATTTGGCAAAAGCAAATTACCCAACATTCAACTGGACCCTAGAAACTCATGGTAACTTCGAATCTTAACTAACTAACACTAGACACATTGACTAAGCCATATCTAATCTCACCTTTAGCATTAAAATTGCTATTCACTCTTTAGTCCCTCAGACTACCATTAGCAAATATGAGCTACATATTAGCCCCGAGATTAAAGGCCTCACCAACACGCGTAATGAACTCTGCCGAATACATCAAAGAACTAAGAGCTTTATTTCTCAAAACATCATTAATCGCCTTCGGCAAACTATTGCAATTGAAATTCGAGAGCATTCATGATGCAGGACTGTTTGCAAAACTAATACGTTACAATTTTCTAGGAGGGTTTATGTATTTTATACACTCTTATCTTTCCAACAGAAAATTCTCAGTCTAAATAGGCCAGACACTTTCCAAAGAGAAAGCCATTCGAGCGGGTGTGTCCCAAGGTAGCATTCTTCATTATCTACCTAAACGACATCCCTGAGATCTCCAAAGTTTCAATCGGATTATATGCAGACGACAACGCGTTATTCACTTCCTCCTGGTCAGTTCTAAAAATCTTAAAATTACTTTACAAAGCTCTTGCAGTTATTGAAGCGTGGGCTAAACTCTGGAAAATAAAAATAATCCTAGCAAAGTCTGAACGAATTCTTTTCTCAGTATCAATGCCAGCTCAAATAGATCCACCTAAAATGTTGAAAGGATCAATAGAATGGACAAACTCCATAAAAAACGTCGGAGGTAAACTTCATAATTGTCTTGATTGGAAGGAGGATATCCAGAAAACTATCGGAAAAGCCCTCGCAGTTATTTCGTGCCTCAAATCCATTATTAAAAGATACTCGACTTTAAAACTTGAATCTGGAATCCTAATTCATAAAATATTTATTCAACCAATCATAACTTATACATGTACCATTTGGGGAGGTGAGTCAAAAAACAATCACTGCAGATCATTCAAAATATGTTCCTCAGACGTATCACGAAAATCCCAAATAGACCAAGAACTCTGTCCTTCACCGGGAGTGTCAATTACCTTACATTTCAGAGCATATCAAAGAAACTGCCATTAAATTTTATAAATCTGCACCATCATCACCTTTTGAACATATTTTCTCCCTCAGGAAATATAATTTCAATCTGCTTCGCATACATGCGATGCCAAAAGACTTCCTTGGAAAATAGGTCAACCAGCAACTTTCATGTTCAACCCCTCTACCCCTTCCGCCTCTTCTTCTTTATTTTATTCTCATAAAATAAATTGTTAAAAATGCGCAGTTTTTCACGTTTGCAGTCTTTTTTCCCAAACATAAAATACTTTAACTCCCAGTCATGTTAAATTTCTCTCAGATTGTGCAATAATGCCTCACAAGTAACGCACAACAACTTCTTCCCTTTCCATAATTCTTTGGGAGATAATTAATCGCAAATTCGCGACCAGCACATTCGCGATTCGGCCCGTCAACTGCATTTTAGCTAGAAAGTGATCGCCCGTTTTCAAGAAGAACTTTCAACAACAAGCTATCGAGTCGATCACAACAAGTCGACACAAGGCCGATTTTTTATTCCATGACGTGATATTCAAAACTCGAACTCTATCCTCGGTTCAAGTTTCTACATAAAAAAATTTTCAATAGGACATTGGGCGTACTCTCGGTTTGCGACTTTCCTCGATAAATAGAAGAGAATAGAGTACGTTTCTTACTTTATGCGAGGCTCTAGTTTACACTCGATGTGACAATATTTCTCATAAAAGTAACGAATAAGTAAATAGAAAGCGGAATTCGTGCATTTTCGCAGCATAAAATTTAAGGTTTTTTTACAGTAAGATGACTGAGATGTTAATAAGTCAATAACTAAATTATCGTTTATGCGTCTCATTATTTCTATCAGCGATTGCACAGAACTATGTATTAGTAGGTATGTTTACATTGTCTGTGGCAGCTGTCAGTTTGACTGATTGTTTTCTCGCGTTAATGTAAAAAAGCGCAAATCAGTTTTTTCGAAATGCCGAAACAAAAATGTACGTTCTGTGGCGAGCTTGCGAAGAAATTTACTTGCTTTAGGAAAGTTGCATCAGACAGTACAACAGCACATTGTAATTTGTGTGACACGACTATTTCTATGGCTAATGTTAGTTTTTACCTTTTCCTAACTCTATGCTGTATTTTTTAATCTGGAGAAGTGTTCTTTTTCGTAAAATTTTTCTTTAAAAGTTAACTTCCAATTTTTTCGCAATCTTTCACTGATGAGCACATCAAAAAGTCCTTACATTATGCAGAAGAAAAAGGAGTAGTTTTTGATAAGACAAAACTATTCGACCAGTCTATAAATCTAGTAAGATACATTCAACAAACGCAGAAAGAAGAGGACCTTTTTTCAAAGAAGTTTGTAACAACAAGATATGCCAATTCTTTTTCACGAATGATCAAATTTTGATGCTTTTTCCGAAATATTGAAAATAGCAGAATTTTTTGTCCAATTTCCAGACACGAGGCCAATTGCGAGAGAATTTTTTCTTTGATAAAATCCCAATGGAACGATGAATGCCATCGATTTTTAGTGAAAGCTGTGTATTAAAATATATTTTTAAATGAGTTTAACACGTAAATTTCTATGTACAATAACAAATAAACTAACTTGCGACCAAGATTGAGTGGTTTTCTTTCTATCTCTAGGTTATTGTATACTTATAGGTATCTCTTAAATCAATACGCACGAACGCTCATAAACTGGTATCAGAGTATCCTGGTATATCATTCGACACATCGTTCCCCCATCCGTGAACGCAATTTAACTTCTGTATCGTCAGATGAAATGGATGACCTTTTCGAGTGCTTTTTACATTCTCATCAAGAGAAGGTATTAGATTTATGTAAAATTGTACCCCCCCCCCCCCCCCCCCCCCCCCCGACCCGTTTTTGTCAAATTTCCACGTTTTGAGACCCCCTGAATCCGTAAAACAGGTTTTTACGAATGTGTCTGCTTGTCTTTCTGTATATGCATGTGTCTCTGTGTGTATGTGTGTGTGCAGATATTTAGTTTGTCAGGACGATAACTTTCGAAAGAATTGACAGATTGGATTGGCCTTTGGTATACTCTCAAAAACACACGAAAATCAACATTTTAAGCCCAATAACGCACGATCTGGAAAAAAGTCAAGCGATGAAAAATGTTTCTTTTTTAATGTCCTACACGATTATTCTAATAAAAATAGTTTTTGGTTTCGTACCTAAAGGAGTGCCGCACATTGGGAAAAATTGTTTGGTTCAGAATAACGTACTGCTCGTCAATAGCAGGATAATGGTTGAAATCGCTAAAGTTGCATAAAATAGCATAAATTAAAGATATTGCAATATTAGACAGTATACAAAAAATTTGTTATCAACAAACGATTTGTTGAAAAAATTTTGTCTTCTACATTCCGTAAATAGACGTTTTTTCAAGTTATGTTGCATGAAATTGGAATCGAAACAATATTATGTAAAAGAATTTCTCTTCTGGTTATAATTGTTTATATTATAAACAAATTTAATAGTACAAATGCAGTAAACAGGCATTTTACTACAGAAATATTCTTTTTTTTATATCAATTATTTAATTCGACAATTCATCGAAATTTTAACAAAATTCATAATTTGTTGATTAATCCTATGATTTTTAAAACAAATTTAATAAAAAATGCATTATTTAGGCATTTGTCGACAGAAAAATTCGGATTTTTTTAATAACAGTCTTTTCAGTTGGGAACTTCATGACCATTTCAGCAAAATTTATAATTTTTTTTATCAATTTGATGATTGTTTAAAATCAAATTTAATAAACAAATGCATTATTGGGGCATCTGACGGAACAATTCTTTTTCATTTAGATGTCAGACTTTCTATTGGGATCTTAATAATAAATTCGGCAACATTCATGATGAGGTGACACCTTTTATGATTTTTTAAACAAATTTAACAAACAAATGCATTATTCGGGCATCTGTGGACGGAAAAATTCGTTTTTTTCGATTACAGTATTTTTAATTGGGAAGTTCATGATGATTTCTGCGAAATTCATAATTGGCTGATAAGCCTTATATTTTTTTAAAAACAAATTTAATAAACAAATGCATTATGCAAGCATCTGTCGATAGAAAATTTATTTTTTCGATATCCTAATTAAAATGGTTGACATAGAAAAAATTAATTTTTCTGTAGAAAAATGCCTGATTAATGCATTTGTTCATGAAATTTGTTTAAAGGAATAATAACAATTATCAACTTATTATGTATTTTGCTGAAATTCGCATCAAGTTTCCATCTGAAAGGATTAGCATTGAAAAAACTTAATTTTTCTACGGACAAATTCCCGAATAATGCATTTGTTTATTAAATTTGTTTTAAAAATTATCAACTTCATAAACAAATTATGAATTTTTCTGCAAATATCATAAGATTCTGAATTTAAAAAAATGTACATCGGAAAAAACGAATTTTTCTGTCGAAAAATGCCTGATTATTGCATTTGTTCATAAAATTTCTTGCAATATAACTAGAAAAAACGTATACTTATGGAAAATAAAAAAAATATTTCTTCAACAAATAATTTGTTCATAAAAAAT
>NC_046665.1:42004367-42014032 GCF_010883055.1 Belonocnema kinseyi
GAACATCTTTAGCTAATACTAGTTTATGAAACTTGGGCGATTTCAGCACTTTTCCTGTTATTGACAAGCACTGTAAACGTCAAATAGATAAAATGGCCATTTTTTCGCCATATTTGTTCGTTTATTTATAAAAAATTGAAAACCTACTACTAAATACTACCTAAATACTAAGAACCTTTCCTTGCAATTTAAAGACTTTTTGGTGGATTTTCGCAATCCCAGTTCTCATGTTGGCATTATCGGCTATCTGCAAAGGTGGTCTTGTTGTAACGGGTGGTATCTTCACTGGAGGATCTAGCTCTTTTTCTTTCTAATAAAGAGCTTCATGTCCTCCTTTGCATATAAAGGACACCTAATCTTTTAACTACTGACGCGTTTTATGAGCTTATTCCCGGTGCATGTTCACCCAACGTTCATGTAACCTATGCATGTAACCTTGTCGCGCCACTGAGCTTTATTGCCAACACGGTAGGATGTCCCTACTAAGTTGATTCAGTTATTTAAAATGATCCAAGTGAGGCCTATTATGGATGGGACTGCGCGTAACTGCATGATTCGCTGCATTGGGAAGTTTGCCCAATGCAACATGGCTGACTGCAAGACACGTGCCGGTTTTTTCATCATAGCCATGGACTAAGTTAAGTGACCAATCAAATGTGGATGTAATAAGTTAATAGAAGACAATGATATTTTAAGTGCAAAATTAGAAAGATAGTGTAGTTTGGTGTTCGTCTTTTACCGCTGTTACATTTGAACAGCGGCCGCACAGTGGGACAAAATCGTGAAAATATGGTCACAAGTATAGAATGTTCATAAAATGGGCCAAATTTTGTTACTCTCGGGTTACTTTCACATTTTTTGGGTCGCTCATTACAAATCTGATGTCAAAAAAACAGAAAAAAATATGGCGGATCTAAAATGGCGGAAGATTAGGCTAACTTTTTTTATATTTTTCTTAAAATTGGTATAAGGGGGAATTAAGGGTCTTTGAGTATGAATCCGATTTCAAAACTGTTTTTTTTTTAAATAGATGATCCAATATGGCATAACAGTGAATGATAGTCATAGGCTTGAGAATTTACGACAACAAAAGATGTAAAAATTTTTTTGAGACTCACTGAGCAGAAAAAATAGGTTTTACATAAATGTTTGTCTGTTACGAACCAATAGAGCTGAACAATAGCTCGAAAGATTTTTTTTCAATCACTCAAAAAATGCAAAATTTATGCAAATCTTTGTGTTTCCATATTTTTTTTTGCACTCATCACATCACTGACAAGGGGTTTCCTTGGATGTGGCTGGTCCTTTCAGGAAGATAGTTTTGCGGCTTAATTGAGTTATGTAATAGCTCGAAAGTACTTTTTAATTTTTTTTAGATTCAAAACTAAAACAATGATGCAACTTTTTAGCTGTCAAAATTTTAATTTTTTGGTACGCCCCGATATTTAATAAGGGCCTTCTCGTACAGTGTTACTGTTTTTAAAGTGCTCTTTTTCCGATTCAATAAAGCTAGCCAATTCTCATCATATAGATCAAATGTCTTGATTTTGTGTCATTTTGACCCTATCCAGTTTTATTCAATTTTCGACGATTTGAGACCCCCTGAGACAGAAAAAATAGGTTTTATGAAAAATGTCTGTCTGTCTGGCAGTAGTCTGATGACGCGATAACTTTCGAGGGAATTTTTTTCATTTAAATTTCCTTTTGCACACTGGTTTGTGGTCCAAAAATACAGGTAAAGTACGTTAACCAGCCTTCTACTGCCAATATTTATGGTTATAGCCATGTAAAATCATACTAAAAAACGTAATAATTCAATTTTTCCAAGAATGTACGCAGGACATAGTAAAAAAACAAAAGATACAAATTATTTTGTTTCAAAAGTTCTATAAAATTGATCTGTACTATTTTTCAATAGCAACCACAGCTTGTTTATTCAATTTTTGTATATTCTGTTTAGTTATATCTACATCTTCGCTTAATGTGCAAGCATAGCAATAATTTAATTGATCAACCAAGCCCGAGCGCGTAGCGCGAGGCACATTTATCGAGCGCGAAGCGCGAGAAACAGATATTATTGAGCACGAAGCGCGAGAACCATCAGTCGCGCGCCCTAGGCGCGCTCAATCTTGCGAGCTAAGCGAGCCGCGCGCGATGAGAATCTGCCCACACAGGGGGCAGATTTTTTGACATTGGATGCGTAATCAGTGACCCTACAAATGAGAAAGGAAGTCGTAATTAACAGAATTTGACCCATTTTACGAACATTTTATACTTTTCGCCAGGTTTTCGCGATTTTGTCTCACTGTGGGCCGCAAGCGTCGGCTGTGATAACATGACCTCTGGATGCTTTTTTTTGGATAAAGTTCCGAATAGCTGAATTGTACTTTGATGCGCTGATTACGAATATGATAGCTGAAATTGGCGACAAGGCCATTTTCATGGTAAACCCATGAAAAAAACCTCAACAATCATGGCTTTTTACGTTCATCTAAGCCAATACGCACAATATCACTAAGTATTTTTTAAAAAGTTGTATACCTCATCCAGTTAAACATTTTTAACATGTTTATCTGCGAGTGATAGTTTTCGCGAAAATTAGTGATACATCGATTTTTATCAAGAAAAAAAAACCTTAAAAATCAAGGTTTTTTGCGCTTAGCTCAGCCAATATACAAAATTTCGCAAAATATTCTGAATAAAAGTTGTAGATCTCCTCAGCATTTAATCAAATGTAATAGCTTTCAATGCAATAAGCGACAGGTCTTTCCTTACAATCCGCGCTCATAGTTCTTAGGGGCGTGTGTTTCTTGCGTTCCTTTTTTATTCTCGAGGTTTCCTTCTCCCGAGTCCTAATCAAGATGCATGAAATACGGTAATGGGCAGTGCCGAAATAGTTGATCGTTGCATGTCTCACTAATTTTCTCGGAAAATATCACTAGTGGGAAAAATGCTTTAAAAAGAAAATTTGTATCTCGATGAGATTTACAACTTTTGTCTAAAAATTTCGCAGAATTTTGCGTATTGGCTGAGATATACTCAAAAATCCATGATTTTTATGGTTTTTTTTTACATTAAAATCGATATATAATTCATTTTTTCGGAAACTATCACTCGCAGGGAAAAATATGTACCTCAATGGGAGCTACAAATTTTGTAAGGAACATTTTGCGAAATTTTGCATATTGGCTTAGATAAACGAAACTATGATTTTAATGGTTTCTTCATGGTTTCATCATGAAGATGGCCTAGTCGCCAATTTTCACTATCAAATTCGTAATCCGCGCATCAAACTAGTAAGTATGCAGAGTTTAAATAAAATCGGAGAATGCAGCTATTCGGAACTGCACCCAAATGGGTAGGATATGGAGACTCAATTGAGGTTCTAATTGCAACCTATTTTAAATCTACAACCGGATAAAATAGAAATATGTACCACTTGGGAGGCCTAAAGTAGGATGTAGATGTGTAGAAATCAGTCCTGCTCTTCTAAAAACATGGAGTTTTTTCCACTATTTCCAAACTCATCAACTTTGGTCGACGGTGAACGGCTACTGAACTAGCATGCGCTCGTTTTTTTAAATCTTCAGAATTCTAAGAAATCGAGCTAATTTCGCAGAATCCCAATATTAGCAAATATAAAAACTCTTTAAAAATCACTGAATATCACTATTTGTGATCAATCGTAGGAGGTACTGCCTACAAAAAATTACAGAACTTTACTCAAGTAATTTCGTTTAATTATTCGATTATATATTGAAAGTCGAATCAAAAATGATTATTGAAAATTGACTCGCACAATCATCGGGCGTTACTATTTCAATTTAAATATTTGATGCTTGAAATTAGCTGCTCCAAATGTGTATTTAATTGATTAATATATGTGGGTGTTCGCATAACAAGGGCCCTTAAGATCGGTCCTTGTTTAGGAAATATGCGCATTTTTCAAAGTTGAGGTCAATATTATTATTTTTGGGTTTTAATGGCGAAAAATACAGGGACTTTAGTGAATTAAATTAGACTATACTCATATTCAGAGAGTAACCTGAAATATGTCTATTTCATTTTGGAAGAAAAAATATAAAACTTGTGCTTATAGCACTCGTCATGCTTAGATTCCTTTTTCTCGAAAAACGCTTTTTCGCTATTCCAACTTCAAAGATGCTTTGGTGACTTGTTTTTCAAATTAGAGGATCCATTTTAGGCCTGCGATTTCTGGAATTTATCCGGCTATGTGTCCCTGTACGTAACTCCATATCAGTCATAAGCTCCTTTTCCATGGGCATTTCCACATATTTGCACTAAAAATCTATATTAATTTTGCTTTCTTAATGAATTATTAAGATTAGCCATTTGCGACAAACTGGCCGTTTTAGACCCACTTCCCCTAAGCTTAGATAATTTAAAACCTTGAGATTTAAAATTTTGGCGTTAGAAATTTTAAATTAATTGATAAGGGATTGTTTGTTTTGAATCAAACTTCGTGAAAGTAAACAATTGTGAGGCCCAAATACGACAGATGGGTAGACACTTGACATCACAGTAAAAACTAGAGGTTCCTTTATGTCAGAGTTCTAATTTTATATACAGGCTAGTGCGCACTGAATTCTGATCACAGAAGTTCCGTATCATTTGTCGCGGATACTGTTCGGATCGGTGACCAGAGAACTAATAGAGCATTCGTTTATCCTGCACTGGTGTACTCCAAGAGTACTTAGATCGCTCCCTCTTACTTCTTCCTTTTCTCGCTCCAACCTACTTCGTTGCACATCGGAGTGCACCAGTGCAAGATAACCGAATACGCTATAAATAATCATCCAAGGCGTCTGTGGTAAGGTGCACTTGTGGTCAACCACACTGATGAGTCCACACAAGTGAATCTGGGACGAACACCGGCAATCAAGAACGATTGCCATACCAACTCTTTGGAGTCGGCTTCGATGTTGCAGATTTCTACGTCTCGATTCTTAGTTTGAATGTAGGGATCTACCTCACCAACCTCTAATAGAAAATCGCTATAATTCCATAGAACGTAACGCCATCTATGAAGATTCTTGTTTATTGGAGTTCTCTTGAAACCAAAAATCGATCATTGTTTTATGGTACGAATGTCTTATCATACAATGAACATTAGCGTGACCCTTTTTTTTTACTTCTAAAGCTTTCTTGCTCTATTTTCCCAATTTTATTCAAAAATACAAAAAAATGATTTCAAAATTGGAGCCAAATGAACTAGTATTATTTTGCGGTGCAAAGACTATGACGTTTTCCATTGATTTTATATTAGAAAACAGGCAGCTCTTTGTTGATGTACGATTCAACCGCGATGTTACCCTGGCAAACCGAAGGAACCGAAAGGAGCCTCTACGAAGTACCCGAAAAGACCCCATTAGGCCCCATTCGGTTTCTTTAAAAAAACTCGAAGAAACAGCAACATCAACTTTTAAAATGTTGAAATTTGTATTCTACGTTAAAATTCCCTATAGAAGGTCACGGAATGATCGCAATAGTTTCTCTTTGCAACGGTAAAAAGATGTAAAAAATATAAGACGTATAACGCCTGTTGCCTGCTATTTACGGGCGATGAGTTTGAAGTGTAGCAGTCAATAGGCGTTATACGTCTTCTATTTTTTAAAACTTTTTACCGTTGCAAAAAAAAAACGATTGGGATTATTCTCTTACCTTCGATTGGGAATTTTAACGTAGAATCCAAATTTCAACAGTTTCATCACATTTTTAACAGATTTTATATTATATTTTTCGGTACTACTTTGTTTTCTAAACATAGTCCTAAATCTTTGAACCAACTTATTTTTTTTCAATAACGTATTATCCTAAATTTATTTTCAAAACGAATTTAAGTATATTCTTAGAAAATAAATTATTACCTAAAAAAAATCATGATGCGGTCCAATAAGAAGGGCCTGCTTTTGAATATTTTAAGAGTTCTTTTAATTGGGTTCTAAATAATGTATTTTAATTTATTAAAAGAAGTATTTTTATTTAAATTCTTGAAAATAGAATGAATTTTAATATCAGAAATTTTAAAAATAAATTAATTTTCATATTATTTTTCCTTTTTGGAAAATGTAATAATCTAAATAGATTGCTTCGGCATCAACCACAAATATTTCAATCTGTCGAGAAGTTGGTGAAATAAAAAATATTTAAATAATTATAAAATTATTAAAACAACATCAATTTTGAAATTATCTAAAATAATCAAATGCTTCAGCAATCTTAAACATTTTTGAACAATTGAAAATTAATTCTAAAATTACTAGGTATTTTTAAATTACCGTATAATGATGATTCATTTAAAAAAGTCAATAAGCGTTCTTATATCCCAATATTATGTAAAAATTAAAGTTGGTCACTTATTGGATATTTCTTGGGGATCCATAATAGTATCTTTAAGCTGATCAACTTTAAAAGTAACGATTGGTTCTTACTGTTTGACACATTCTAAACAAGAAACTGAAGCGTCGAGTGATTTGTAACATATCATCGCGCTTAAATTGTAGATGAACAAAAACTGCCTTCTGGCCATGTTAAATTAATGGGAAACTTTATAGTCTTTGAGGTACGTGTTGATATCAAATAATTTCTTATTTATTTCCTAACTGAATTCTAAAAAAAGTTTTTACTATAAATAAGAACCACACTAATAAAAATACTTTGGAATAAAAGTCTTTTTTATCTAACGTTATCGCTGTCGAGGCTTCAATTTCAGATTAAAGTGCAGTGAAAATCTTCTATCGCGCCGAATTTAGGGTGTTTAAATTTTGACAATTTTTATTCAGAAGCACTTTAAAGTGTAATATTTCAAAAATGATGGATTTTAAGTCGATTGATTTTGAATAAAACCAGTATCAATTTGAATACTTTGAAATTCAACAGTACATTATTGTAAACAGCTTTACATTTTAAAGCTTCAAAAAGGAACTTAAGGAAAATAAACCATTGTTTTCCATTAGAGAGTCTGGGTGTAGTTACTGAATCCAAAAATGTCTTTTGCCGAAACATTATGTCACTTTAACTAAAATTAGTTGCCTTTGTCTCATTATGACACTGGTAATGTCCCTGGAACCCGTGCATAATTAAAAGAGTCTACAAATGATGTCAAATTTAATTCTGAGGTCTAGCCAATGTTCTTTGATAATCTAAAGAATATTACTATGTGAATAGTTTCATTTTACACATAGCCGATATATAGTAAAATAATGTATGCAATAAAAAAAGTTAATAATTTTGATTAATTAAATTTTAAAATCAAAGTTTTATTTTTTATTTAAACAACAGTTTTCTACATTATTCTATTTATAAAAATATAATAGATTTTATAGATAGCTCGTCAATGATTTCATCTAAAATATTTCACGGGAATAGAAAGAAAAACTATATTTACCTGAGTTTTCCAGTTGGTGGTTGTCCATAAGGTATTCCAAGGAATGCCGAATATCTTCTTCCACTTCTCGATTCCCGTATTGTGCCATTTAACATACCTTGCGAGATTCTCACTAAAGGTTGTGAATTTATCAGAAAAATGCAGCACATGAGGTGCAGCATTATTAAGAAAATTTGATAATTAGTTATCCCAAGCTTCATCTTTAACACTGTCAGCAAAAGGCCGATTCAAATCAACGTTGATAAATAGCAATCACTTTTTCTTCAAGCTTTAGTTGATCTACTTCAATAAACAGTCTATTACCTGACGTATGTGACACCAAAATATTTTTAAATCTGAAAAGTAAGTTATCCGCTAATTGAATTACTCATGTTATTGTATATTTCAGTTTATTTTAGAAATTATGAGTATATTCCTCCTGTAGCAAATGGATGGTCCAAAAATCTTGCTAATTTCGCTTTTATATTAATTTCGACTTTTGGCTATGCTTATTGAAAGCCTTAACTAGCTTTTTTTCTGCTCCCGGTGCGACTGTTGAATTTAGATCCTTCATCCTCCACAAAGCTAATGCTAATATTTAAAATTTTGTAAGGTCTCGAATAGAATTATGATTATTTTAAAATCTAAATTTATTAAAATGACAGCACTACCCTAGTAACGGTCATCTCTCATAAATAGCAAGGATTTTTGACCCAAAGTTCTTAAAACATTTTTAGTTTGGTGCGCGGCGGAAGTCTCCGTTTTAAAGATTTTAAATTTAATGAGACAAAAATTATAGCTTTACGCCCTGCAGAAATAAATATTAAGGGCAGTTAATTTATCTGCTCAGGAATCTTTCTCAAGAAACTCGCGTAGTTTAGGGTATAGTCGAGACTTTCAGAAATAGGAAGTTGAATAAGATATGAGTAGTATCCGGTAGTATTCAGTTTTGGCACCAGATCAACAATGGCCTAATATTTAAGGAATTATTAATATATTTATATATTTATCCCTGGGCCACTGAACTGTCCGGTTTTAAAACTAGTACTTAATTTCTACTTGGGATAAGTTAAGGAAAATTTCAGTACAAGATATAATAATAAAGTATAAACGGACGTTACTCACAACAATTTGGAACCCCTTTTATTCAAACCCGTTTTTAGCCACAGTGCTTTTTTATTTTATTTATTTTATTATAGCTTTATCTGTATTTTCGCCAACATACGTTCAATACTTTCACTTCGCATCCATTTTTTCCAGTATCTGTATGTAAAACTTTTGCCTCATTAAATAACTGAAACTTTTGCCACGCACAGAACGAAGGATTCTACCAAAATATTCTGTATCCAAAATTTCTTTTGGGTATTCTTCCTATATGTTGATTTGGCACTTTCCCACTGAACAATTGTTCTTTGATATTATGTTCTTCGCGTTTATATATAATTAGTAAAGGAGATAACAAAGCGTGTCTAAACGTATTTTAAATACTATATTTTTTCCATGAGAAAGAATTTATGAATAATAGTAGGTTTAATGCTTTTTTGATATCTTTTTTATGTGAAGGTTAGTCAACTTCATTTATAATACGTATCTTCATCAGGTTATTTATATGAAAAATCAAGTATTCTCAAGCACCTACTTGTAATAAACTCTTTTTTGTTACTGAATTTAATAAATTATGCGAAATTTATCAACGCATTAAAACTTAATTAAATATAAATTACCAAACAAAAAATAAATAAAATAATTACTTAGTTTATTTTATAAAATAATTTATGTTGGGTAATAAATTTGTATTTCAGAAAATAGTTCATTCTGATATTTACCATACAATTAACTCAGAAAAAGCATTAATAATTAAACCATATATATCATATCTTTTCCTGCATTTTTAAAAATTAAAAAGTAATCAGCAAAATATGCCAATCATCGTATAACATTTATTCTGTATACATTGAAAGTTGGAACGATACAACTCAAAACCACACTTTGTGAAATAATTTTCTTTTATTGCACTTTTTTTTAATTTTAAGGAATTTGAAAAATAAATTTTTGTCAGTAAATCTGAAAGAAAAATCTCCCATATTTTATAAAGTGTAAAAACAGCAAGTTAAGTAAACAACATAATCTGTAGAATAGATGCTACATACCTTATTTCACTATATATATGTATATATATTAAAAATTTGTCATAAAGACAACCGCAGGATTTCACGGAGAGCGGGTGTTAATCTGAAAAATTACACCTGCTCCCAGCGAAATCGCGGTTAAATTTCAG
>NC_046665.1:42014132-42016541 GCF_010883055.1 Belonocnema kinseyi
AAGTCATAATGTTGACTTAAATAAAATATTTGTAAGGTATTCGAAGTCATTCACAAATACGTGATACATTCAGCCTGAACTAAAAGTATCATTCTCCATCATAAAACCAATGGAAAACGTATCAAAAGATTTTAATACAGTTTACAAAAACAAATGGTTTAGTGTGAGCCTAATATTCTACTATAATCATAAACTGAATGGCTGGCACTCAAAAGGAGGTAACACACAACATTTTGGAAGTTAACATTTTCACATTTTTTAATTCTCTGTCAAAAGCCTTGTTTATGGCCCTTGAAATGAATTTAAATTTGATTTTAGTTTTTTATAATTAATAATCAAAATTATCGATTGTGGCAACACCAGGTATAACCAGCGGCTAAAAGAAGCTAACTTCTCATTGACTGTTATGGAAGCTTGGAACTTTTCATTCCTCATTCCTTTATTGGTATCGCGTTTCACGTTGTCAAATGCCTATGAAGAATGATCACGTCAGGTGAGTATGGTAAGTAAGGTCACCACAGTTTTCTGAAAATCTTCGTGAATTTTTCATCTTTTTACCGTTAAAATTGGTTGAGAAAGATGCGATCGCGTGCAAAGCGCCACAACCTACGTTGACATCTTTGGAAAATAAATATAACATTAATTCCTAATACTTTTTATTTATATTCTTTTACTTTGAAAGTTTATTACAGTTCCTGACATTTATTTGAACTACTCTATGCTCTTTTCGTGATTCGAAATTGTAACTGAAATGCACAAATTCTTAAACGAAAAAATATGAATGTATTATACTTCAACAATGAAATACCATGGTAATATTATATTCTTTTGCATTTCAAATTGCACTATTTTTTCGTTACAAAAAACGACTTTTTCAGTAATGGATATTTTACTTTTTGTTTTGTTCATATAAAACCTAAAATAGAAATGGCTAGACAAAATTTTATAATCAATTACATACGTTATGACAAATTTATTTTAAAATTATCCGAAAATCGTGGAAAGATTTTTCGTATATATTTTTGCTCAGAAAGATTAGAAAAAAATACAGTGAAACTCTTCTATAACCCCGATTTCGGGGCTGAAGTGGGTGACAACCATCTTCTTATAACCTGCTCCGCTTTTGTTTGTTCACGCCTGACTGCTCGCCTGAGTGACAGCCGCAGATCCCGCGCACTCGCGCAGCATCTTTTACACCCACTTGCGGTGCGGCGTCGATTCTCGGAAAGATTATAGAAGGGAGGGCTATTAAAGATTTTCACTGTAATTTGAATACAATTCTTTGAAAATAAAAATAATTTTACTGTTTAGAAAAAAATGTCAAAAAACTTTAAGCACATTCGATAATTTATGAGCTTCTAATATGAAATAATTCAAATGATAAATAACACAAATATACGCTTTGCATGTACATTCTTATTATTCGGTGCGTGCTCGCGCTTTGCGCTCGTTTTTATACGTTTAATGCTTACACTTGAAATAATTTTTTCCAAATATTATAAATATTGCAAGTTAAATCGACAGCTATCATTTAAACTACTGAAGAATTATAGTCATAAATTGGAACGAAAATTCGTTTTCCAATTGTTTTTAAACAAGGTTCTCAAAGCACCTGCGGCTTTGAGAATTAAATTCTCATTGCGACATCAAAGATAATAGTATCTCTATCGACACCCGCGTTTCACGCCCGATAATTAGGGTATAAAGTCAGTTCTCTTTGAAAAATAAAACGATTCAGACAAAATTGAACAGCATATCTTTTCTTGGCTCGCTGATCAGCGCCAGGCCTGGACCAGACCAGCCTTATCCTTATCCTTGCATGCGGGGCTCTACAAGGATGAACGAACCCCTTTCCCTAGCTTCTCGTGGGAACAACAATGACAACACCAAACATAGTTGCAGTAAGTGCGGTTCAAAACAACAGAACGCGCAAGGCTCCCGACAATAGGTCGGCCAACAATGCCGACCAATCTAGAGCTGGGGGAGCCAATGATAATGGATTCAATGCGATGGATCAGCGGGATCTCGTAACCTTTGGGTGGACGGAGCTACTGAATCACGACTTGCTAGACAGCTACGATGCGAGTGTGGCCCGTGAACGGGGTTACATGGCACGGCTGCATGCTCTGTGGTGCGAGAAACACCCGGAGCTATCGCACTTTTCGCAGCAACGTCTGCGAAACCATGCTGAATTACTCCGTAAAAGGGGCTATGTAAGCGGAACGCCTACTCTACCACAGCTAGAACAAGCCGGTGACAAAGAAAGAGAGCCGACACTAAGACCAACCGCGGGCAGGCATCCAATATATGAAGAGCGATGCTTTACGACCCGGAGAAACATCAACACCAAGGTTTCCCTCAAGCCTAAAGATCTGGCTGAAATGGATGACGAGCTTCGTGGACATTTTT
>NC_046665.1:42016641-42036646 GCF_010883055.1 Belonocnema kinseyi
GATTTCGCTGGAAGCGGGTGCAATTTTTCAGATTAGCACCCGCTCCCGGCGAAATCCTGCGGTTGTCCTTATGACAAATTTTTAATTATATATATATAATTACAAAATCTATAAAAAAAATTTTTTTCTCTATTTTTTGAACATTTTGCAAATGTTGAAAAGCATGTAAATTTTTTAATGTTTTTCGAAATAAAAATGGCACGAGGATAATTTGCAAGTCTTTTTGTCGTGAACTAGAGAATTTGACAAAAATGTCTTAAACTGGAAAAAAACGTTCTTTTAAATTTGGAAAAAACAACTTTTTGAATTTTTGCGTATTCAAAAAATTTAGCAAGGAGTTTTTTGAATATATCTGTTATCTAATAAAAACTTTGAATAAAATTTCCCAATATTTCTAATTGTCATCGAAATTGAAAATTTTGTTTGGACAATTTGCAAGTCTCTCACCCTTATGTAAGAAACTTTTCAAAAAATTTCTCAAATTTAAAGTTTTAAGATTTAAAAGTAATGTTAAAGTATAAATGATGTTCTTGAATTCTTTAAAGTCTGTTAAATCTTTTGAAATCTTCGGAAATTTGTAGAAATCCTTTGAAATATATTAAATCTCTATATATCTATATATATTTTTTTCTTTAAATCTTTTAAAATATCTTGAAATATTTTTGAATTTAGTTTAAATGTTGTTCAATCACATAAAATATTTTATAATAATTTGTAATATATCTAAAATCTAAAATCTTAATACATATATTATTATGAGCGTAGCAATATTTTTTATAGAATGGGTCACAAAAATTTGCAGGCGACCCTGCACAGCTGTCTGTTATATTTCTGCTTTTTTCAATACTTTCAGCTAGGTTAGCCGAGGGGCTTTAGGCGTTAGGAATTGGGAATGCGAAACTTATAGGGTTTGAACACGCGGCGAATAAAGATTTTCTTAGCGTGCGATTATAAATAGTATTGTCATTGTGTAATAATAAATAATTGTGTACTTAAACATGTAGACAAACATTAGAGTATAACAGTAATAATATAATAATAAAAAGGATTAATTTTTTGCGGCGAAAAATTGGTTTCATTTCGTTGCATAGTTCAACGCAATATAAAACAAAGACAATTTTAACTTTTATTAAACTATCCCTCGTATCCTCTACTATGGAATTAGTTCTATAAAATTTAATGGATATTTTTTTCCGTGTGGCCATAGACATTATTGAAAGAGAAACACGAATCAGACGATATGAAGGGTCTCACCAGAGATTACTTTAAAAAAAATTAGAAATCACGTTTTAAAAGATAAATTTTGCGATCCCAGGCATCAGAATGAATTGTTCCATCACAACGTTGGTGCGCTAACAACAGAATATAGTAATATTCTTGCAAAAGCAATTATCAAACATTAAAATACAGGTACACGAAGTATTGAATTGACCAACTTATCAAGGAAATGTTCATCGTCTCCATCAAGGTTTTGTTCAACTAATAGAGGATAATGAAGAGCTGGACTCTAAAATGATGTCAAACAATTTTCTCCCAAATTGCTTCTACATTCTGTCCTTGGAATAAGACACATGGAATGGAGAACAATATCCGTAAAAGAGTTCTTCAATACAGTTTTTTATGGACAAGAGAAAGGAAACCATCCAGATAATAGTGCACAGGAGCGAGAAGGTGTGTGGAGTCCGATTTTAAAGGATGAAATCTTGAAAGATTTTAGTTTTAGTTGCAGCATGGCCAGATATGGATTTTCCGCATCGCTGAAATTTCAAGAACCAAGAAAGTACGGATCACAAAGCGTTGATGTCACTCAGAAAGGTGGCAATTTTGATTTCACGATGATTATTGGTCCTAGGCTGAAATAAACTATTCAGTTGTATAATCTACAAAAAAAGTGAAGCAGAGACGAATATCAAATACTGAGTAAATGACATTGCAATTCGAAGGGAAACATTCGAAGGTACAAGAGTACAAAGAGAAAAAGTATATCGGCCAATGGGTAGGCCAACAATGCCAACCACTCTAAATCTGGGGGAGCCAATGAAGATGAATTCAAGACGATGGACAGGTGGAATTCCGGGACCTTTAAATGGAAGGAGCGACTGAATCACGACTTGCTAGAGTGGTGCGAGAAACACCCGGAGCTATCGTACTTTTTGTATCAACTAAGAACAACTGTGGGCAGGCATCTGATAGAGGAAAAGCGATGCTTTATGACCCGGAGAAACATCAACAACAAGATTTCTCTGAAGCCTAAAGATCTGGCTGAAACGGATGACGAGCTTCGTGGACAGCTTTTCGAAGAATCAGAACTCTGGGCTATCAATTATTGTGTGTATAATGCAGCGAGTGTTTTGGCCGATGCGAACCGTAAAACAAAACCAACGTTTGATCATAAAACCAGAAGACGAATGCGTAAAATTGCCATAAACATAGGCCGGGCGAGACAGTACGCGTCTCGCATTCAGTGTGTGATTTACGGCATCACATCTGGCAAGAATTTTACCTCCAAGGTTCGAAAGTTGGCGCGCGAAATCCGAACTCGTTATAACACACTTAAGAATTTAAAGCTGCTGACCATCAGGCACCATATTGTTGATAGAATACGGATACTATCTGACACTAAGAGAAGTCTAGAGTGGTGGGAGAGGTAGGTCAGAGAAAATCAACAGTTTCTCTCAGACCCATCTTGACTCTTCCAAGCCCCTCTTGTTACTGTCGACCACCCGTCCAAACCAGAGGAGGTTAAAGTATTTTGGAGAAAAGCCTACAACTTAGACTGGACGAAGCATAGACTGGACGAAAACTCAAAAAATATAGACAGCTTCAAGGAGCTATGTGATGCCCTCGTAACACCTCATGAAGAATGCCCACACCTCACCACCGAGGAGGTGAAAAAAGTATTAAGAGGGATGAAGAACTATTCCGCTCCGAGACCATATTGTGTTAAGACCTTCTGGTGGAAGAAGTTTCCTTCAATCCATCAGCATTTGGCCTGTATTTTCACCTCATATTTAACATCGGACGAGCCAATTCCGGAGTGGTTGGTGGAAGGTAGCACAATACTCCTGCCGAAAATAGGCAACTTAGCTGACCCGAAGAATTAGAGGCCAATCAGTTGTCTGAACACACTGTATAAGATATTCACAGCTATCCTAAACGATAGGACTGTTCGGAAAATTGAACCTTTGTGGCAAGAAATGTATGAACAACGATGCTCAAAGAAAGGCGTAGCGAGATGTCGGGAGAACCTGATCATCGGTGGATGTGTCTGCAAAGATGCAGCATTCTACCAACGTGACCTATTGAAGGCCTGGATTGAATATCGGAAAGCTTTCGATTCGACCTCCCATAGACTTATCATCTGTCCTTTGGAAAGCTGGAAGGTTCATCTGAAAATCTTGAGGTGCATAGAGAAATTGATGCCGCTTTGGAAAACCAGATTTACAATCTCATCTGGAAAAAATCGTGTGACAACTAAAAAGGTCACCTTTCAGAGAGGTATCTTTCAGGGCGACGCCATGAGTCCACTCCTCTTTAGCCTTACAGTATTGCCACCATCTCTAGCACTTCGCCATTTCGACGGGTACTTTTGCGGTAAACCTGCAGATCATAAGTACAAGGTCACTCCTGTATTTTACATGGACGATCTTAAGATCTATGCTGAAAGCAAAGTGCAACTACATCTAACTTTAGGGATTGTCGAGCGATATACTAAGGAGATTGGAATTTGGGTTAGACATATGCGCCCAGGTTTATCTGAAGCGAGGAAAACTTAATGGCATCCCTGAAGACCCTGAGCTCGTCGATAGAAGCTCTATATGATACCTTTACGCTGGAGAAACTTATGAAGACCTGAGCGTGCCACAGAGCCGCATTTAGGGCGGGACATCCATAAAGGATACTCTCCGAAGCAGATGCAAACCTCTCATCCGGCAGATTTGGTCTTCTGAACTGTCGGCGAGAAACAAAGTACCTGTAACGAACATGCGTGCCGTCCCGGTAGTATTCTATTCATTTGGAGTGATTCCATGGACGAAGAACGAGCTTAGATCCCTTGATATCGGAATAAGATAGGTTATGCACATGAACGAAAGCATGTATCTTAAGTCTTCTGTTCTGAGACTCAACATCTGATGACGCCAAGGTGGTCGCGGAATATTGAGTCTTGAATGTCTTCCCAACAAGATTATTCTGGGTACATCACATATCGTCGCAAATGGAATAGACCCTCTAATTAAAATGGTCAAAAGGCACGAAGAATTAGGCAAAGGAGCCTTTCTGTACAAATCAGCGAGGAGGCTGCTGAAACACTGGGACTTAACTTCATCATTAGGGGTGAGCAAAATGCATCGAATCTTATCTATCTCGAGTACTCACTCCTGAAATCCCGGATTAAGAAGGCACAACAGAAAAACTTTCGAGAACAGCTCCTCGATAATAGGATGCTCGGTATCTTCCACAAAAATGTGGAGGATCAGTCAATGTCGTGTGAGCTAACTTTTGCTTTTCTTAAATCACCCGGATTGAAGTCTGGTATATAGGGTTTCATTTTGGCATGCCAAAACGGTGTCTTTTCCACCTTAACATACCGTCGCCACATTTTAAGACGCTTCCAGCAAAATCGCGGTAAAATTTCAGCCACAACCACGTCTCACAACCGTTAGATAGGTGGTTACAGTCTGTAAAGGAATCAATACGACGATCCAGCAAAAGCCTCGTGCACACTAAGAACACGGAGTGACCCAAGGACAACCGCCTTCTGCATTTTTCCCGCAAGTGTTCTAGCATATTGTTGACACGCAGGGATGCTTTTTAGGCTATTAGCAAGTGAAAGCTTGGCACCTCCAAGTGCGCCGATGATAAGGACGATTAGTTTAACAGAATATTCCAGGTACAATCGTTGCAACTCCCTTATAAGGTCTCGATACCTCTTTTTCTTTTCACTCTCCTTGGCTATGATGTTTTTGTCAAATGGTGTAAAAAATTCCATAACGAACATGGTTCGCTTCTCGAAGTCAAGGAGAACCATGTCAGGCCCCGAGTGAGCAACAGAAACAATTGTCGAGAATATAAAGTTCCAGCATATGCGGCACTTGCCATTTTCGACAATTGACTCGATTTTCCTAGGAGCATTTAGAGAAGCGATATTAAGGTTAATGCCGTAAGAGTGACAGAAATGGTAATAAAGCACTCTTAGTGCCGCATTGTGCCTTTGAATGTAGGTTGTTCCCGCGTGTGTTAGACAACTAGATAGTATGTGAGCTAAATGCTCGGGGTGTGCATGGCACGCCCTTCAGCTATCATCGGGAATGTCTTGGCTCAAAATATGGCGACGGTATGTTAAGGCATGCCAAAATGAAACACTCTGTACCAGACTTCAATCCGCGCGATTTAAGGAAAGCAAACGTTAGCTCACAAGACATTGACTGATCCTTCACATTTCTGTGGAAGATACGTGCATCATCTTATTGAGGAGCTATTCACGAAAGTTTTTCTCTTGTGCTTTCTTAACCCATACGTGCACGCGCAGAGGCACTCTGTACCGCACTTTTGAAAAACTTCAATTTCCGCGGCAACCACGTCCAGAGGCGACTTGAGCGCCCCCAATATTCTGTCTTAACCATCAAATGGACAGCATGAAAGCTTTGCCAAATCACATGTGACCACTGCCAGTTGGAAATTGATACTAACAGCGAAACCGAATGACTCCTTTTTTTTTGTAACTTTACTAGTACAGCGCTTGCAAATAGTGTCGAAAATGCAAGAGCGGTACTAAGTCCCGTCCGCGTGTACAAATGTGAAACAAAAGGGTGCGTGCACGTATGGGTTAATCCAGGCTTTCAGGAATGAGTACTCGATATAGATAAGATTTAATGCATTTTGCTCACCCCTAATACTAAAGTTAAGTCCGAGTGTTTCAGCAGCCTCCTCCGCTGCTTTATACAGAAACGCTCCTTTGCCCACTTCTTCGTGATTCCGGACCATTTTAAGAAGAGGGTCTCTTCCATTTGCAACTCTATGTGCTGTGCCCAGAATAATCCTGTTGTGAAGACATTCAAGACTCAATATTCCGCGACCACCTTGATGGCGTGAGATGTACAGTCGCGGAACGGAAGACTTAAGATGCATGATTTTGTTCATGTGCATAAACTTTCTTGTCCCGATATCAAGGGATCTGATCTCGTTCTTCGTCCATAGAACTACTTCAAATAATTAGAGTACTACCGGGACGGCAAGTATGTTCATTGCAGATACTTTGTTCTTAGCCGACAGTTCGGAAGACAAAATCTTCCAGATGAGACGTTTGTATCTGCTTCAAAGAGTATCCTTTATAGATGTCACATCCTGAATGCGGCTTTGTGGCATGCCCAGGTATGTATAAGTCTCTCCAGCGCAAAGTTGTCGTATTGCGCTTCTATAAACAAGTTTAGGATCTTCAGGGATGCCATTAAGTTTTCCTCCCTTCGAATAAACCTTGGCGCATTTGTCTAACCCAAATTCACACACTGAATGCGGGATGCGTACTGTCTCGCCCAGCCTATGTTTATGGCAAGTTCACGCATTCGCCTTTTGGTTTTATGATCAAACGTTGGTCTTGTTTTACGGTTCGTATCGGCCAAAGCACTCGCTGCATTATACACACAATAATTGATAGCCCAGAGTTCTGATTCTTCGGAAAGCTGTCCACTAAGCTCGTCATCCATTTCAGCCAGATCTTTAGGTTTCAGAGAAACCTTGGTGTTGATGTTTCTCCGGGTCATAAAGCATCGTTTTTCCTCTATCGGATGCCTGCCCGCAGTTGTTCTTAGTTGATACAAAAAGTACGACACCTTCGGGTGTTTTTCGCACCACAGAGCATGCAGCCGTGTCATGTAATCCCGTTCAGGGGCCACACTCGCATCGTAGCACTGTAGCAAGTCGTGATTCACTCGCTCCGTCCACCTAAAGGTCGCGAGATCCCGTCGATCCATCGCATTGGATCTATTTTCATTGGTCCCCCCCCCCAGCTCTAGATTGGTCGGCATTGTTGACCGATTCGTTGTCGGGAGCCCTGCGCGTTCTGTTGTTTTGAACCGCACTTACTACATCTATGTTTGGTTTTGTTATTGTTGTTCCCACGAGAACCTAGGGAAAGGGGTTCGTCCATCCTTGTAGAGCCCCGCGTGCAAGGATAAGGCAGTGTACTCTGAGAGGTCGCCAGGTAACCTAAATTCACCATTCTAGACACCTCACCCAGTCGCCATTCAGCTTTCGGCATGGTTTTCACACCTCCGCTGGGGGGTTAATTCCTTCGGGACCACCCCTGGACAATTGTCCGTGACTGCCTATTTATTTTTGTAACCATATTCAGCACAAACCTTTGGTACAGGGACCCTCTATCCGCAACTCGAGGACGCGTTCGGTGGCTTTTTCATAGGCCCTCCGGTTTGATTATAGAGGAATCAAAACCGAACATGCATATATCTAGAAATTTAATAGAGTTTTAAGAATTTCTACAAATTTCTGATGATTTCAAGAGATTTAACAGACTTTAAAGAATTCGAAAACTTTATTTATATTTTAACATTACTTTAAAATTTTTAAACTCTTTCAAATTCTACTGAAATTCCTAAAAGTCTGTTGAAATACTTTAAAATATTTTAAATTATATAAAAATCCTTATAACCTTGATTTTTTTAAAGTCATTTAAAATTCTTTAGAAGATTTTAAATGCCTTTACTCACTTTTTAAACCATATTAAATCTATTAAAATTCCACAAAATCCCTTAAAATCACTAAAAGTTTGGAATCATAAAAAACTTGAAGAGCGCATTCTCTCGCTTTCAGTCAAGTGTCGGGGGTTGCCTTCAAATGGCCTTGGACTGATTTGGTGGGGATAGAATCGCAAACAGTGAGTGCCGCCTGAAGAGTTCCAGTTGAAATATACATGGTGTCTAATAAGTCCCGGGACGGTTTAATATTTCCTCAGGTAAAATATTTTTCAAAAAAGTGAAGGTCATTCCTGAAGTAAATTTCAACGAGAAATTTAATGGTGACCTTCATTTTAAACTTGAAGTTGACCTTCATAGCTTTTCGAAGGTCAACTTTGTCTTTTTAAATGGATACCACCTTTTTACATCTGCAATCGATAGAACGGAAAATTCTACGTTCAGGTATGTACCCAAGTCATAGGTCAATTGTAACGTTCAGAGTTAGTTAGAGGTTATTTGAAATTATTAAAGTTTTCCAAGAGGTCAGTGTAATTTCTGAAGTAAATTTCAACGATACCTCGATACTTAAGTCAATACCTAAGGCAATACCATAAGTCCCATACCGTTTTTTCATACAAATATTACGAATCGAAACTAAATTTGCGTATTACGAGTGCATACTTACTATCTTTTGCTAAAAGATTATTATGGCGCAAGCTGAACTTTCGGAACGAGAGAGGGAATCTGTATTAATGATGCGTGGTTGGGAAGATCGAGTTTGATCTTAGGATCAGGTTCTTTTGCTTTTTAATCGCACTTTTCGTAATAGAGAAGGGTTAAATCCTGTTTCAAAATCAACAATTGACATAACTGTAAGGCGCTTTATGAATTATGGATCTATCAAGGACCTTCAGAGAAATGGTCGGCCAAAATCTGCAGGATCTGAGGAGATGCAGATGGACATAGCCCAAGCATTTGTTGAAAACCCACACCTTAGTTTACGTCGAGCTAGTGATGAGCGTGACGTTGTTCCTGATACAGTGCGAAATATTTTAAAAAGAATTAATTTCCATCCTTACAAAGTCCATCTGGTATAAGAGCTCAATGAATACGAGCCTGATGGTCGGGTTGAATTTTGTGAAATTATGATGGATAGAATTGATAAAGATCCTCTTTTCTTGTACAATACAGTATTTTCAGATGAATCTACTTTCACTTCAAAAGGTGAAGTTAACAGGCAAAATTGTAGATATTGGTCCGACACAAATCCTGATTGGATGTTGGATAGTCACACACAATATCCACAAAATATTAATGTTTGGGCTGCTATCTTGAATGATACATTGATAGGCCCTTTCTTTATCGATGGTAATCTCAATGCCCATGCATATGAAGAGCTTCTCAAGAATCAAATTGTACCAAGAATAAGGGAGATTACAGGCGATAATTTTCAAAATATTTGATTCCAGCAGGACGGCGCAGCGGCTCATTACGATTGGGAGGTTCGAGCATATTTGGATACTCAGTTTCCTCAAAGGTGGATTGGAAGAAGCGGTAAAATCGAGTGGCTCAATGTTTTCAGTCCAAAACGTGAGAGGCAAGGGGACTCACGCTAATAAAGCACCCCAAAGGGAACAGAATTTACTACGGCCACGTCGTTGTTCCTGGGTAATGCTAAACGTAAACGTCAACTGCTTGGAAGAAACCTTGAAAAAACCTTGAAGATCATCACCAAGATCAATACAGAGCTCACCAACGAATTTCTCGTTGAAATTTACTTTAGTAATTGCATTGACCTCTTGGAAAACTTTATTAGTTTCAATTAACCTCTAACTGATTGAATTCCATTGAATTCCTCGTTGAAATCTACTTCAGAAATGGTCTTCACTTTTTTTTAAAATATTTTACTTGAGGAAATATCTAGCCGTCCCGGGGCTTTTTAGACACCCTGTATTTATAATGTTGTAACCGTTCTCGGCCTACTCCTCTGAGAAACTGCGAGAGCCAGCAGTTCTAAGATAACCGAGAACGGAGTTACTGAAAGCGAGAGTTTGGTGTATATAACTGGCTCCAAAGGAAAAAATGATATCATTTGCAAATTGAAAAATCAAATTAGACAGTTAGAAATTGAAGATATTCATACCCATCTTAAATTTTTAAATCAATGACTGTTTATTTAAAGAAGAATAAAAAATATAACTCCTTCTGAAAGATTAAAAAATATCGTTGAATACTTTGAAACTTCAGGTGTTATCAAAACTAAAAATAATATCAACAATAGACTTTAGAAAAAATTGAAAATTTGAAAAATGTGCAACAATATAAAGATGTAAAATTGAATAAACTTAAAATTGATAACAATAACAACATAACCATACCAAACGATCCATGGTTAATAAATCTATCAGATACTGTCATTCCAGAATCCGTGGCTGACATCAAATTAGGTGAAGGATTTAGTAGTAGCTTTCTTTCTAATAAACATGTAGAAGTTTTTGAAATTATTAAGGACTTGGAAAATAATATTTAAAAAAGCCCTGATAAATCACAAGAAGAATTTAGACATAAAATGCTGTCAATTGCTTTAAACTACTTGAAAACTCCAAAAAAAATTACTGAAATTGATAGAGTCATAGCTAAAAATATAAAAGATACTAAGAATTTCATTTTAAAAAATAATAAATTGTAATAACACGTGCTGAGAAAGGAAATACAACAGTAGTTATGAAGAGTCAAAAATACAAAGAAAAAATAACTTCAATTTTTAACGATAATGATACTTATTAAAAAATTAATAACAATCCTTTCAAACAATTACAAAAAAATACCTTTAAATTACTAGACGATTGGAGAGTTAAAGGTTATCTTTGAATGAAAGTATATGAAAAATATACTTGAATGAAAAATATGACTTATATGGTATTTCTGCATTCAGAAAAGAATGATCTATGCCTATAGTGTTTTGAAATTGCAATAAACATTTCTTAAATTAACAATAAGCTTAGTCAAAGTTACCCTACTTTTGAAGACAAATTTCTGGGCTCGTAATGATTATTTCACAAATTTACAACATTAATAACATCTATTGACTTTTCATCTACAAGTGTATGTACCTATCTAAACAATTTTTTAAAAATAAATATGAAAAAACAGAGTTTAACGAAGTGTCTGCATGGAGTAAATTTAAGGCCAAGAAAGCTGTAGAAACTGCCTAACTAAGCTGAGCGAGCCACCACAACAAAAACATACACGCCTTTTCGCCCGTGGTTTTAAGCTCTCGAACAATAGAATAGATAAGAATAAAGGTGAACGCGCTGAACAATATCGTCAGTGATAAGCTCTTAAAGTAATCACGAACATTATTAGGAATGGTGAACATTTTTCAATCATAAACTTATTTCAGATATTTACTTAACCAAATTAAACAAGCTTAAAAAAGTATTGCAAATAGAAATTAATAATTTATGAAATAATAATAATAAGCTCCTCTTCGTTTGCTCTAAACATATAAATTATTTTTTTATTGACACAATTTATTATTTGCGATATTTATGTATAGAAATTATATGGGAGCATATTTATTCCAAAATTCCTTGCGGTTCGTACAGAATGTGTTAGACAGTGTCACCGCAGGATCTCTATTATTGTTAGTATTGCCAATTTGAAGATAAACTGGGTTTTGTTTAGGATATGGCAACCAGATATAAGGATTTAATGTCTTTGCAAAATATTCTCAAGATACGTTTCCTAACATATCTCGATTTCCGAAAAGATCAACGATATTGGTGGAAAAATTATAGATGAAAGCATAATTGTTCTTAAAGTTTTGAAAACTATTTATTCGATGTTCTAATAAATTGAAATGACCTGATCTTCAAAGTGATTGATTCATGCAAAGTTTTTTCTAAGTTATTAAGAATAAAAAGAAAGTAGATATTAAATATTACGTTGCGTATGAATTATTATTATTATTTTCTTTGTAAATGAGGCATGATTTACGTGTTTTATAAGCGTCTTCTTAGTTCTGTAAGTCGCCGTTTACACAAAAGGAGGATAAGCGGCAAATAATCAAGTGCGGAATGGTGCGGAGTAAGATTATGAATATAATCATTCTTCGCGTATGCGCATTCGCTGTCGCCCATGTACGATTATGTATGCTTTTATCTAACCTCAAATCTCAGATGTGAAAATCTTGTAAATCATATCTTTGTTACATCAAATATCGTGTAAACTTCCAGTACAGTAATTGAAGTTTAATATTAACACTAAATGTACACTTACTACATGATGTATAATTTGAAATAAAAACTTTGAGAACATTAAGATTTCACTTTAAGATACCTCGAATGTACTTTTATATGTAACATTTTGCATTGCGACACTCTGTAAAATCACAAACAATATAAACTGGGCTGATAAAGAAATAATCCAAGTATCAAAAGGAATATTTAATAATTCACTTACAAATTTATAGCAAACGATGTCCACATTTCCACCATTATCTTACTGATTGACAAGTCTGTGGTCGTGAATTTTGAATCTGATATTTGTGTGGAACCAGATGATAAATCAAAAAGATACATTAGTTCTCCACCGTGAATAACACCAAGGCTATTGTTTTTGGTTACGGAGAATTTGTACCCGAATGAATAAAAGTAGTTAGAACTACACATTTTTGGCGTTACTATCTCTAACATTCTCAGTTGCGGATAGAAGAAAGCACCGTCACTGATTAATCTTGTGAGACTATTTAAGAACGAAAAAAACATTCTTTTTACAATGAGGACCCTTCATTCACAGAATATTTTTATATGATATGCAGATTTACAATAATTATTATCATTGTTCACCTACCGACTGTTTGCTAGCAAAAATTAGGGAATTGTTAAAATAGAAACTAATAACAGCTGGTGTAAATGTTCGTACGTTTCAAGACTGAAAGTAGTATGCGCCAATAAAAGCGATGATTGGATTTATGAATACTCTAAACAGAGTGTAGATTGCATCATTGGAATAAGCAGCTGAAATAAAGAAAATCGAGCACTCAAATCCACATTTTATCCTAGCTGCTGGAAAAATGTGTAGTCAACTACTGATTTTATGAAATTAAAATTAAATTTTTATAATAAGTCACCGCTGGTAATTGCGAGATCCTCATCAACTACGACTCCACTCATATAAGGAAAATCCTTCATTTGATGACATTGAAGCAAATTTTCTGGACTATCAGTTAAAAATGCATCTTCGAAATCAGGTTCGTCCGTAGGGGGTCCAAGCTAATTGTGAAAGCCGACAAACCGTACTGAATATAGTGCTTGTTGCTAACAAAGTTTCTGCATTTATTCGCCGCAAGCAATTTACAAGTACTGCAGTAGAATTCAAGGGACAAAAAGCTACTGAAGATAGAGCTCTTATGTATTCAACAATGTGCTTCCTTGGTCGATATGTCCAAGGCGACAAACTTGAACCACTTTGGATTATATATTTTAAAAATAGACCTGTTAATTAAACATAAGAAACAATTATAAAATTTGTAAATACATTTAGCAACTTTTCACTCACTAATCTTGTTTACAATCAATCGTAAGATTAATCAAACGTTTCTAGTATCATCCATGTCAAATCTTACGGATTCAAACTGCTGTAGTTGAGAAACAAAAAATTGGAATTCTACAAAGATAGTCACTTGATTTGCATCTCCTCCAAATCGTTGAATATTTTCTTGGACCCATTTGGAAGCCAGAACCTGGTCCTTCAATCCAAAATTTCCTGGGGCGACAGTATCTCCAGTGCTCATGAATCCAAAAAGCCCGAGTCTATAGTTTATGGTAACTAAAATAACGTCTTCGTCTAAAATATATTTAGCTCCATATATATTACCGTTACGTATAATGAAACCACCTCCATGGATCCATATCATAACTGGTAGCAAAGTACTATTTATCTGAAAGTTTTTGGAATATATAGCGAATTATGAGACATATGATAATAAAGGTGCAATGAGCATGAAATCTCTTACCAATGATGAATTAAATTGAAAGAGTGGAGTGTAAACATTTAAGAATAAACAATCTTCATCTCCTATTATCTTATTTTTCTCGTCGACTTGAATGCATATATTCCCGAAAGATTTTGCGTCTCTAATACCTATCCAATTATCTGCTGCTACAGGACTTGCGAATCTGTATTTATTTGAAAATATTTTTATTTATACAAATGTATATTTTTCACCGGGTGTGTCTACTGCCCCGGCGGAAAAATTATATATAGGCCGTATATAGTTAACATGCGTTATATATAATATAATGACTATGAATCAAATAACTATGCATAATTTTAAAAAACACAACAAGAGTTTTTTACAGAAAAAGTTATTTAAAACCCGTCGCTAATAAATTATGCCTATTATTGTTTAAAATGTACAAAAGATTTTATTATTATATTTAGCAAAAATATTTTTTCGTATAATTTAAATTTGAATCAATGAGAAATTTTTCACTGAATCAAATCATTACAAATTATTATATATTCAGAACTCAATATTTCTGATGTTAACAGCTATAAATGGGTTCCAAATTTAGAAAATAGAGTAAACTTCCTTTTATTTCAGAGATCGACTATTTGAAAGGTCACCTATTTCAGGTGAGCTGAAAAACTACGTTGGCCAGCAGTTCTAAGAATTACTATACCATGAGTGGTGTGTTCATTTATCTATATTTTCATTGATAGTATTTATTGATTTCGAATAGACTGACGCTTTTCAAGCACATGCGCAATTAGAAAAGTATCTTACAGTGGGCGTATCGATACAAGGTAGAGGTTGGAGCCCCTCCAGCCCAGAAACTCTGTAAGTATTACACTATTGATGAAGATTCATAATTTTCTTAATCATCGATTCGAAATTTCGTTTATTAACTAACAAAAGTGCGTATCCTATTAGAGAAACAAAACAATTTTATTATTTAACATTGTATTGCAATTTGTATCGCTTTTCCGTAAATGAGAATAGTTTATTTTCAATCTTATTTTTCACGATTTACAAAAAAAAACTTGTTCAATCAAAAAATTAGTAATGACATATTTTTAGCTCTTTTTTGGATGAACAGGGTTTGTCAACTCATTTTTTGCACAGTTTGTGTCGTTTGTCAAAAACTTAAATTTTTTAACCTTTGATGTTGCTTTTTACGAATAAAACAAAAATGAGGCATCCAATCCAAAATAAATAATGACAAATTTGTAGATCATTTTTGGGTAAACAACTTTTGTTTCTTTCTTTGCGTAGATTGTGTCTTTTGTCCAATAAAAAAGTAATTGATAACAAATTTATGGATACTTATAGGGTGCACAACCTTTATAGATTCGACTTTATTCATATCGTGCATAGTTTGATCTTAAAACGAAATTATTGATTTTTCATTATTTTTTATGCAACCAAAATTTAAATTTCCGATTTTTCAAAAAAATTAGAATATTTTTCATACTAATCTTTTGGATCTTTCAAAAAGAAAAGATTTTCTTCTCTTGGCTTTTTTCATATCGTGCGTTGTTTAACTTAAAATCTTCGTTTTCGTTAATTTTTGTTTCGATTTTTAAAATTCACAATTATGATCATTTTATTTTTATCGGAAAAAGTCGTAAGAATAAACTGTTTGAGTTATAGAATTTCTAAATTTCTCAAAAAATGATCTCAAACCTTTTCAAAATGCTCTAACTTTTTGCATTTTTCTCCAAAATAGCTGGTTGACGAACTCGATCTTTCTTTATGGTCCTTGAAACTGTGTGCCAAAGTGCATCTCAGTCCGATTATTATTTGACGGACAAACCTACCAGTTTCACCAGTAATACCAGTAATGATGGGTCAAGCTGGTAAATCTGGTAAAACTCATATTTCAAATAAATTATTATTTTTTCAATGATAACTCATGATAATTGGTGATGTAAATAAGCTCTTATGTCCATAAAGGTATAATTACAGAAGGATTCGCCCTAAAAATTAAAAATTTTAGATCAGGCGGTGATTTTGAAATTGTAAGTTCTAGGTTTCAATGACTAATTAGTTCTATATTAGTTCATCACAAATAATAAGTCGAATATGTAACTATAAATCTTGTATCAAAGCCTATTATTGGTTTATACTATATGAAGATGTCTTAGAACTTGTATTCCATATATTAGTTTTCCATCATGAACATGTATTAATAATTATTTCATGCAAAAGTCTTCATTCTTAGAACCTGTTTTTAGAAAAGAAATTTCTTTTCTCCTATATACATTATTAAAATTATAAAAACCTACAATATTACGCTAATTAAATTATAAAAAATAAAATCACAGTGCTTGAAAAATGAAGGGAGTCGGTAAAGACATATTTGCGGTTCGAATATTATTTATAGCTTATTACTTGTGAGACGATATAGTGATAAATGGTATTATTTAATTACATTTTTATTACTTCCTAATTACTGTATTAGAATATTATAGGGATTATATTATAAGATATAATAAAAAAATAATATCAGTAGCGGATTTAGGTATACGCCGCCATTAGGCTAACAGAAATTTGCCATCCTTATAGGCTAACAGAAACTAATTTCATTCTGGTAGCGCTTTCATTTATTTGAATAAAAAATCAATATTTTCCGTCAGTTATTGCAACAATTATTACCAACACGAAAATTGTTTTGTCCCCCAAATTTTGCCGCCCAGGGTTGCAGTCTATGTAGTCCGTATGGAAAATCCGCCTCCAAATAATATAATATAGTAAAAGACATGTGCTTTAATTTAAAACCTTCTTGAAGATTCTAGTAAGTTGGGTTAATTCTCTAAAGCTTTTATAAAATGGCCAAAATGGGAACTTTAATGCCATTATTCTGAAAATTTTTACGTGTTAGAACATTTTTGATACGAGATACAGATTCAGTACGTAAAAAGTTTCGGGTAGTAGCTTTTATTGTAAACAAACTGGAAGAATATATAAATCATTTAATGTATGAGCCTTGTGATGGTTAAAACGACACAAATATAATGTTTTACTTAAATGTCGAGTATCTAACTCGTGAATATGTTGTTTCACTTATTATTTCTTTACGTTACGAGTCATATGTAATATCAAAAAGTCTTATGAAGAAACATCTACTGTTTTAGATTAAAAAAGTATAAAGGGGTAAAAATAAACCCTTCAAAAATATTTTTAAAATCGTATTTTATGGATTAAACATAATATTGAATGATTTTGTGGATTTGAACAATTTAAAACTGGTTAATATGTTTTTTCTATGCAGTTTACAGTCAGAAAAATAATTGTATATTTTCTTATTTATATTATTTTTAAAAGTTATCGAAAATTAAGCTTGAGAAAATAATAAATCCTCAAAAAAATAGAAATTTGTTAAAAATTAGACGAAATGTCTCAGAACTATGTAATTATTTAACAAAAAGTAGTATATGGTATCAATTTGGGAAAAAATAGACATCTCAGGCTGAATTTCTAGAAATTTTGAAAATAAAAAATAATCAATTGTTTAAATAATTGCATAATGTTTTTAAAAAATTTTGCTACTTCATGCGATGCCAAACATTACATTTCATTCTGAAAATATGATTATTTAAAAAAATTTGGGAATAAATAATTTTTCAAATAAGTTAAATTTCTTTGAACAATTGAAAAATTGGATAAAAAGTCATAAGAAATATTAAAATTGCCAATTAGTAATTATTTGCATGAAAAAAAGAAGACAGAAATAGCTGAAAATTAAAAATATAATAAGTGAAAACGTAGCTCTTATGTTTTAGGGCATATTTGAGACGCTGTGGGGTAGGGAGGTAAGAGTGGGTTAAAAATAAAATTTATTAGTGTGGTTTTATTTCATAGACACTCTTTCCTTAATATCTAAAAAACTTGGAACGTTTCGGTTAAGCTCTGAGGTATGAGTTCAATTTTTCGAAAATAAAAAATTTCCCAATGTTAATTAAATTGAATTTTGAAGTGCTCGCTGACACGAGTTAAGATTTGAATTAAAAAGAAAAAAACGAGGGATTTTCTTTCTGTGGAAATTTAAACTTTTTGGGAGTTGACTTGCCCTCTAGAGTGGAAAAATGTCTTCCATGCATTTTTGGACCACCCTAATATGGATTATAACATTACTCCAACAGAAAAATTCGACTACAATTATTTATACAATTTTGCATGTTGTAAGTTCAATTTTTCGACTTCATAATACCATTTCTTTAGATATTGCGAAGTCCCTTAAAATAAATAGGTTTTGCTCTTTTTTTAAAACTTTTCATACAAAACTTTTGTTCTAGAAATTTTTCAATCACACGTTAAACTCTTTATAACTTTGCCATTCGTGTTTTTAAAATCCCGCCGTCTAAGGCTTGATATTTGTTGATTATGTCGCACATCGAACATGTACTTCATTATTATTAACCGTCTCTTTTTTTCTTATGTCGCAATGATTGATGTATTTCAATACGAATTGTGTGCAACCATAATTAAAAAATGTATTGTATTACTTTCAATTCGTTATTTCTTCATATATTTTATTTTTAACAAAAATATATTAAAGCGAAAAAGCTTATAACTATATAATTATATTTTAACATAGAAAATCTAATAAAATGAATTATCCAAAAATAAACAATGTTAATGAATTTCATTTAGTAAATTTCAATTGAAAACTCTGATTTCATATTTGAACATAAAATTTTCACGTTATTTCACTTACAAAAGAAATACAATTTTTACAGATAATTATTCAAATTATTTCTAAAAAAATTTCCATTGGAATGAGAAAAACAATTTTTACCTGAGTTTTCCAATTGGTGGTTTTCCATAGGGTATACCAAAGAATGCAGAATATTTATTTCCACTTCTGGATTCCTGAGTTATGCCATTTAATACACCTTAGGAAGTTTCTACTAATAATTCTGCATTTATCAAAAAAATGGTACACAGGTGGTGCAGCGTAACTAAATAAGTATGACGATTCTTTTGGCCGACATACATGTTTGATCCTGTCACGATTAAACCTATGCAATTTTGACTTCATAAGTAGCATTCAACGCTCTTTGTTTCCGTTTATATACTTGAATATGCAATCTGTTATCGTGCACGACACAAAAGTATTTAAAAATGTTAAGGTATAGTTTTTTTTGCGAATCATTATCTCAATTTGATTATATCTTATAATCATATTTTAAAATTTGTCTGTGTGTGTAATATTTGGTCACGGAATATATTTGAAAGGTGTAAGTTATATGTACGCTAGTTGAAAACAAGAAATCTGCATTTGCTATCCATAATGAACGTGCTGAATAATAGATACTTCGTCAAAACTTTGGTTTTATCAAGCCTCTCGTTGCAATGCATATTTTAGAAAAGGCGTTTCTTAATGCCAAAATATCACGATGATAAAAAATGTCATATTGTTTGCTTGACATAGAAACTAGTAGTTTCCAATTTAAGATTGAAACTTTTGTAGTAAATTTAATTTTAAATCAATTTTATCGCGCCAATATCATTTTCAAACTGTTAGAGTAGAATGGGGTAAACTTCTCGGTTACAATTATTAGATATCGCCTATCTATCTAATTCATTGTGTAATTCACAAAAAAGCATTCGCAAACTATTATACTTTTGGACAACTTTGCCACGAGAGTAATTCCAGGTCAAATCATCTGAAGATCTTCAGCTATTGTAAGTAATATTGAAGAAAATTCTAGTATACATTCTCTCAGGTATTCAATGAAAACCCTTGAAATATATTTTTTTTATTCAATAACTTAGAAGATATTGAAAATTATGGTCCTTCTTTTAACCTTCATAGCTTCGCTGTTTGTGATACTATCATGATCTTTTTCTTAATTATTCGTAAGAAGATGTAGTTTTTAAGAAATACTTTTTTAAACAAAAATTGCAAAAACTTGTAAACATTTTTAAATAGTACATCGTGTTATATTTGCTGTTTTTGTTTATATTCATGATTATACCACTGAGAGTAGCCGCACTTGAAGTCGCCTTTAGTACACTTCAATGACAGCCAATATGTTCATCTGATTTTTAACGCTGAAAAATAAACCTATTCAGAACCGGCAATACCTTATAACGTAAATTGCAACGTACAATTATAATTGCAACAATTTAGATATTTATTTTGTTCCTTTTTTTAATTAAAATGCGAAATAACTTTAAGGTTACTTTATCGTGTATAATATTTTAACAATCGGGCTTCTATACCAAAACTTTTTTTAATATCGTACACCAAACTCTCGCTTTCAGTCCAGTGTCGGGGCTTGCCTTGAAATGTCCTTGG
>NC_046665.1:42036746-42043521 GCF_010883055.1 Belonocnema kinseyi
CTGAAAACGGCTCACGCACGATCTGTCCGTGCACACACACAGAACACCAACAAATCGTGTGCGATGCGTCGTGCTGCTGCGGTGCGAGCTGGCTATGTACAGTTCACCTATCTTTCCGGCACTTGAATCAAATTCGCGACGTCGAAAAATTTTGCGACTCAAGCGGCGGTCCGATATGTGACTGATACGTAGCCAGCCCGCACCACAGCAGCGCGACAGATCGCACATGATTGGTTGGTACTCAGTGTGCGTGAGCTGTTTCCAGCATACTGCACACGCATTTTCTTGTGCGAAAACCTTAACGACTGTATAACTGAAAGCGAGAGTTTGATGTATGTGAAACTATGAAATATCATATTTGTTCTTCAAACAAGTGCAAGTGATTTTTAAAAAAATTTCTGTGTAGATTATGAATCAGAAATCAAAAATAATCTAAGTTGTCAATTTTTGAGTAAGCCGACTTTTGGGTAAAAACCACCTTCACCCAAAATTCGGTTTTTTGAGATAACTAAAAGAGTCCAAATTTGGCATCGGTGCGCAAAAAAGCCCAAAATTATGACATAAGGAAAATATTCAAATTTAGCGTCAGAACTTTGAGCTTTTTTGGGCACTCAAAAACTGCAAAAATTAATTTTTTTAAAACAACCCCTATCTCCGAAAATCTACCTTTAACATACAATATACCCTCAAACTAAAAGTAAGCATATCGAAATTTTAGGCTTTTTTTGGGCTCTTCTTGGGCAACAATACCGATTTTTGGGCCCATTGTGAAGGTGCTTCCCGCTAGCACCTCCACTACAGAAAAGTTACAAAATTATAAAAATCAACAGCGCCAGAATTTCGGGCTTTCTTGGGATCTCAAAAACTGCAAAAATTAATTTTCAAAATACAACATCTGTCGTCTAAGAATTACCCTTAAAATAACTTACGCATCCAGCCTAAATATTACGTAGCATATGCGAATATTGTGCTATTTTTGGGCTTCCAAAAACACTCACAAATTATTTTCAAAAATCAATCCTAGCCCTTAGAAAATTATAAAGAAAAATATATGGAATAAGTACGAGAAAAAAATATATCGTAGGTTTGAGCTTGTTTTGAGTTAACTAAAAATAACAAATTCTATTGTCCTAAACCAACCCAAAACTAAAAATATAGGTATTAAACAAAACTAAAAAAAATATAAATCAAAGGTCAATGGTTATGCAGGGTTCACAAATCTCTGCCGAAAAATCTACAAATGAAAAAATTATACTATTTACGCTTGAAAGCCTCTAAACTATACCCAATTCCTTACAGTAATAATCGAAAAATTATATATAAAAACATCCTAGACGCATTTAAGAAAACCCTCCTCAGCTGCCTTTAACTCAAAAATCCATACAGATGTCAATGAAAAATAATTACCACAAGGACTTTCCCAGAAATATTGTTCATATCCTCATCTTCATAGTAACATTGAACAACACTTCAGAACTACCCTTATTACACTTAAAGAACCAAGTTTCACCCTCCATCAACTAAAACCTCCAAAACAATCTTAAATTTAAAGTAACTACCCCAATAAACTTTCAAATACTCTAGTTAATAAATGTTATGCCTTAGTAATATTCCACGTCACCTATGAAATACTCACCTTACAAAAGTATTACCTTCCATAAATTAAATCGGTAAAAAATATTTCAAGTTAAAAATAATTACCACATACAATTTTTCAAGGCAATAAAACAATATAACACACTCTTATTTCCGGTTTTCACCATTTTTCCCTGAGAAAATTGAGGGCAAAAACAAATATTTTTTTTACAAATGTTATTTTTAAACATTTTTTAAAATATACTTTACTGCTTTATTAAATTTCAATTTCGACACACACTATTCACGAGATGTAAATAAAAAGTAAAAAATTACTGTTCCATTACCAAACAAAGTGTTAAATCCGACCAAACGTGCCCCTGAAATCGTGTTTTATTCCAAGAAAAAAAACTATAATAATCAGTTTGCTGTAAAAAATTATTATTAGTGGATTATGGAAAGAACTATAAATAAATATCAAGTTAAAATCGTGTGTTTTACGATGCCAGCCGCTTATTGTCTACACTGTTAAAAATTTCTGTTGAAAACTTCCACTACATGTATTGGAAGTTAATTTTTGAAATGTAAGGTAACACTGCAATGCAAAATGTTGTAGTTTCCAAATGGTGGCATTGGTATGATAACTTACATGTAATGGAATTTTATAATTCAAGTCCAGTAGCTGGATATCTCGACACCTGTTAAAGCGAAAAATTTCAAGAACAAAAAATGGAAATCATTTCTGAGACCACTTGTTCTTGGCTAAAAAAAAAATAATTTTTCTGACGGAGCCAAAACTTTTGTTAAGGTATAGTATATTATAGTATAAGGTATAGTATAGCAGATGTGTTGTGGAATTCCAAAAATTTTTAACAGTGTAGTTTTAAGTGGGGAGATACCTTTAGAATTTCCAAAAAATCGATTTTTTTTCTTTCATATTTTGAATGTATAATATGTTAAAAATATACTGTAAAGAGGAGAAAGGAAAATATTAAATATCTATGGAGATATTGTGAAAAATGTCAGAGTCCGCATACCGTCACTAATCAGGTAGTCGGAGCGCTTGGGTCGGAGCAATGTTTCTTACACAATAGGTTTGTATATTTTTTTGTCCCATAAATTCTGGGAATGCTGATTACTAAGTTACTACGTCACTACGTTTACTACGTTTATTAAGTGGACCCGAAATCGCCGAATGATCGGCAAGTCACTGAAATTAATAGTTATACCGTAACGAATATTTAAACGTGATTATCTCGAAATTGTCTTTTCAAAAACTGCTCATGCTGTAACTTAAAAAAACTATTAATCGATTAGGCTGAAAATTGCAGGGGTTTCTCTTTATGTTACTATCGAAAGAACTTTTTTGTTATTTTATAGGTTTATCCTTTCCTTGAACACACAAGTAATTGAACAAAAAAGCCTTTTTTATATCAGATAAATGGAAAAATGTTGACAGCTGCAGCAGTTATCGATGCCTCGGAGCAGACGCTTGAAGAAATATTCTGCAGGGTCGCCATTTTATATAAAGAAAAATCACATGTTTTTTTTACACTTTAACAATGTAAAAAAAAAGATGTTAAAATTAATAAATGATTTAGTCATTTTATCAACTTAAAAAAAATGCATTAAAATTGATTGACTTTACCCTTTCTAAAGGTATCTCCCTCCTCAAGTGTTGTTTATGCATGTATGTTTAATATAGAGGGCGTGGATATATAGATAACCATATAAAACATAATTCATAATAGGAAAGAGGACAAAAGTACTGGGCGGATAGCGCTGGGCCAGACAGTCTGGGCGGAAGTAATGAAAATACACTGCAATTTTCTAAACTTGTTTATATATCGAATCAATCAAAATAATTTATATGTAAATTATTAGATTCATTGTTTACTATTGTAATAATTGTGATTACTAAAATATGTTTTTATTGCGGCCATTCAATGATGCAAATTTTTTTCACAGTATTTATACAAGACGTTTTTTTTCACAGCGTTTACCAACATGTATTTTTTTCAGTGTTTACTGAAAAATGTTTTTGTGCATCGCATTTTATAGAGATTAGTTTTTGTCATAACGTTATGATAAGAAGTGTTTTTTTCATAACGATATAATTTACGGGTTCGTTCTCCTAAGTACCGGCCAATATATCGTCTACTTTCAAATAGTATTAACAAAATACGACATTCTTAAGTATGATATTATTAAGGCTATTGTCTACAGGGAAGAAAAGAAAAAAAAACATCAAAAATCCTATGTGCGGACGGAGTCGAATCTAACAATGTACCCCTGAAATGCAATTAAATGGTTTCACACTAATTTTTATTTTATTTTCAATATTTATTTTTTACACTTTTTGCATTTTCATCAGAGAAGGTATTAGATTTGTATAAAATTTGACCCCCCCCCCCCCAGTTTTTGTCAAATTCTCTGTACGGTTATTTATAGTATTTCAAAAGTCAAACAATTTATCCTCATGACTTTTTTCATAAAATCAAAAAATACCAGAGTTATAGTATTTACAAAATTCCAAAAACACACGAAAATGAACATTTTATGCCAAATAACGCACAATATGAAAAATTTCAAGAGAAGAAAAATGTTGCTTTTTGAATTCCCGAAAAGATTATCATAACAACTTTTTGAATTTGCTTAAAAAATCAAAAAATTCAAATTTTGGCAGCATACAAAGTAATGAAAAATCCAGAAAGTACATTTTTTGGCCAAACTGTGCAAAATACGGAAAAATATGACACAGCAAAAATTGTGCATTTAAAAAAGATCTACAAATTTGTTATTAACCACTTTTTGATAGGATGCGTAGTTTTGGCTTTAATCATGCATCTATCTGTATGTCTATCTGTCTGTAATTATGTCTGTCTTTATGTCTGTCCGTCTGTCTGTGAGCACTATAACCTTTGAAAAAATGTATCTATTAGATTCACAGTAATACAAGATGATGAATTTTAAATGTAGATGAATTTCATTTTTTCATTAAATTAAGTAAGTCACTTAATCTCAACCAGAAATGGAACTAAAGTGCAGTGTCTCGTATCTGATATACGAGTAATATGATAATTAACTGACAGGTATGTTGGGTTTGGGATGATTTTCATTCGCGTGCTCTGAAATTCAATTTGTGCTAGCAGAAAGGCGTGCGCGAAATGCGATGTGGTGATGCGCAAACACTTAAACGGATTTTGGCGATTTTAGAAAAGGAGCCAAGAGAGCAGCTGAGAGTAGTCAATATGACGTCGATAGCGCTCGATAGTAGCGATCAACGCTGAGCTCATGATAGTTGTTTGGTCAACGTTTTCTATTTTGATATATATACGCTGATCTATAACGGATTTTGATTATAAATATAATAATGGTACATATGTGATTGAAAAAGATATGAAAAAGGATAAGATTGACGTTCTGTATCTGGTAGCTTGAAATGGATATAAGTCCCTTGTTCAGTGTCATAAGTTCTTTTTTCCTTCTACTAATCCAATCGATTTGAAGGATAAAACAACTTGATTTATTAGGCATGAATGGATAATTTATTCAATGCTCACATTTTAAAAAAAATTGATTTCCTAAAATTATTCCATTTTTTATCTTAGATTTATTTCATGTTCATAACAATTGAACGATAGCGCATACATTTTATGAATTTCAACAATCAGCCGACTTAGATTCATTTTTTTTTTAAATTTTGTAAATGCTATAACTCCAATAATTTTTTATTTTATAAAAAAAAGTCATTAGATAAATTGATCGACTTTTTAAATACTATGAATAACCGAACGAACGCGTTGACGGAAAGTCAACAATCTTTCAGTCTTAAATTAACCTCTAAAGTACATTTTATGTACATAAATCAGTCGACTTTCAACCAAGCGCGTTACTTAAAGTCATGTTATCACCATCAGTTGACTTTCAACTGGCGAATGATCCTTTTGGTTACATCTGAAATTCAACCGCCTCTTTCTACTGAAATTCAGATTCTTGTATTACTGCGTTGGCTTTTCGTGCACTCTTTTATTGTCCTAAGCTAAATGCCAAGTTCGTTAGTCAGACATTTTGGATAAAAATACTAAAAGTGACCCCATTTTGAAAATTTTCGAGTACATATTTTTTCATGATTCAAAAATTCTATGTACAGTTGTTCATGGTACTCAAAAAGGAAAATGTTACTTTTCGATAGCCCCACAAGATTAGCATATGAACTTTCGGAAATTTTTGAAAAATTCAAATTTTGACTGCACAAAAACGAATTAAAAATAAAAACTTGCATTTTGCGGTCAAAATATGCAAGATTGGAAAAAAATGAGAAGACAAACATTGTGCACCCAAAAAATATCTACTGTTATTAATCACTTTTTTATAGGACACGTAGTTTTTGTTTTATTTATAAAAAAATATTAAAAATACAAACATTAAATTTTTCGACACACGACACAAGCTAAGCTAAAAAAATAGATAAAATTTTTTCACCGAAGATAGAGCAAAAAAATTTGTATTAATGGTTTTTTTTACATTCTCATTAGAGAAACCATTATATATGTGTAAAATTTCATAAGCCCCTCTCCCCAGTTTTTGTCAAATGTTCACGTTTTGAGACCCCCTAAATCCGAAAAATAAGTTTTTACGAATGCGTCTGTCGGTCTGTTTGTATGTATTTATGCATGTCTGTATGTCAGCACGATAACTTTTGAAAAAATAATTTTATTAGATTGTCCTCTAGTACACTCTTTTAGTGTCCTAAACTAAAGGTCAAGTTCGGTAGCCAGTCATTATGGATAAAAATTCAAAAAGGGAGCGCCTTTTGAATATTTTTGAGACCATTTTTCCAAAATTTGAGAATTCTCTGTACGGTTATTCATAGTATTTAAAAAGTCGATCAATTTATCTAATGACTTTTTTTTATAAAATAAAAAATTATTGGAGTTATAGCATTTACAAAATTTAAAAAAAAACACCAAAATAAACCTTTTAAGCCAACTAACGGACGATATGAAAAAATGGCAAGAGAAGTAAAAGTTTGATTTCTAAATGCCCTAGAAGATTATCAAAACAACTTTTAGAATTTTCTTGATAAATCAAAAATTAAATTTTGAAAGCATAAAAAAGAATGGAAAATCCAAAAGTTACATTTTTTCGTGCAACATTTTCACAGTATTTGAAATATTCTCAAATATAATAATGCATT
>NC_046665.1:42043621-42046733 GCF_010883055.1 Belonocnema kinseyi
CTTAATTTAGAAGTTAAAAAACGGTTAGGATGCTAAGTTAACCGTATGTGTAAAGTTTAAATCACAAAGAAAACATTGCAAATGAACCAATTCAGTTTATGGAAAAACGACCAAAGTTGCAATAAAAGGTTAAATAACAAATTTTTTTTAAAAGAATGCGCATTTTTTCAAACCGAAGAATGAAACTTCATTTGTTTTAATGCCAATGCAAGTTACGAATTATAATAATATACATTTATGGGAATTATATAAAATTCCAGGTATAAACTCGAGTGCGAAGCACGAGACACGTGATGAGAATTGGTTCGTTAAAGCTGAAGGAGCTTTAACAAAAGAGAATTCACAATCATCAAATTACTGTTGTCGATACTTTCACCTTTAGTCATAAAAAGTCTATGTAGAAAGATCCAGCGCGTAGCGCGAGTTGAAAGCAATATCGAGCGCGAAGCGCAAGGTAAATACATTATCGAGCGCGAAGGGCGAGGTAAATACATTATCTAGCGCGAAGTGCGAGATAAATATATTAACGAGCGCGAAGCGCAAGAACCAGCAGTTGCGCTTTCTTCACTTTTGCTCTGAAAAACAATTAGAGTATAAAAGAATTTTTTTCTACAAAAGTTAATTTTCTATTTAAAAAAATATATATTTTACTACTTTTTTAAATTTAAATTTCGAGACACACCATTCACTAGGTGTAAAGAAAAAGTTCAAAATTAAGGTTCGATTAACAAAAAAGTTTCATATCTGACCAAATGTGCCCCTTAAATCGTGTCTATGCACTTATACGGTCCATTTTGAAATATAATTAATCAAATATGTCATGTTGGTCGGATTTGAACCACTTCCGCAAATAGGATTTTTTACATAATTTTTTTCTTCTAGACAGTAGCGTTAAAAATGTCACATTTTATTAATTCTATTTCAAAACGTACGGTATAAGTGCATTACCACGATTTCAGTGGCACGTTTGGTCGAATTTGACACTTTTTTGTTAATCGAGAATTAATTTTTAACTTTTCCTTTACACCTCGTGAATGGCGTGTGTTTGAAAAAATAAATATTGAAAATGAAAAAAGAATTATGTGAAAATGTCTCACTGCATTTCCGAGGCACGTTTGGTCAGATTTGGCCGACGTCCGCACAAAGGATTTTTTCTTTTCTTTTTTTCCTCTAGACAATTCTTGTAATAATATCATATTTAAAAATGTCACATTTTATATGTGTTTATTTTATTTTATGTCGATGTTCAGTATTGACCGACGTCCGTACGTAGCATATTTTCTTTTTTTCTTTCTTTCCTCTAAAAATACCTTTAATAATAGCATATTAAAAATGTCACATTTTATTAGTTCTATTTTAAAATTCACCGTATATGTACGTTGACATGATTTCAGGGGCACGTTTGGTCGAATTTAACCCACGTCCGCACATAATATGTTTTATCTTATTTTTTATTTCATTCCCTCTAGACAAAACCTGTAATGGTATCATATTCTTTCAATTAAAAACGTCAAACATTTTTAAAAATAATAATGATTACCACAAGCAGTTTTCCAAGTATCTGCTAGATGTATCCACACTTTGATGTATCCACAATTTGAATATTTCCCATTACTTTCTAAACAATTTTCAATTCTTTATAGAAATGTAAATTATTTAAACAATAATTTAATCCCAAAAAATGTAAAAAACAATCGTATTTTCTGATTAAAATGTGATGGTTTGTCATTCTTTGGAGTAGTACATTTTTCTAAAAGCATTATATCATCATTTAAGCAATTATTTATTGTTTTATTTCGAATTTTCTGAACATTGAGCTAGAGATGTCCACTTTTTCTAAATTGGTATCCTATGCTACGTTTTGTTGAATAATTACATAATGTTGACACATTTCTTTTAATGTGTAGTGAATTTCTATTCGTTCAAACAATCCTCATTTGCTCAATCAGTTTGTTTACAATAACTAAATAGTGTATTACATGACTGTATAGTATATACAAAGAATAGATGAACCACCTTTTAATTGTTTAAGCAAATATAACTTGTTTAAATAATTACTTTGTGAAAAGTCCTTTTTAAATCGTATTTTCTGAGCTAAACATAATATTCAATGATTTCGAGGACTAGTAAATTCTGTTAAAATCTTAATGTTATTGTTTATACAATTAATTATTGATTTTTTTTTAAATTTGTGTCAAATTAAGTATGGATGGTTTAAATGAAGAAAACAAAGTCAACAACAAAGAGAAAACAACAACATCTACAAAAAGTTGCTTAGAATAGCAATGTAGAAAAAGTGGACATCTCTAGCTCAATATTCAGAAATTTGGAAAAAAAAACAATGAATAATTGCTAAAATTATGATATAATGTTTCTAGAAAAATGTACTACTCCAAAGAATGACAAACCATTATATTTTAATCAGAAAATACGATTGTTTGTTACATTTTTTGGGATTAAATAATTTTTTTAAATAATTTACATTTCTGTAAACAATTTAAAATTGTTTAAAAAGTAATGGGAAATATTCACATTGTCCACTATGTTGTATGTCAGTAGAAATGAAATGAGAACCTCGGAAATAAAGCAATTCGACTACGTGATCTCTCACTCAAATTTCAAAACAGGAAACTTGAGTGAAGGACACTACGTGACGAATTGCTGATTTTCGAGATTCGAAACAACGAATTTGCTCATCCTTCCTATTGTTAGGGCCCTTCAGTAACGGGATTTTGAAGCAGTGATCCCAGATCTGAAACGAGATGCGGTCCAATACTATGACAGGGCTATGTCCGTGTGAATATAGTAGGAGACGCTGTAAATGACTGAGTTGCGCGCGCAACCCATTTCTCCTCTTCTGAATTTGAAAACTCGAAGATGCACGATTGCCGATCGGAGCACTTCGTCGATTCTATTTATATATCTATCTGCTAACAGCTAACTGCTTTGAAATAAAATCAGGAGATTGGGATTTTAATATTTCCAGATTTCGATACAGACGATTCTCATGATTCAAGTATTTAGTTGAATATTGATTTTTGAATTTAGAAATGAAACTATTTTCTGAGAATTTCTGTACTATATAGGAAATTCGCCTTTTTGTAGAAAATTC
>NC_046665.1:42046833-42064560 GCF_010883055.1 Belonocnema kinseyi
ATCTTTTCAAATTCTAAATCTGGCGCAGCAAATAATAAAATATACTAATCTCTATAATGCTTCCGAAACACGCCTGAAAAATTAAGAATTGGGGGAGAAGGTAAGAAACGAGAAAAGCAGAAACAAACGAGTATAGATAATTAGATATAGACTATGGACTGAGAGTATAGACGGAACCGACCGAGACCTTGAGGGTGAGGAGGCTGAGGGGCAAAGGCAGGCGGCCGATGAGTGGCGACTGGCGGGGGACGATTCCCCTCGTGGGGCATCGTTGCGGCGTTTCAGGTCTGCGAGCTCTGACATAGCCCTGTCGTAGTATTGGACCGCATCTCGTTTCAGATCTGGGATCACTGTTTTGGAGGCCTGAAATTCTCCCTGGCTGAGTGACGACGGCCTGCCGAACACGTGCGAGGGCCATGTTTACCAACAGCATCAATTTTGCGGCAGGCCAAGTCACGTACGCTTTCTTCGGTTCTTCTCTCTCACTCGAAAGCGCGTTCTTTACTCTCTTTCCTATCATTCTTTTCTCTCTCTCTTAATCTCTCTATCCTTCCTTTTCTACCGCATTAGCCAGTGCAGCCGGGAGCTCAACTCGTTTGGAAAGACGATATCTTACATGCGTAAGAAAATAGTTGTAAATTAACCCTCCCTCCCCTCTTGGATCACTTAAATCAATGATAAATTCATTAATAAATTGATGTACGCGCACACACGAACTCGTGTCTACGCGTACGTCAATAAACTGACGTAATTATATAGGCAGTAACGAAATAGGATAGAATAAATCAGACAATCATTAAGATAGTTAAGTCATTCACATGTTAGCAAATAGGAATATAAAATAATTGAACTTAACTAAGTTGAAACAGTACGATTGTTCGGAGGTTAAACCTTGCTTAAGGAAATATCTTTAAATAAATATAATAGAAGCAGTAAACTCCGAACTTTCATTCTGTTTGACCTAGCTTCATGATCCCTTCCCAGCGGCATCGACATCCCCACGCGCGGTCGCACAGCCAACCGGCGAGCTCAGTATCCCCGCCACCTTCACAACTCCGCGCGCTCAGTTCGTAAAAGAGCAGGTTCGAAACTGCAAGAGACACTCGGCTTCCAGCCTTCACGAGAGCATTTCCGCGCTCGTCTCATCGATCAACATTATAAAGTATCCTACGGAGAGGAATCGCGCCAAGGTAATCTCCACCCTTGTAAAAGCATTAAATAAAGGAGATCTCTAGAAGCAAACTTCACTGCCTTCTTAGTTCGGGTCACTAGTTGTCTTCCCGTTATTTCACGGATAGTGCAGTGGACTCAAGATCAGCGTTCAGTGCATACGGAGTCGCTTCGTTCACTCTTTCATTAATCTACCTAATCTTCTTACGAAAGGAACCCCGTTCTATAATTGATATCTTGCTGATTTCTGTTCTTGAGCCTTGTTGTTATCTTTGTGTTTCGTTTTTTTTTTCAGGCGCTCCATCAGGTTTGAGACGAGCGGTAGCAACGAAGTTGGACGAAGCTAACGTGAGGCAAGAACTCCAACAAAACCCTTGATGGCAGGGGAGCGCGTAGCGCACGTCGTAATCAACGCGTTGCCCGCCACAGCAGCCTGAGGGGCCCGACTACCTCTCAGACACGTACTACGAGATCAGGAGTTCCGGCGGACTCCATACGATTGGCGCCTGAGAAGCAGCGGAGGCGCAAGTCAACCGCCAGACTGCTCAACCGACTTCGAAACCACGTACGTAGAAGCCCGGTAGGTACCAACGAGGGACAAAGAAGAGCCACTGCGGAGCGTCGTGATCGCTACACAGATTTACGCCACGTACGTCTCTCCACTGGCCGTATTACCCGTCGTACGGACGAGGCAACGAGGGAGGGCCGGCAACGTGAGAGTGGAGCACCGACCCAGGAGGGTTGGCAACGCGGCACGCGAGGACTCAGGAGGGCCTCGTCACAGCCTTAATTACATCGTTTACCCTCAGGGATTCTAGAAATCCGGATCCGGGCAGACCAGGGCCGTCCGGCCTCAATAAATACAAACGATGCGCGCCTCCTCGAGAAGAAGAAGGGACAGCCGGGCGCACGAGACCCGCGCCATCGAGGACCACCACGAGATCGAGAGATCCCCCTCCCCTTTCCGCTACCAGCCTTTTATCCGGAATGGCGCTACGTCTTTCCCCCGCTAAATATAACGCTGTCTGCCGGCATCGTGGTAGACTGTTCGAATTCGCCGCCGTTACCCAGAGCATTACGAGTGCCACCACGTGATCCGCTGCCTTCAGCTAGCGATATCTTCGTCATCGATCCAGTACCACCATCAGGATTCGTCGTTACCGGCCAGCTCAAGGAATTCCCATCCGCCGTGTTACCCGCACCACCCGTAACACCACCCAGGGAACCCACCGTTTCTGAATCCGAAGAAAGCCCGGACTCAGACGGTCTACTGTTGTCGGCCTTCGGTTCGCCAGAAGTGTTTTCGGCGAGCCTCTTCAGGTCACTGGTCGTTCCAGTTGTAACACGAGGAACGGGCTCACCGCGTCGCCGGCAACGTTTCTGAAATAGCCTGTAGAAACTTGTTGTAGAGTGTAATTGAACCGGTGGTTCTCACTGCCACGTTCCACGTCGCCGCGCCGAACTACATGGACGGACTCACGGCGTGGAAACGACTCATCAAGGGGGACATCAAGCGGAATCAGCTGCCATTTCCTTCGAGACGCAAAAATACCCCACAAGGAACGAAAGAGTTCGACGTCTGGCTGACCAACGAAGCCACGAAGCGTAACCAACGCCGGACCGACACACCAGTGGTCGGCACCCCTCTAGCACGAAGCCAATAATCACAGGCATCTTGTTGAGTACCTCGACACGCTCAGGCGCGGTAGACGCTCACCGCGTAACACCAACACACAGGATCACTATTCCTACGTATTCTTCTACCAGCCCGCGTTAGCCTCATCCGCTGACCCCTTAAGCGGGCGCACTGTTCCTACCTCCCTCCTCAAAGGCTACAGACAGTATGAGGTAGAGAACAACTAGTAATTATTTGTATGAAAAAGACGACGGATGATTGCTAAAAATTAACAATAATGAACATAAAAATGTAGTTTTTTATTTTTGGCTCATATTTGGGGCGCAGGGGGGGGGGTAAAATTTAATATTATGGATTTATTTCGCAAACACTCCATCTTGTTAATCACTTGGAAATATATTTATAATTTCTATTAAATGTTAACATAGTATAAGCAGTACACATTGTGCCATTTAATTTTATAATTATATGGCTAGGTCCCCACCTCGAAAAAGAAGGCTCCTCCGCTTTCTGTAAACAATATTTTAATTTTTTGAATGAAAAGCAATGCAGTTGAATCACATGATATTAATCTTGAAGTAAAAAATTTAATCAATTCTGACTTAAGAGCACATTCATTGTGACGCAAGCACTTGTATTTGAAACAAATAAAGATTGAAGAAAAAAGATAGGAAAATTATGATTGTATATGATTGCAGAGTTTTCAATTGAAACTTGCTACCATGAAAGTAAAATAATGATATGAAGGAATAAATGAAATGAATAAGAAAATGGAAATAAAGTAAATGTAAATTCCATACTTTCCCTATTCAACAGTTTCCAATTTTGGGCGCAGCATCGATCGGTCCTAGACTTACGATGTTTTAAGTATCGTCGAAAAAATAACACTTTAGACCCCCCGCTGTTTCATAGCCAGCCTGAGGCCCCGAGAACTATGTTCGCTATGAGTACACTCATGATGGCGGTTTGCTACTTCCCAGGCGCAAAATGTGTATCAATTTTCAATTAATTGCAACAAAACAAGAACCAAGCCATTTTTCGAGAAAAGCGCTCTGGAAGGTTCTACATTTAGGCATTTATAGCCTGTGGTTGAAATATGAAATCATACAGTTCAGAATTGTAGAAGAGAAACTTGTCAGAGTAATACATGGGCTGATTTTCAAGCCTGAGGAAGCGCCATTACATTAAACAAATTTCACGGACCCGCATGGTGAAGAGTTCAGTACGCTACTGGCATATAATTCGTAGGATGTGTATATATGTATAGTGACCACTACTATGCCAGCGGCAGATTCGTAGATCATGTAACGTCACAATTAAAACCTAACCATGGTTGATCAACTGTCATGTGCGTTTGAATAGCTTGGTAGAGTAGATAAGCTGGAGGGAGGGAACAGTGTTTCTGCTATGCGAGACTGTTATGTTTATCAGTTTGAAAGTGACTAAAATTTCAATGTTTTTCATTGAATGATCTATGAAATTACACGATGGAAAAACTCTACATATTTTTTTTGTTGTATTTTTTAACAGCATCGCTATGATTAAAAAATTTGAAATTAATTTAGCATATAAATCATTATTTCATTTAAATATAGCTCTTTTTTCAAAAAATTCACCCAGAGATTGATTTTATTACATACAACCTTAAATGCGTCAAGGGTGGTTTTTTTATTTGATTCTTATATTATTACAATGTGGTAACGAGTATAGTTTAGAGTTTTTCAAGATTGAACAGTATGATTCTTCTTCATTTGGAGATTCTCGTCAGTGATTTGTGAAACCCGCCAAACCATTGACTTTTGATTTATATTTTTTTAGTTTTGTTTAATATTTATATTTTAAGTTAGGGGTAGCTGTTAGTGTTATGAATTAGTTTCCAACAATATCATTTGCTATTTTTAATTGACTCAAAACAAAGTCAGACCTACGGTATATTTTTTCTCGTACTTATTACATATAATTTTTTTTGGTATTTTTGGAACTAATTTGTGAGTGTTTTTGGGAACCCAAAAATAGCACGATATTCGGATATGTTTACATTTAGGCTGGGTGTGAAAGTTATATTGAGGATAATTTTTAGGAGAGAGAGATTGTTTTAAAAAGATTAATTTTTGCAGTTTTTGAGAGGCCGAAAAAGCCCCAAATTCTGGCGCTGTTGATTTTTAAAATTTTTCTGTAGTGGAGGTGCTGGCGGGCAGCACCTATACCCCAAAACTCCGTTAAAAAGAGATCCCAAAAATCGCTATTGGTGTCCAAGAAGAGCCCGAAAAAAGCTCGAAATTCTGATATGCTTACTTTTAGTTCAAGTACATATTTTATTTAAAAGATAGTTTTCATAAGATAGGGATTGTTTTTCCAAAATTAATTCTTGCAGTTTTTAAGAGTACAAAGAAGCCTGAAATTCTTGAGCAAAACTTGAATATTTTCCTTATGCCATAATTTTGGGCTTTTTTTGGGCACCGATGTCAAATTTTAGGCTATTTTAGTTTTCTCAAGAAAATCGACTTTTGGGTGGACGTCCTTCCCACCCAACAGTCGGTTTCTTGAGAAAACTAAAAGAGCCCAAAATTTGGCATCGGTGCCCAAAAACGCCTAAAATTAGGGCGTAAGGAAAATATTCAAATTCCGTTGTGGAGGTGCTAACAGAATGCACCTGAAAAAAATGGACATACAAAAGTTGTTTATTTTGTGAATGTATATTTTTTTCTGAATTACCGTTCAATGAAGAACTACAACCCTTTTTCAAACATTCTTCGCTATCTTTTGTTGTCATGCTAAAAATAAGTCCCTTTCTCACGTCTTTTGGCGTAATATGAGAACTTTCGAATTTTACATTCTCATCAGAGAAGGTATTGCATTTGTGTGAAATTGAACCCCCCTAGTTTTTGTCAAATGTCTACTTTTTAAAACGCCCTGAATCCGAAAAACAGTTTTTTACGAATTTGTTTGTGTGTGTGTCTATAGATTTTTAGTTTGTCAGCAGGATAACTTTCGAAAGAACTTAAAGATTGGATTGGTCTTTGGTATGAAACACTAACCAGTTATTACTCTCGGTTTAAATTTACCTCCCCCCCCCCAACCCTCGCCTTGACCCCTCATCATTCGAAATTGGAAATAAGCAAATTGATTTTTTGCAAAACCGTCATAAGTTGCAATAAAATGTTTATTAACCAAATTTTTTTTTTAGAATACCCATTTTTTAAACTAGACTATGAAACTATCTCTGTTTCAATATCAATGCATGTTATGAAAATGTGTTCATTACAGCCAAAACCGTTTTTCAAGCTCCTAATTATATCCCTAATCTCAGTAATACAGACCTTCTCAATTGATTTTTCGAACGCATCGTGTTCTACATCGCAGTTGTGTAGTCCTATAGCTTTATCTCCCAATTGTCCCCTAAAATAGTCTCTGATAGAGTCTAGAATCCCGTCTGCATCACATAGAATTTCCCCATTATCCTTTCTCATGTTGAAAAATTCTCTGCTTTTATTTCCCTTCTTTTCTTATAAAGCAGTTTCTTGCTTCCTTCAAAGTCATTTTGTATTTTCTTTTCTTCTTTTGATCTAATTTTACCTTTAATATTCTGAATCAATCGTCTGAGTATCCTACTTTCGTGTCGGTCATGACTTATACGTCTAATTCTTTCCTCATCGCTAAGACCTGCGATGTTTAAAGTTCTCCTGTACGCTTCTTTCTTTGATTTTTGGGCAACCTGAATTTCATCATTCCACCACGCATCACCAGACATTCTTCCTACAACTGCGGTACCACACACTTCGATGCCACACCTAACAATGATATCCCGGAATTTTGTCCATGCGCCCTCTATATCTTTGTTTTTTACCTGCGCCTCCCATGTTGCGCTATCTATGCTTTTCATTATCTTGTTTTGGAAATCTATTCACACATCGGGTTTCTGTAGGTTCTCAATTTTTATTCGCGCTTGCTCTGTTTTCTTGTTTTTTTTTCTCCATCCCCGACCTAAGTTAATTTTGGAGATCAGAAGGTAATTATCATTATGGCATTCAAAACCCCTCATGGCCCTTGTATCTTTCACCAGCTCTCTTAGTCTTTCATCCGCAAAAACAAAGTCAATTATACTGTGGCTACTTTCTTTGCACCAGGAGTACATGAGGATCATTTTATGCCTAAATCATGCATTTTTAATGAACAGACAGTCCACTTCTAAGCATAAGCCAACTAATTTATCTCTGCTATAGTTCGTTTTTGGTTCCCCAAAGTTACCTAGTACTCTTTCTGTATCCCGATTTTAAATGACTATCCATCCATTCATATCTCCTAGCAGAATTATTCTTTTACCATAATCGCAAATATTTATTTTGTAATTTAAAGTCTCCCAGAAGACGTCTTTTAGTTCTCCGGGATCACTATAAACTGGCGCGTAGCATTCTATGATAAATAATCTCCTGATTCCTACTTTCATTTCAGCCTGCAGCATCCAGTTTTCTTTGTTTTAAGCACATATAAAATATGCAGTTTCCTTACATGCATAGTTTGTGGTCATTCTTCTACCTTGAGGTCATACACGCTCCTAACACCCCCACCATTTTAAACACCCATGCTCCATTTGACGCCTGAAACTTGACCTTCACATTTACCGTGTGGATGCCTTTTTTCAATTAAAGTTTCAGACCTTTCCGAGGCTGTTTTATTTTTTGTATTATTCATTGTTTATATTATACGCCTAACCACCCCCTTTATGCTATAAGTTTCTTTTGCGAGTCAAAATCATGTCCAAGCTGAGTAAAAATTCGTCATATTGTGGAGATTGTTGTTGTAACTTCCTTCCCACCAAACTTCAGTTAATAAGGAAGGGTTGGTGGGGGGAGGGCGGAACTAGAACCAAAATAGTCGTCTTTGGTTTATGCTTTATGCTGGGAAGGCCTTCATAAGTCTTCAGCATAGATGGAATAGCTAATGAAGAGTGAAAAACAATATTTAAATACCATTGTGGTTAAACATAATTTTTTTCCAAAGTATTAAAAATGTAAACGTTTATCCCGTTCATTGAGTATTATTGTTTGGACATTGGAATAATCCTCTTTTTCGTTCTCACTGAGAAATAAGAGAAGGGGAAAAATTTTTCAAATAGTCACATGCCGACCTATTAAGTTGTGTATTCAGTTTAGAAATGTGTGCATGTGTGACTGTGTGTATGCGTGTGTAAAACATAGTCTAAAGCAGGTGTCTTTAGCATGGGGCAATTCGGCTGTAAATACCCAAAAGCCACATATCTTGTTTCCATCACTGCGAATCTCTACTCAACTGAAAGAATGAGAGGCGTAAAGCAGTAAGTCATGAGAGTGAAAGTGACGGACAGATCTACTTTTTTCTTTTACTCTCATGAGTTTTTGCTTTACTCTGACGTTTTCTACCCACAGAACGGCACCTTAAGATGTCCTTTGTATTGGCAAAGATAATATCTATGTCATAGATTCGATAACAGGCGTCAGTGTATGCCACTTGTCGATAGGGATGGGCACGCGCATTTAAAACTTCCCGCAATTCAGTGTCTTATTTACTATATTGTGACGCCATCTGTTAGTCCTCGCCACGGTATTGTGTGTTGGAGCTGATACACGGCATCCCTACAAAAGAAGCTGTCGCGTATCCACGTCTTATTCCTTAATTCTTACTTCCTCTCCCGTCTTGCTCTTCGTCTATCCCCAGATCATTACCAGCAAGAGCGGCTGCGCCGTATATGCTCGTAGCGGCTTTCATCAGTAGGACACTTACCGGCATGCTGTGTATCAGTTGCGGCATACAATACTTATTTTGTTGTAATTCAAAACTCTCTTTGCATTGATTCAGAAGGCACTTTTCGATATTTAACGTCCATAACTTAACTTAGTTTGGTCCAGCGAGACCAAACAAAACTCGTCTAGATACACGACAACCCTTATACCTTGCTAACGAATTATGGTCAATTATTATCGCGAAAATCTGAGGGGCAGCTGAGAGACCAATAGGCAAGCTCGTTGACTGCAAAAGTACCTTTCTGTAGACGAGGCGAAGGTGGCAACGATGGGACTCCGCCACTTGTACGTGAAAGAAAGCTTGAGACAGATCGATTCCTGTCTCCGTTGCTCTTTCTGACCAAAAACATTCTTGAGATGAAGATTGGGCCCAAACGTGTTGGGGAGTCAAGAATCCCTTGCCTCTTCAACAGATCGATCTTTTGAGACATCTGTTCCCCTGGCCGTGTCAAAAAACTGGAATCCATCCAATTGCGTATCAACTTCGGTTTCGAACCGAGAGGAATTCGGAAACCGTAAATCAGGTTGAGAATGTTGTGTGGAACCCTCAAAACCCTACCTTTCCTGGAAGTGACAATTCTGAACCGTAAAGCCTACCCCTTAAGGGTTGAAAAGTCCGGTTGTTGAATGCAGTAGACCGGGAGAAGTCTTGTTTGTAACCGGTCTCTTGGTTGCCATGCTGGGCTAAATCTGAGACCCCCTAGAGACTGAATAAAAAACGCGATAAAACCTCTTTACCAAAAAGATATTCTGAACTAGAAGGGACTCTGCCTAAAGCTGCTCAAACGTTTCACTTAGAAGACGTCCCTTCTATTTTTAATGCACTTTGCGCTCTTCCCACTGATCACTTGTGTTATTAGATTAAAATTTGCCTGTACCTGTGAGACTGAGCAAAGAAGCGAAGATAAATATTCAAACCATGTTTGTGGAGTACGTCAGTTCTTAGTTCCCTAAAGTCCAACAGCTTTGTAGACGACTCCGGCTCCGAAGAACCAGAAGGTTTTCGCGAATCTAACGCGACTAAACCCTTATTCGGATTTTGCAAGTCAGGGTAACGAGTTCTGCTACTCTTGAAACAAAGTTTCTTTGCCGGAAAATAATACTGGTCTTCGTTTAAGTTGCTGTCATCGCCATAAAACGAATGACGCCGTCAATTTTCACTATATTGCGCAACATCACGACGCTCCTGGGCCCTAATGACTAATCTCCTCCGGGAACCTACAGGCGCAATGGGTGCTGTATCTGCTATCAAAATATCCTGCACCAGTTTTACACACTACACAACACTTAATTAGCCGAAGAAAATACTCCGAAAAGAACACAAAACGAGATTTTGTTCACCTCTAATTTGTAACGACTTTCTTCGGCAAAAGTACTCAACGAGATGAGCATAGACGGCGCAGCTGATACTTCTGGTAACGATCTGGGGATAAACGAAAAGTATGAAGAGAGTGAGAGGAAGATTGAAGGCTGAGGCGCGGGTACGCAATATCTTATCTCATAGGAATGCCGTATAGCGGCCAAAGTTATACACTTATGCTTTAACATAATGGAAATTTAATGAGTTAAAATTATCTTAAAGCATAATAAAAATGTAACGAATTACGATTATGCCTTAACATAATGGAAATGCAACAAGCTAAAATTATATTAAAGCACAATAAAAATGAAACGAATTAGAATTATGCTTTATCATAATGGAGATGCAACGCGTTAAAATCATGTTAAAGCATTATAAAAATCAAAGGAATTAAAATTCTGATGGCGGCATAATGGGAATGCATACTCTCTAAATCTGAATCAGTGGAATTTCACTGATTCAGATAGCTAGAAACGGGTAACTGACAATTAGTGAAAGGTTACTTATTGATTCAGTAAAATAGCCACTTTTGAGGGTTGGCAACACTGCACCATGTCAATTTAGTAATCATAATAAAATAATATTTTAGTACTTTCAATCAAAGAATCCTAGTAAAAACTTCAAATCCAGAAATATTATCAAATATTAAAAAGGTAAAAAGTTTCGATGCTGGTGAATGACAAAAAACCTCCCATATTACTTTATTATCAATATTGGACTGTCATGTACTATACGAGTTAGAGTATACTCGTATTTTTCCCGCAGTTAATTCAGCAGACTTACAGCCCGAAAATTAAAAAATTTATTTCATTAAAGAATTCCTCTTGCCATAGAAGTAAAAGAGTAACAACAACGCTTAACTTAATAATTTAGAGATCATGCTTCACATGATTTACTCTGGTGTTACAGAAATGATTAGTGAATAAGTCCTAATTCACTGATTAATCAGTGAAATGTGTAACTACTATTTCAATCAGTGAATTTTTCACTGATTATTGTTTAGAGGGTGGAGTTAAAATGTTGTTAAAGCATAATAAAAATTAACCAGAGTGTTAATAATATATAAAGAATTAAAATTATCTTGTCGACATTTAGGCAATGCTACGTGTTAAAATTATATTAAAGCATATTAAAAACTCAAATTTTGAAGTAAAAATAAAAATAAATTGGAATTCGTTTTATGTTGCCGACATAACTGCAATGCGCTCCATTATTATTATGCCAAATAATTATTGAAATCAATTTCCATTATATTCTTTAACAATGCTGTACATTTTCTTGACACATTTAGAAAGTAAAACCTTAAACAACATAAAGATGTTTTAGAACTTAAAAATAATTACTTAAAACGTCCCTTTTATAATTCCCCCAAAAACTATCTTTCCACGTAAATGTATTTTGCGGAACTTTCATATGCTCATATAAAACGCATCACAAATATTAATATTCAGAAACACTGTAAGCGCATTTTGGTTTTCCTCTCCGATAATATATCATGCATGTCCCAAAAAAAATACTACTAAGGCAAACTTAAACAATATAAAGATGATTCAGAACTCTAAATTAATAACTTAACATTTGAAAATTTACCCCTTTTATAATTTTTCCCGAAAACTAACCTCAGCCGTAAATTTATGTAGTGAATCTTATATACACTTGTATAAAAAGCATAAAAAATAATAATATTCAGAAAAAAACTGTTAGAGAAGACTCGTTTTTTTTGTCTGCGATGATCAATATTGTACGTCACAAGGGGCAGGAATTTGAATTTGGTACTGAAATTTTTCCCTTGCCTAGGGGAAAAGTCTAAAATGTAGGGAATTCCGGAACCTACAAAGGTATCTATTGTAGAATAGCAAAATGTCAGTACTTTCAATCCTAATATATGCATTTTTATGTATTTTGAGTCACTGAAACCAAAATCAACCTTACAAATTTCCCTAGGCGTCCGATTTTTTCCCTAGTCTAGGGGTAAATCTTAAAGCTAAGAGAATTCTGGAACCTGTTAATGTGATATTCGTATGATAGCAAAGTGATGCGTAACGTAAAGTTTATTTAGTAGCTGAATTCAAATTTGACTTCAAACTTAATTTATAGGGCGTCATATTCCTCTAGCGTAGGGGAAATAGTTAGAAATTGAGACAAACTTACGGCTTCACGCAGGGTATGTTCATATACACTATATTTGGTTAAACTTTATAAGTAAATCTAAATTCTCAATATACGCCGGGTCGTTTAACACATGTGTAGTCTGAGAACGATTCTACATAGCTTCTCTTTTCCCCTAGCCTAAAGGAAAAATTGGGAAATTAAAAAAAAGCTTTCGCTTTTACGCACACTTGACATGATCCTCGTCAAAGTCGGAAGGCTCTCAAACATAGACGTAGGAAATGTATGAGGGTTATGACCGGTAGGACGGCAGACTCACTTGCGATTGAACGAGGATCCCTAACATGCGGGTTTTTTTCTTCACCTGTAGATCTTAAAAACATACAGACTAAAATAAACTAACATCTGGCTCTAAACTTGAATAAAACGGACATTTTAACTCTTTCTGTTACGTTTGTAGTGAATACGTCGTTCAAAATGTCGTAGAAGTATCTCAGACATGATAAAAAGTCTTAATCAAGAGTGTTTCCAGCGTAAAATCGAAGATCAAGATACTGATTAGGCACCTCGTATTATAAGCTCTATTTGTTATAATGCACTACGTCGTTATCAGGAAAGTAAAAAAATTAAATTCAGTTCACCGATAGTATGGAGACAACCTGTTAATAAAAGCGATTGCTATTTTTGTAATACTGAGATCTCTGGGTACATTTTGAAACCGAATAAAAAAATTGAGTATGCCAATGTTTCTTGTACCACCAAGCCTATTCCCTCATGTGATGAACATATTGACGATATTGTGGTATCAAAAAATATTGCAGAAATTGAAAAAGGTGTTATTATTCCAATTAACCAAATGGCCATTGAAACATCTTCTGGTGAAGAATATGAGAGTAATGCTGGCACTCGTGATGATGAAAGTGATAACAGTGAAGATGACTTTATTAATTCAGGAGAATAAAAAAAAACAAAATTATATACATAAAAGGAATTCACTGACGTTGTGAAGAACTTAGGATTGCCTGAAGATGATTTATTAACAAAAGGAACCAAATCTACCGTTTATCGAAATAGAGAAAAAGAGTGCCTGCAGTATTTTTCTCGCGATACTGATTTAGTTTATTGTTCAGGCGTTAAAGATTTAATGAATGCACTAAAACTGAACATTTGTAGAGATAACGAGTGGAGGCTTTTTATTGAGTCGTCGATGCGTAGTCTGAAAGCAGTTTTGCTACACAATATGCATCAGTACCTATAGAACGTTCGACCATATTGAAGGAAGAATATATAAACCTTAAAAAATTTTTGCAGTTGATTAAGAATTAAATGACAATAGGACGGTCTGCGGAGATCTAAAAATTATCACAATCTTATTAGGGCAACAATCAGGGTTCATAAAATATCCCTGCTTCCTTTGATTTTGGGATCGTAGAGATCGCGAGAATCACTTTAAAAAAAAGAGTGGCCAAAAAGAACTTCTTTTGAACCTGGTTAAAAAAATATATTATTTGAGCCACTGGTAAATCCCTCGAAAATTCTTCTTCCTCCCCTTCATATTAAACTTGGCTTAATGAAGAAATTCGTTAAGTCACTGGACAAGGAAGGAGAATGTTTCACATATTTAGCAAGCAAATTTCTAGGCTTATCTCACGCCAAAGTAAAGAAACGGGTATTTGACGGGCTTCAGACAAGATAAATGTTGAAATACAAGCAGTTCATTGAGTACATGACTGATACTGAGAAAGATGCATGGCTCAGTTTTAAAAAGGTTGTAGAAAATTTTTTAGGTAACCACAAAAGCGAGGACTATGAAAAAGTTGTTGAAAGTATAGTTCAGAATTTCCACGATCAAAATTGTTTAATAAATCTTAAACTGCATTTTCTTGAACCACATGTGGATTACTTTCCTGAAAATCAAGGTGATGAGAGTGAAGAACGGGGAGAACGCTTTCATCAAGATATCAAGGAAATGGAGCGTCGTTATTAAGGGCGATGAGGTGAGCACATGATGGCAGATTTTTTCTGGATGTTAAAACGAGATGTTGAGTTAAAAGAGAAAAAACGTAAAAGAAAACCACTACGTAGGATGTTCACAGACCAAAGAACCAGGAAACGTGAAAAAACGTAATTCATATACTTTTCAAAATGTATGTGGAATTTATTTGTAAAAATTTATAGTTCCCTTTAATTAACCGCTAATTTTTCTGACATATCTACTCTTTGCTCTAGGTGAGAAAAAAAATTAAGACAGTGTATAGTAACACCGATGTCACATTTAAACCAAATTTCGCGAAATACAGAAAAGTTATGAGGCTACATTTGTGTTTAGCGACCCGCGGTACCTGAAGAATTTGGATTTACTTATAAACTCTAATTAACTTTAGTGTATATACACATACCCTGAGCAAGATCAAAAAATTTTCTCAATTTGTCGTCATTTCCCCTAGGCTACGGAAAATTTGACGCCCTGTGAATCAAGTTCGAAGTCAAATTTGAATGCAGCTCCTAAATGAACTTTAAGTTTCGCATCACTTTGGCATTGTAGAAACATTATATTAAGAGGTCACATAATTCTCTTAGTTTTGAGACTTTCCCCTAGTCTAGGGGAAAAATCTCAATCCTAGGGAAACTCGTGAGGTCGAATTTGTGTTCAGCGACTCAAAGTACGTTAAAATGCCTGTATTAGTATTCAAAGTACTAACCTTTTTATATTTTACAATAAATACCTTTGTAGATTCCAGAATTTCCTAGATTTTAGACTTTTTTCTAGGCTACGGGAAAATTTCACCGTTAGATCCAATTTCTGAAGTCGGATTCGGATTCAACGGCTCAAAAAACATAAGGATATACTTTATCGTACCCAATTCAGACATTTTTTTTGTGGGCCTTTGTTTTATCATCTTTACGAGCGCGCACGAGCGTGTGTGTGTGACAGTGAATTGCGATTTTATTTTTATTTTTCTATTTTGACAAGGGCATTATTATAATGCGATGAACTTAGTAACTTCGCAAAGTTTAATATTCGCAACGGTAATTCTTGAAATAATGACGTTATTATACCCTGGCTTGCTACTATCTTACTGTAAAAATAAATATAACAGCAAATTTCACAACGAAACGTTTATCTGCATAGAATTGCGCTGAAATATCTTGATATTAAACTTAATGCCCAGAGTTGAATACCTTAATACTAATATCTGAATAACTGAATGATAATAACTTGATACTAAATTTTATTATCCAGATATTAAATCTTCATATCCAGATAATTTTGTTGAAATTAAAAATCGAGATATTAAGTAATAATATTCCTTTTCTACCGTAAAGGTTCAATCTTGCAAAGTTTGGTAACGTCTAGTATAGCTTTCTGACATTTATTTAAAAAATTTCTGTACGATACTTTATGAAAAGATTCTTTAAAAATACTTAATTGTGAATATTTTTTCTAAACTCACTGAGTCAACTTTGATTTCGTAAATTCATGTAGTCAAACATGACAGATATTTTGCATGGCAGATGTTCTTGGGGGGAATTCATCTTACGCGCTTGCTCTTTATGTTTCCCCCACATTTCATTGAAAACACATTTTCTTGTGATACCCTTGTCATAACATCAATTGATTCTGAACATAGTTGGAAAAATCCTACTGTTCTATCGTTGATATATATATAATTAAAAGTTTGTCATAAGGACAACCGCAGGATTTCGCCGGGAGCGGGTGCTAATCTGAAAAATTTCAGCCGCTCCTAGCGAATTCGCCGTAAAATTTCAGCCACAACCACGTCTCACAACCGTGAGATAGGTGGTTACAGTCTGTAACGGAATCAATACGACGATCCGGCAAAAGCTTTGTGCACCCTGAGAACACGGAGTGATCCATGGACTACCGCATTCTGCATTTTTCCCGTATACATTTTTTCCCGGGTACAATCGTTGCAACTCCCTTGTAAGGTCTCCCTCATTCCATTCAACCTATCATTCTTTTCATTCTCCTTAGCTATGATGCTTTTGTCAGCTGGTGCCGGAAATTCGATATCGAACATGGTTCGCTTCTCGAAGACAAGAAGGAACATGTCTGGCCTAGAGTGTGCAACAGAAAAAATTGTCGAGAATATAAAGTTCCAGTATATGCGGCACTTCCCATTCTTGACATTTGACTCGATTTCCCTAGGAGCATTTGGAGGAGCGATATTTAGGTTAACGCCGTAGGAGTGACAGAGATAGTAATAAAGCACTCTTAGTGCCGTATTGTGCCTTTGGATGTAGGTCGTTCCCGCATAATCTGGATAACTAGATAGTATGTGAGCTAATTGCTCGGGGTGTGCATGGCACGCCCTGCAGCTATCATCGGAAATGTCTTGGCTCAAAATGTGGCGACGGTATGTTAAGGTAGGCATTACACCGTCTTGGTAAGCTAAAATGAAACCCTCCGTACCACACTTCAATCCGGGCGATTTAAGGAATGCAAACGTTAGCTCACACGACATTCACTGATCCTCCAAATTTTTGTGGAAGATACCGTACATTCTCTTATACTAAAGTTAAGTCCGAGTGTTTCAGCAGCCTTCTCCGCTGCTTTGTATAGAAATGCTCCTTTAACCACTTCTTCGTGATTTCTGACAATTTTAAGGAGAGGGTCTCTTCCATTTGCGACTCTATGTGCTGTACCCAGAATAATCCTGTTGTAAGGGCATTCTAGACTCAATATTCAGCAGCTTTGACTTGTTAAGTGTGTGATAACGGGTCCGGAGTTCGGGCGCCAACTTTCGAACCTTGGCGGTAAAATTCCTGCCAGATGTGATGCAGTCAATCACACACTGAATGCGGGACGCGTACTGTCTTGCCCAGCCTATCTTTATGGCAAGTTGATGCATTCGTCTTTTGGTCTTATGATCAACGGTTGGTTTTGTTTTACGGCTCGCATCGGCCAAAGCTCTCGCTGCATTATACACACAATAACTGATAGCCCAGAGTTCGGATTCTTCGGAAGAATGTCCACGAAGCTCTTCATCCATTTCAGTCAGATCTTTAGGCTTGAGGGAAACCTTGGTGTTGATGTTGCACCGGGTCATAAAGCATCGCTCTTCCTCTATTGGATGCCTGCCCGCGGTTGGCCTTAGTGTCGCCTCTCTTTCTCTGTTGCCGGCTTGATCTGGCTGTGGTATAGTAGGCGTTTCGCTTACATAGCCCCTTTTTCGGAGTAGTTCAGCATGGTTTCGCAGATTTTGCTGCGAAAAGTGCGATATCTCGGTTTTCACAACTCCACTTGGGGCTTGATTCCTTCGGGACAACTCCTGGACGATTGTCCGCGACTGCCTATTTATTGTTGTAACCATATTCAGCAGAAACCCTTGGTACAGGGAGGTGTGAAAACCGTGCCGAAAGCTGAATGGCACCTGGGTGAGGTGTCGAGAATGGTGACTCCGGGATACCGGGCGACCTCTCAGAGTAAGCAGCTCTCTGACCCATCTCGACTTTTCCAAGGCCCTCCGGTTACTGTCGAACACCCACCCACACCAGAGGTGATCGAAGTATTTTGGAGAGAAGTCTACGAAGTGCAGCATAGACTAGACGAAGACTCAGAAAATATAAATAGCTTCAAGGAGTTATGTGTTGCCCTGATAACACCTGATAAAGAATGCCCACCCATCACTACCGAGGAGGTGAAAAAA
>NC_046665.1:42064660-42080158 GCF_010883055.1 Belonocnema kinseyi
AACAAGGTATTTGCAACGAACATGCTTGCCGTCCCGGCAGTACTCTATTCATTTGGAGTAGTTCCATAAACGAAGAACGAGCTCAGATCCCTTCATATCGAGACAAGAAAGGTTATGCACATGAACAAAAGCATGCATCTTAAGTCTTCTGTTCTGCGACTGTGCACCGCACGCCGTCAAGGTGGTCGCGGAATATTGAGTCTTGAATGTCTTCACAACAGGATTATTCTGGGTACAGCACATAGAGTCGCAAATGGAAGAGACCCTCTTCTTAAAATGGTCAGGTATCACGAAGAAGTGGGCAAAGGAGCGTTTCTGTCAGTGTCTCAAGAACGTGGGATTTTTCGGCCCCCATAACTCTCCCATCTGGGAGCGACACTTTCCGACATAGCGTGTCGGTGAGTCGGCTCTGTTAAATGCTGCGAAGCCCAGCCTCGTGTAAAGCCGAAAATGCACGAGCAGGAACCCGAGCTCTCCCGACCTCACGAATGATGATCTAGCTGCTCCTCTAATTTATTCAGGTTTTGAAATCCCGAGTTACCTTAGAACCATTCGGCTTATTACGAAAAGACAAATATAATTTAATTTATGTAAATAGATATAGGAGACATGACTTCTGGGTCTAAATTGTTTCAAATTTAGTGCTGCATGCCTTAGTCATATTTTTAGTGAACAATGGATTTTTAACAAATGAGAAACAAATTTTCGACAAAATAGTTAGATTTTCAACCTAAGAAATTACTTTTAAAAATACATTTTTTAACTTAAACATTGTAGTTTATACTGAAGTTTGCAGTTGAAAAAAATTAATTTTTAAACCCAAATAAATTTGATTTTATCACCTAAAGAATTTAATTTTTGCCTAAAACAAATTACTTTCGCCAACAAAGAAGATAAATTTATAACTAAAAAAAAATTTTTTCAAGAAGAAAATTTGTCAACAAATTTGTTCAATTTTCATATATAGAAACGAATTTTAAACTAAAAAAACTAAGTATTCGATCAAAAATGGACTAGTTAAATTTTCAGACAAAAAATGTAATTTTCAACGAAAGAAATTAATTTTCAACTAAAATTATAATGTTTCAACGAAAAATTTAATAGATAAATTTTCAGTTGAAAAATAATTGTCAACCCCAAAAAATCAAAGTTTCAACAAAATATTTAAATTCGCAAGCAAAAAATTTAATTTGCAAACAAATACTTTAATTTTGAAACCAATAACTTTCTACTGAAAACAGAATTTCAAAATTTTTAAAATCAATTTTAAAACAACAAAAATTTTTTTAACAAACATAGATAAATTTTCAAGGAAATACGGTTACATTATCAGATTAAAGAAACAATTTATAACCAACAATTTTTCAGCAAAATAGTTTAATTTACAAAAAAATAGATGAACTTTTAACCATTTTATAACGAAATAAAAGAAGTTTCAACAAAAAATGCATTGATTGAAATAAATGGATTTTTAAACAAGAAGAATAATTTTCTACCCTAAAAAGAAGAATTTCTGACTGAGGAAGGTCAATTTCCTACCAAAAAAATATCAATCAAAAATGTTACAAGCACATTTTGAGTATAAGAAAATGTTTTTTCAACAACAACAAAATTGAATTTTCAACAGAACTGTTAAATTATCAACCAAAATAGTTATTTTAATAAATTTAAAGATAATTTCATTTTCGATGGAAGAAATAAATTTTCAACTGAAAATTGTTTTTAAAAAAACACAATCGAATTGACAACAGTTCAATTTTTAAACATATAGTTATATTTTCATTTAGAAAATTATTTTTCAACCAAAAATGGAATGGAATAAATTCTGAGAGAAAATTTAAAAAAATATCACAATTTTTTTGTATTATTTCGTGATTTTTCAATATTATATAATTTTAGAAAAAATAAGGAATTTAATTCTTATTAGGCCTTCTTGCGCAATTTTGTCTCACCATTTTTTGTTATGTTTATGTTGGTTTGTAAAATTTGCTTTCAAAATTTAATAAGTTTACGAGATATTCAGAAAATTTGAAACGATTAAAAAATAATTAAAACTTGCAACTTAAAAAAAAATTCAAAAAGTTTTTGAAACACATCAAACGATTTCCTAAAATTTAAAAGAAGAGTGTAGAAGATTTTAAAGGAAAATGTTTCAATTTGATAAGATTAAAAAGTTTTAAAAACGTAAATAATCCAGTAAATTCAAGAAATAGTTAGAAGAATGGAAGAGATTTCAATCTAATTTTAGGCTTAAGTTTTTTAGAAATGTAGATTTTTAAAAATTTCGAAAAATAAACTTTAGAAGCTTTAAGGGAATCCAGAAAGATTTCAAGGATATAAAATTATTTTTCTTAAAATTCCTGAGAAAAATTTAGAAGCTTATGTAAGTCAGGTTTTTGACATCTTGAATGCTTTTTTAAAATTTTTAGTAAAATGTAGTAAATTAAAAATATTTTTTTTGAATTTATTTTGTTTTAAACGTATTAGAAATATTTAAAAACTTGAAAAAATGTCTCAAAATTCATCAATTAATCGTTTAAATCTTCCTAACTTCTAAATGTCCCAAACATGTTTTAAAAAGACTCGAATTGTTCTAATATTTCTGAAAATCCAATGAAATGAAAAAATTTAAAGTCCTCTAGGCTCTTTTTTAATGCATCTTCTTTTCATGCTATTTCAGGCTATAATTACAATTTTCAGGATTTTAAGAGAAAAAGTCAAAAAGTTATTAACTTGCCCTCATTCAAAAGAATAATCATTTGAAAAAAATGTTGTTAAATTTTCCTTTGACTGTGGCGTGGAAAGGAATTTCATTAAAAAATGTGTGGGATTTTCTGAACTGAAAACTGCATGAATTTCTGAACTTTCTTATTTTTATTTTTCAAGTGTATTTCAATCTGCTTTGCGTTTAGTGAAAAATCATATGCTGAAAAACGATACGAGAAATATCTATTTATTCAGTTTCAACTATAATTTGAAAGGCGATTGTTCATAGTATTTTACTAACTAATGGAAATATTTTTATAATTTTATTCCTGAAATCTATTCCCTATAGTCAAACATGGTAAATAAATATCGTAAAATTTAAAAAACACCAACTATTTACAGGATTTTTTTCAATAAAAATCAATGTGTATCATATTCAAATAAATTTGGGAAATATTTATAAAAATATTATTATTTTTAATAAAAAAAATTAATGCATAGAAAGTATAGTTTTTATTTAAAATTTCACGACGGTTTTTTGTACCATGTTTGACCCTGGGCCAGAATTAAGGAAAAATAATCTAAAAATATGTTCATTAGTTATTGAAATGCTACAAAGACTTACCTTAAGCATTTTTTTCTCTTTTTGTAATCATGAGATATTTCTTCATAAAATAAATTTTCTTGTATTTATTTTACAATTATTTACAGTCAATTTCCAATTACAATTATTGTACAATCAAAATAAAATTGTAAAAGCTAAATTTTGTAATTTTGAGATAAGTTTTTTAAGGAAATAAAGATTTTGTAAAGATTTCATATACAAGAAAATAAGTATTATCAGTTTGTTTATAAATTTATATGCAAATAATTATTATAAGATTCTTAAGACAATTAAAAAAAAAAGATTTTCGCATATATCAGATGTGTCAGAAAAGATCCCAGGAGATTTTAAAGACATTTTATTTTTATTTTATAGGATTTTAAAAGCTATTATAAACATTTCTTATATATTTAAAACGTTTTGAATTCTTCAAGATATTGGTAACTTTCTCGAGTTTTTATCAAGAATTAAAAAAATCATTCAAAATGTAAAAAAAAATTTCCTTACAATCTTCTAAATTTTCCCAAGCATTTTAAGAAACTATGTTCATTCTCCTGAAACCTTTCGAGATTCTGGTAAAGTTCCTAAAGTTTATCTTGCGTTTCTAAATTACTTCTAAAGTTAAATTTTTTTGAATCTCATCAAGTCTACTAAATACTTCCTGAATTCACTTGATCACGTACTTTTTTTAAACTTTTTAATCATATCACATTGATGGATTTTGCTTTAAAATCTTCTACACTCTTCTTTTAAATTTTAGGAAATCGTTTGATGTGTTTAAAAATCTGCTTGAATTTTTTTTAAAGTATATTTTTTAAAATAAAAAATTATTAAAAACTTTCACACAGTTATTAGAAAAATAATTCTGTTTTTCTAATCCTGTCAGACCTTTCAATCTCTAATCTTTAAAAATTATTCAAATTTTTCCTGTTTTTTTTTAATTCTGCAAAATTAAAAAAAATGCCTTTAAAGTTTTTCAGATGCTTTGAGAATATTTCAAATCTTTTGTAATGTTTTAAAATGTTTAAAAATAATCTTTTCAAATTAATTGTTGGAAATAAAAAATTATGTTAATTATTTCTTTAAAAACCTTTAAAAGTTTTCATTATTTTCGAATGGTTTCAAAATTTTTTTAAGTCTCTAGAACTTACTCAAGTTTGTTAGTATTCATTCCAAAAAAGTTATTTACATTTTTTCCCAGGGAGTTTCTTTCATTATCTTTCATTATCTTACATTATCTGAAAGTCCTTCGTTTATCGACTTTTATTATTATTTTTTTCATTTTACATACGTATCTACTATATCTTATCAAAATTAAATTTAAAAGTCTGAAATGTTGAGTGTATTTAAATACTACAATTTTTAATGGTTCCATATTTTTAGAAATAATTCAACAAATTTTACGTGTAATTGAAATAAACTTTTTTTAAATCTCATTTAACTTACTCCAAGTTATCTTCTTACAATTTTCAAAATTTATGTAATTACTTATTGTGATCGGAAATAATTGAACCTCTTGAGATTAAAATCTGGGATTCGTGTTGAAAAGAAATATGCTGAAAGTAATTTTTAAAAAATCATTCGAATTTTAATTTTAAAAACTGATAATTGTACACAATTTCCAGGCCCATCTTTCTTATTCTTCTACAAGAATTTTTAGATTTTTCAGTTTTTTAAATCAGTTTATCCTACGTTTCTAAAACTCCTCTAAACTTTAAATTCTTTTTTAATCTCATCAATTCTACTCAATATTTATTGAATTTATTCAATTATTTTCACTTTGGAAAAAATTAAAATGTTATCGAATTAAAAAATGTTGATTTTAAAACCTTATACATTCTTTTTCGAAATTTTAGGAAATTGTTTGATGTGTTTAAAAATCTTCTTTAATTTTCTTTTAAAGCACATTTTACAAAATAAAAAATTATTGCAAATTTTCACACGTTACTTATGAAAATAATTATATTTTTTCAAATCTTGTCCGGTCTTCTAATCTTTAAAAATTATTCAAATTTTTCCTGATTTCTTTTATTGTGCAAAATTAAAAAAACATTGCTTTTAAAATTTTGAAGATGCTTTGACCATTTTTGACGTATTTTCGAATGTTTTGAAATGATTTAAAATAATTTCCTCAAATTAATTTTTGAAATAAAAAATTATTTTCATTATTTCTAGGAACCCAAAATAATTTTCTGTTATTTTCGTGAAAACTTATAAAATTCTTGAAAAATCTTTACAAGTTTTAATTTGATTTGAATCCTTTCAAAATTTCTGAATATCTCTTAAACTTTCTCAAATTTGAAAGTAGATTTTTAAAGCCACATATAATTTGAAAAATTGTGTAACAAAATTGCACAAGAATGCCTAATAAGAATTATGTTCCTTAATTGAAGATGTGAAAAAATGGACTCATAATCTTTTAAATGTTTCCCAGGAATTATAAGAAAAATAGTTTTACCTCTTTGAAATCTTTCGGAATTCCTGTAAAGTTTCTAAAGTTTATGTTTGAATTCTTTAAAAATCTAATTTTCTAACAGAATTTAAGTTTAAAATTCGATTAAAATCTCTTCAGTTTTTCTTAATATTTGTTGCATTTACTCGATTTTGATCTATTTGTTATAATCTTACTAAATTGAAACATTTTGCTTTAAAATCTTCTACAGTCTTTTTTTAAATTTTAGGAACTCCTTTCACAGGTTTAAAATCCTATTTTAATATTCTCATAAAGTACGTGAAAAAGATTACTTAAAATCTTTAGATTCTTTATTCATCATTTTAAACATAGTTTAAAATGTATTGGAACTTTTTAAAATCAATTTTTCTACATAAAAAATTATATCAATTATTCGTAGAAACCTAAAAGAATATTATTCATTTTCATGAAGCCTTAAAAAATTCTTTAAAAAATCTTTACAAATTTCAATTATTTTCTAATCGTTTAAAAACTTCTGAATATCTCTTAAACTTACGCAAATTCGAAAGCACATTTTTTAAAACAAAAATAAATTTAAGAAAAAATGTGCAACGAAACTGCGCAAGGAAGCTTGATAAGAATTAATTCCCTTCTCTTTTTTTAAAATTATAGAACATAGCAAAATTGCCTGAACTTTCATTCTCTTGACACCCTGCGAAATTCAGTTTACTTAAAAACTCCTCCAAATAGCCAGTTAGCCACCGAAAACCAACCGTGAAATCGAGGGGAAGGGGGGGCTTGGGATCGTGCATTTTTAGCTCTACAGGAGGCTGGCCTACACTACATGTAGCAGAGCCGAATCACGGACACGCTACGTTTTAATGTGTCGCTCCCAGATGAGAGAGTGGTGGGGGCCGAAAAATTCCACGTTCTGGAGACCCTGGTTTCTGAACTAAGCAGCGGAGGAGGCTGCGGAAACACTTGGACTTAACTTCAGTATTAGGGGTGAGCAAAATGCATCAAATCTTATCTATCTCGAGTACTTACTCCTTAAAGCCCGGATAAAGAAAGCACAAGAGAAAAACTTTCGTGCACAGCTCGTCGATAAGAGGATGCACGGTATCTTCCACAGAAATGTGGAGGATCAGTCAATGTCGTATGAGCTAACGTTTGCTTTCCTTAAGTCGCCTGGATTAAAGTCTGGTACGGAGGGTTTCATTTTGGCATGCCAAGACAGTGTAATTTCTACCTTAACATACCGTCGCCACATTTCGAGCCAAGATATTCCCGATGATAGCTGTAGGGCGTGCCATGCACGCCCCGAGCAATTAGCTCACAAACTATCTAGTTGTCCAGCTCATGTGGGAACGACCTACATCCAAAGGCACAATGCGGCACTAAGAGTGCTTTATTACCATCTCTGTTACTCTTACGGCATTAACCTTAATATCGCTCCTCCAAATGCTCCTAGGGAAATCGAGTCAATTGTCAATATAATTAAATTTTTAATTAAATTGTATTGGACTCACATGCATGATAACATTAAGTATTTGATTGTATTTTATCTTGATTTAATTTTATTGTATGTGAATTCTTTTGACATTTTGAACTTTCTGTGTACCTTTGAACCCCTTATTTAAATTAACATTTTGGACAAACGGGACAGTGAGCTCCCAGCCTACGTATTATTCATGTCTGAGGTCGACCTCAGACGATACTTAGGCGATACAGGGAAGCACATATCGGGACCCTTGGCAAGTAAGCATTCGGTCCATTAAGTCACACCCTCTTTCGTCATCTTCCGGGACTACTAGCGTCCATACTTCCGTCACTAGTACATCCTCCGTGTTCTATTATACATGGACGGTGCAGACGGTGACCACTTATAGGGGATCGAGCCTACAGGGCTATATTGGGATCCGAGACTCCGAATACATTCCTACCCACTACGGAGGCGTACCACGACTCCATACCTCTTCTCGTGTGTAGTATGAAAACCCACAATTTTTCTCAGTAGCTAGTAATGTTCCGACTTTCCGGACTGGAATTCATTACACCATTAACCAATCCAAATAGAGGATGGAATAGCAGTCCGGTCGCGCCATCTTTAGGATTTGAGCCAATACGAACTTAGACCATTCAGAACGTCGTTCAATCAGACTCAGGGCGAAATGATATTTCTTCGATCCACAGTACAGCCTTCAATGTTGCAGGGGCATACCCTGGTATAGGGGGGCTCTGCCCCCTCCCAGGCGGTACTCTTATAATAGTTCCCGCCATACAACCATGGATATTACTGTAAAAAATTTGGGAGTCACGTTCAGTGGAGATAATGGAACGAGTGCTGAACACTTTTTAACGAGGGTAGAGAAAGGGCGTTTGGTCTCAGGCCTTACGCATAAGAAAATGGTAATAGGGATTTCATTCATCCTAGATAAATCACCCCCGCAATGGTTTCGATATAAATGTCATGTCTGGCCTATACGGCAGCATTTCAAAACGGCTTTCCTTATGATGTACGGAGACATTGATTATCAGTAGCGTCTTCAAGAACAAGTCTCCACCCCTTATCAGGGTCGTGAAGAAAGGACCGCTGATTTTCTAGCATGCTTGCAGAATTTATTCCTCAAGTTTCAACGGCAGGTTACCATGAAAGAGCAGATGGATCGAGCCCATTGTAATCTCAGACGTTATTTTTAAAGGTCCATTCACCGCTTCGAGTTTTCTGCAGTCTTGCCAGATCCATGCTTAAGCGAGTCGCATTTTGGGTTCGCCCGAGTCGCACGAAAACCGCGCACGTTTAAATTAGCCCAAAGTAGCGACATTCATAGTTTCGTTCCGAGGAAAAGGGATAAAAAGCACACAAATAATAAATATATTATATTTATTATATTACCTGTCACTTTTGAATGAGAAGTGGCATAACCTCCCTCGCCTTGTCGGTACAATTCACTTTCTTCGCCTCACTTGCGAGTCCGGAACGAGAGTCACACTCCATAGGGGCACTTTCGGCACACTTGTGAATCTTATATTCATATTCTTTTTCTTTTATCTCCATTTTTTATGTACATATTTATCGAGCGAGAGAAACTGTCAGTGGGCATTGATGATTCAACCACCAAAACAACTACAAGTTATGATCCACGAGGCGATCCCATCCGCAGGATGGAAAGAGAACGAAGAATGGTATGGGAAGAATGGGAAAGGGAACCATAAATGAATTGGCCGCCTTTCAGAAACTTACCTACCGGGATTTCCGGAAATGACAGAGGGCGCTACAGTCTAGCATTTCATTCACAAAAATGTATAAGTATTTCTATTTCTTTCAATGGGTTTCGAGTGGTACTAATAGTTGTGAAAAAGAGTTCCAATCAAACCCACCAAATTATTTTATTAACAAGACCTTCCTTATATTTTGCCGCCAGGATAATGGAGTAAACGATAGGTGCATAATGTCGAGCCAAGTGGTGCTGTGTTTTGATTGGCGCAACAGCTAGGGACTACCAAGCCAACCTGCCCATTAGATTAAGCACGCTACGACACTCTCATTCCGTACTTTTTATAAATAACCTCGTGGCTAGGACGAACAATTTCTACTCCTTCATCCGTGAAAAACAAAAAGATAAAGTAAAAATAATTTATATCTGATTGATTAGGAAATGGAAAGCAGACGCTCAGTCAGCCTTCTAAGTGCCGCGGAGTGTTCGATTTTCTTTGTTTTATATTTCTGTTGTTTGTTAGTGGCCATTTTGTCACCGAATCTCTTTTTTTAACAGAAGTATGGTTTCATTGTGCCGCTTCGCGCCTCGTGGTGGGTGGTAGTTTGTAGTTTGCATTTTTGTGGGAACCGACCACGATTTATTTAAGACTGGAAAGATTGGGGTTCCTTTTTTACTTTTTAATTTTATAAATCATTTGTTTCCGGTATTTTAGGTTCCAATTCGCGTTCAAAATTGTTTGTTAAGAGGGCTTCAATAACCTCTTTAGGCAAGTCACGTTTCCGTGACAGTTATGTTAGGGAACACCTTGTATAGGGTTTGTCCGGAAAGTAATAGGACTGAGTCGATTTAAAAAAATGTATTGAGCCATTCGTTACAATTGTTTAAAAACTTTCAAAATAGGCTCCTTCTGCGTCGATGCAGCGCTGCCAGCGCGATTTCCATGCATTGAAGGCGTCACGGAAGCCATTCTCCGGAATAGCCTTGAGAGCCGCGGTGCATGCTGCTTGGATCCCCTCTGTCTTCTCAAAATGCTTGCCTTTCATCGGCCGTTTCAGACGAGGAAACAAAAAAAGTCTGGGGGCCACATCTGGGCTGTAGGGCAGCTGCGGAAGTGTTGGGATGCCGGCCTTGGTCAGGTAGCTGTTCACAAGAAAGGCGGTGTGAGCCGGGGAGTTATCGTGGTGCAACTTCCAGTCGGCTGCGATGTCTTGTCGGACCCGATTGACCCTTCGTTTGAGTCTCTTGAGCACTTGCACGTAAAACTTGGCGTTGACGGTTTGTCTAGGAGGAACAAATTCATGGCGGACGATGCCTTTGATGTCAAAAAAGACAATGAGCATCGTTTTCACTTTGGATTTGCTCATTCTTCCCTTTCTTGGGCGAGGAGACGCTAGCTTGTGCCACTCGGAAGATTGCCTCTTTGTCTCGGGATCATACTCAAAGATCCACGACTCGTCACCTGTGATTACGTTATTCAAAAATTGGCGGTCACTTTCACACATGTTCAAATTTTCTTGGCACACTTCCACTCGCCGCAATTTTTGGTCGTAAGTGAACACTTTTGGGACCGTCTTCGCGTACACCTTGCGCATGTTTAAATGCTCCTTCACAATGTAATGAACCACAGATTTTGATAAATTTAACATCTGGGCAATTAAACGAATACTCTGTCGACGGTCTGAGTTCAAAACTTTGCGCACACGAGTCACATTGTCGGTGTTTGTCGAAGTCGAAGGTCTTTCCAGCACGTCTTCATCAGCGACCTCTTCCCGGCCCACCAAAAAGGCCTGGTGCCACCGAAACACACCACTTCTTACTAAAGCAACATCTGGGTAAGCCTGCTTGATCATATCAAATGTCTCTGTCGCAGATTCACCGAGTTTCACACAGAATTTAATCGCGTATCTCTGCTCTAACGAACGCTGCATTTTCGGCTTGCACCACTCACAGAAACACGTCGCGTGAAAATGCCTGTCCTTACTCTCCAAGTGCTCGGAGACAACTGACCAGCCGCTCGTTCGTTAGCTAGGAACGCCCTCTACCAAATCCAGTCGATGCGCGCACACTCCGAAGTACAGTCGCGGCGAAAGAAAATCAGTCCTATTACTTTCGGGACAAACCCTGTATAAACACAGAAATAGTAAATTTGTTAAAGTGTACCGGGATATACATGTTGTTTTTCTCTTTCTTTTCTTCATCTTGGCTTAGGTAAGGGGCTCCCCCCGCCAGGACTGAATTGAGATAGGCCAATTTTAAATCATCAAAATTTATAAATAAACTTTAAACCGGAATGTAAAAATAAAATGATAGAAAAAATCAACTTGAAAACAGTAGGTCATCACTTATATGGTAAGCCACGAGTAGTAAACTACGACCGATGATAAATATGCAACGGTCGATAAAGTAGTAGGCGCGATCTAATTACCCGTGCATTACCATACTTACACCGACTAATTCAAAGCATCGGTAATTTAGAAATATGTCAGTTATCCTATTAAAAATGTTATATATTACATCCACATAATGAAGGGTAAGCAAATTGTATACCATCTAAGACTACAAAACGATCACAATTAAAATTGAAAGTACTAATATAACTATATAGTTAGAATAAGTAATTGATGTATCGGCCTATAGAAATTAAAATTAAGATATTGCCTAGAAAAAGAGGAACAGAAGAGTAGCGAATTTATACACGTATAATAAGTAAATCAATATAGCTAAAAAAGGAGCAATAAAATTAAAATTATAAAGTATATTGGAAACATAGTTAACGAGAGCAAAATATATATACGAGACTTTATCTGAACGTGCCTCGTCGAATTTTCTTTTTAGCTTGTGGCAGTCACACTGTAAACTTAAACTTCAAATGTACGAACCGCTTGAATAAATTCGCGATCAATTCAACAAACGTAAAATATTCTTTAACGAAGAACCGCACTGTGTAAAGTTGCGTACCTATTATTTTCCATCGTGAAATGGTGCGAAGTCTTAAGAATAAACTAAGTCCCTTCGGCTTTCAGTCGTCGTGTACGTTGATTTCAAAATATTTCGTGTGCATCAACTAAAAACACCCGGTAGAATTCCGTCGCTATTCTACAAATCATCGGGGACATAATCAACACTACGATTCTTCCCTTGCCCTTTCAAGACTGAAAGGTAGCATAAGTGTTTATAATTACTTCACTGTAAACTAATGGAGTGAAGATGGAGTAGGATCTTTTTTTCAAGAAATAATTTCAATTTTAATTTTAAAATATTATTTTCCATCTAGTCTAATTAAGACGTTAAGCATTTTCTGTTATTGAAGATTCTTAACTTGATCGATATTCTGTAGATTTTCTGCCTTCATGGTTTGGAGGGTTGATCAACTATCGGTAAGGTACAATCTCTGATGATATAGCAGATAAATTTAAAAATTATGAAATAATTTTATACTCTTATATTCTAATAAACATATCTGTAACTTGTGAAAATTGTCATTTTTTTGAGTTTTACATGACACGCAATCCCCGTAGGATTGATAAGTGACGACGATCCCACATTAAATAATAGTCAGGCTTTACCACCCTGACTTAATAAGCTCTTTAACCTCCCTTACCTATCCCATTAATAAACTACCCTCGCCTTTTGCTCCGGACGTTACAGCTGATTTGCTGGCAGTGGTGGAATTGTCACTTTTTAGTTTATATTCAGTGCATTTAATCTAAATTTAAATTTAGTATTTCCCTAAAACCTCAAAAATTATATTTTCGTTTTTTAATAACAAATTCTTTCGAAACTATTAACGACCTGATTTCAGTTTAGTAAAAACAGTGACAAATGGGTGTTAATTAATTAATTAGGAAAAAAAATTAATATTGGATTTCTAAACCCTTTTCTCGTTACATCTTGTAATAGCCCTTTCTCACCTAGAATTTTAAGAACCCCTGTAAATTAGTTTAAATCCATTGTAAAAATATTTCTTTCACTGATTGATCACCTGTGGATGGAAATATTACAACAGATTTATTTCTTATAAGCTTAGTTAATTTTAACAATAAATAAAGGCCAAAATAGATAAATAAAGGCCAAAAATTTGCTAAAGTGATAGGTACACGCTACGATCAAACCATTTACCTACATTTTAGCAACGTGTTAATTACTTGGAGTCACTCATGTACGGAAAAGCGATTACATTTTTAGCACTTAAAGAATTTTCGAGCAAGCAAAAGCGATAAATTTAACTTAACATTCGCAGGCATTTCATGCTTAAGTAAGATTGTTTAACCGTTACTGTCTGTTTCTACTAAACGAAAAAGACAACTCGCGGCTAGTAAGCTACGCGCTGTTGTAGTCAGGCAATGCACTGGAACTACAGATAACCTTATATCATTTAAACAAATGTGATTATAGATTCAAAATTCTACACACAAAAAAATTAAATGCTTAAAATTTGTGTTTGCAAAATTCTTAACTCCAGTATAATTATAAGATGAAAATTATAATATAGATACCCGCATTAACCTTACTTTTGCTCTTTGTAATAAAGGGTTTGAAATAGCGTCAATTCATATTATACGCAGCAAACTTCGCGTATTTTCACGATATCTAAACATTTTACCTTTCAAAATTTAAAAATCCCTCTCAAAAGGTTTCGATTTAAAACTTTAATTAGTTGACCTTCAAAATATTACGCGATCCATGACCAAGATAGTATAATTTAGAGAATTAATTCAGGAACTCGAATCCTCTTTTGAAAAATGAGCAGTCCTTGTGCAAGTTTAAATCATTTTGAGTCTGTATTTAACTTTTAAGACCAGATACAGATAATTAATATTTTATCCTTCAATTTTAATTTACTTCTCATTAAAATCAACAATCAATAACAAAAGCAAATTGCCTCATAACACAAATAAAACTCAATTCAGCGAAGATGTTAACTGTTCACTTAGTGAGGCCATGATAACATCCATGGCAGAGTGTTTTGCCGTGCAACAAGGGGTTGTAAATATCACCAGTTGAGATGGAAAAATATGCCCGTAAGACACTTTATCCAAGATATAATAAATGGAGAATCATCCGCGCCAGCAAATTGAGAAAGACAATATCTTAAGGCTGTTTTAGTACGATTAAAAGGTGCGGCAAGAGACTCCATTCATGGAAAAATGTTTACAACCATAACTGATTTAATAAAGCGACCAAAAAACAGCGTTTCAACCCTCGTAAAACTTATGCGTGGTATTTGCACGAAATTTCAACTATTACGATGAGTCGCAAAATAGATACGAGACTTTATCAGTACGTGCCTCGTCGAGTTTTATCGATTTGTACGTGCCTCGTCGAGTTTTCTGGATTTGTACGTGACTCTACAGAAGGCTTATACATATATCAACCCCAGACTCATCCCTAGTAGTTGTCTTTTAGTTTGTGGCAGTCACACTGTAAATTTAAACTTCAAATGTACGAATCACTTGCATAAAGTCGCCATTAATTCAACAAACCTGAAATATTCCTTAACGAAGAACCGCATTGTATAAAGTCGCGTACCTGCTATTTTCCATCGTGAAATATTACGAAGTGTTAAGAATAAACTAAGTCCCATTATTAAACTACCCTCGCCTTTTGCTCGGGACGTAACACTGGATGGCGACCAGTAGACAGGCGTGTAAATACACCATTACTCACACGTGCCACGTGCCTTCTAGTAGCCAGTTTAACTTTTCCCGGTTCGGTGACAAAAAAGTGAATCAAAATTGCGATTGCTGTTCGTGTTAACGTCTCGACCAAGTAGAGCGCTGTGTCCGACGTTGACAGCAGTGCTTGCAAAGTGGGCAGCTTGCACGATCAAAATCGAATATTTTAAATTTGACTTTGATTCGCGCGGCAGATTACAGCCAATTGCAAGATCTCGGGAATCGCAGCCAATGTAGCCCAAGTTGCGAATTTTTCGCTTCTCAAGTAGCCCAATTTGCGACTAGTCGCAAATCCCCGATATAATTCGCGCACAGAGCCTCTGAAGTAGCTTAATTTGCGATTATTCGTATGATTTAGCAGCACTGCTCTTTTGAAGATAAACAGTTGCCGCTACTTCCAGTAGAAGTTGCAAGAACGGCGAATTTAGATAAGGGAGAGAGTTGTAGACAAATATATAATGCAACGTCAGACTGACTCATCCGAAGGTATATATCCAGGCTTCAAGCCACGCCGAGAAAGAACCCGCTACGCCTCAAGCGAGACCACTACTCTCGGCTCGACTATACCAACATATTGAATAAAGCTTCCAAAGGAAGCACTTCAAGGGACATTTTCGTCGCAGCGACCTGATTCCGAGAAGAGTAACATTCCCAGCCAGAGACAGTTGTTCATCGTCCCGATCAGGAGTCACCGCTAACCCGGAGATAATGATGTTCATCTTCTTCCTGACTGTACTCTTTACAGAGGTATGTTGAACATAGCTAGGCGATAGTAGTTTCTCATTGTCTTTTGTAACTCAGGGATAATACAAGGCTCTTAATTTTCTACTCGTTTTGAAACATTAAACGCTTAAAGTAGCTTTTGTTTGAAACCCCTAC
>NC_046665.1:42080258-42081644 GCF_010883055.1 Belonocnema kinseyi
CACAACATACACCATTACAGCATCTATTTTATTGTGTTTACTGAGAATATATATATGTATGTACACCTGTTATGTAATAATGACGCACTGACTGACGCATTAAAGACATATGAACGAATACAGAAGTTCCCCAAATATTATCTCTTCAGATACCAGCGAATGTGAATCCGAATATAATTCTAATTCTTGTGTTAGCGTAAATTTTTACGAGACCACCACGAACAATTCATATTTTCCAGACACAATTAGAATCATCGACACTTGGGATAATCATTTGAAAATGGACGCCGTAAAGAACATAATATACCGCGTTAAATCTCAAGAGGGAATTGATATGACAAAAGAAGAGGCCATAGAATACGCAATGAAATTACGTTAACAATTAAAAAAACATACGTCCATGATAAAAGATATTCGCGACGAAGAAGAAAAACGCGCTGGCCAGGAAAAAAGACGCATAGAAGAATATCAAGTAAAGATAAAAACCATGCAAGAATCACTAGAAAGACTGATGAGGGAAAATACTTCGACCCCGGGCAACAGTAGAACAAATCCAACCGCGAGTGCACCACCCATCGATGACACCGCGACAATTTCCATCTCACGAAATAAAGAGATCCAGCAATTAATGTTTGACATACCAGAGTATAATGGCACGACAAATGTAGAAGCTTTCATAGATCAGATTCGCGACGTACAAAAATTAGTTACCGCAGAAGAAAGTTACCTGCTGGCACAAAAGATTCGTGCCCAGAAACTGAAAGGTGATGCAAGAGAAATAGAAGATAGAATTAAAGATATCTCACTAAAAGAACTCGGCGACAGCTTGAAAATAGCTTTTGGGGTAATCGGGAAGCATTTCAAGCAATTAGTAATGGAAAGAAACTCGATGAGACAAGGAAGTACGGAGAAAACCGATAATTATATAAAACGTTATACGGAAATTGATAGGAAAATTCAACGCACAATAGATCAGACTGAGGAAACCTTTAGAGATTTTCGCAGACGAGAAGAAAATTTAGACCGTATAAAAATGTTTGTTCGGACTTTGCGCTCGGAGATCCGGCTACCCGTAGCGATAAAGAAACCTGAAAAATTCAATGATGCCTATAAATACGCATTAGAAGAAGAAAAAATAATGAAAGATGATGAAGAAGTCTCGCGATACCGAATGACGCAACATGCAACAACACCCACAAGGCTATCGCGGACGAACTGGTCAAAACAGGATGAGGCTAATGATAAGAAACCACTTGCAGACAGACTACGCAGCATATCTCCCGGACCAGACAAGCGAGTTTGCTCACACTGCCAAGGCAATCACGGTTCGGACAAGTGTTGGCGTAAACACCCCCACCTACGTCCCAATGGAAATTTTCAGAAGGT
>NC_046665.1:42081744-42086597 GCF_010883055.1 Belonocnema kinseyi
CCAGACAAGCGAGTTTGCTCACACTGCCAAGGCAATCACGGTTCGGACAAGTGTTGGCGTAAACACCCCCACCTACGTCCCAATGGAAATTTTCAGAAGGTCGGATTCAGCAACAAAGACCCCCCACAGCGCAAATACATGACACAAGAATACGGGACGGAGAGCGAAGAGGAAGAGACGGAGAGGGGAGATCAGCTAAGCGACTATTCTCACTCCGAGGAGGTGGATATCCCACAGACAGTGTCTCTACGAGGAAGAGGCTATATGGCATCAAAGGGATATCTCATAGACACCGGCAGTCTCAAATCATTTCTGAAAGCAAGAAATGTTAATATTGATGAAGTAAATTCACCAACCAAATTCACTACCCAACAACGACCACGATACGAAATAGTTAATGGTATACACGAGGTAATTGGACAATGCAAAATAAAATTAGAGCAGATTTTTAATGATTTCAATATAGTCACACACAACTTTCCAATGAGTTTCGACGGAATATTAGGTAGAGACTGGCTTGCTTCCAACAAAGCAAGCATTAATTTTGACACCATGACACTCAACCTACCACACCGACAAATTAAATTAGAAGACTCAGACAATCCAATCGTCTATGTAATCGAGGCACTTACCACCAAGACAGCTCACCTATCCGTTACCGCCGGTGATTACATCGTCGAGGGACCAGGAGTGGTTCCAGGTATCTACCGTACTAAAGGAGAATAGCCAATGCCCATTCACTTAGTAAATAACTTTGAAGATTCCCTGGTTGTACGAAGGAAGGACATCAAGATAGAGCGATATGGTAAGGCACGTGAGATCAAGAGGCTAGCACACGACAAGTCACCTTCGATACACGACAATAACCTTTCACAAGACATTCGAAAGGCAATGTTGCAGCATATGTACCAACAGAAGATACCCATCTTTTCTATGACAAAGAAACCACGCGAGAACACCAGATTGCGAGAATTACTCGACAAATCGCACCTCTCGCATTTAGAAAAGTCAGCCCAAGAGCACATGATTAATCTTTTAGCCGAATTTAGTGACATCTTTTATTTGTCTGGAAATAATATGCCTTTGGTATCAGATGTACAACACGAAATCAAACTAAACACAGACAAACCAATAAATGTTCCCCTGTATAAACATCCGATACTATTAAAACCTGAAATAGAACGACAAATTGCCGAATACGAGGAAAAAGGTTTGATACGACCCAGCCTCTCCCCATACCAAGCCAATGTATGGATGGTGAAGGAAAAACCAGATGCGAGTGGTAAAGAGAAATGGCGTTTAGTCATGGATTTTCGTAAATTAAATTCCTTCACCGAACAAGACAATTATCCTCTACCAAACATCGAAGAAATATTATGCATGATGGGCAACTCAAAGTATCTAAGCTGCTTTGACATGGCAAATGGTTTCTATCAAGTAGGACTACGAGAAGAAGACTGCAAGAAAACTGCTAAGAAAACTACTCAGAACTATTTTTGAAAGACTCCGTGAGACTAAACTTATCTTACAACCTGATAAGTGTAAATATCTAGAGCAAGAACTCGAATATTTAGGACATTCTGTCACGCCCAACGGAGTGAAACCGCTCGAAAGGAATGTAGAGAAAATATTGAACTTCCCGCAGCCCAAAGACAAGAAATCACTTGAACGGTTTCTTGGACTCGCCTCTTATTATAGAAAGTTTATCAAAAACTTTTCAAAAATTGCCCATCCTTTAACAATGATGAAGGGCAACAACGTCGACTTCAGTTGGAATACCAGAGCAGACGAAGCATTTAAAAAGCTAAGAAAACTACTTTCCACATACCCAGTTCTCAAATATCCGGATTTAACGAAACCTTTCATCTTGTACACCGATGCCTCCAACGAAGGATTCGGAGTCATTTTAAGTCAGCTGGATGAGAATGGCAAGGAGCACCCTGTATCTTATGCCAGCAGAAGTTTAAGTCCTGCAGAGAAAAATCACTCGGCAACCGAGAAAGAACTCGGAGCTGTCGTATGGGGAATCAAGCAATATAAACATTTGCTTTATCAACAACGCTTTAAGGTCTATACCGACCACCAGCCCTTAAAAGGATTACTCATGGCAAAACATGACAATTTAAGTAATCGATTGTTTCGCATGCTACAAAAGCTCACCGACTATAAGATCGAGGTGATCTACAAGAAGGGATCCGCGAATGCGAATGCAGACGCCCTGATCCGAGCTTTTACCACACGGCAGGAGGGAGTAGCTGGTACATCACAACAGAACCAAGATGCACCACAACAGGTGGAAATACCAATGACCAACGAACATGGTAATCTACTGCAACAGTTTGAACAGTCCAGTCTTGCATCAACAGTAGCACTAGAATCAACGGAGGAACCAGAATCACCGATAGAGCGATCAATGCAGCCAGAAGAGCCACAACCTTCCATTTCAAAACAACCAGAAAAAAACAAACGGCCCACTCTTATTAAAAGGGGACAGCTACATGACTGGGCTGAGGAACCCTCACCACCACCAAGGCTGGTAGAAGTAAAAGTGAAGTTTAGCAAAATAACAAAAATCATACACGAAAACACATCTCTTGAGACCTTTACGAAACTAAAGAAAAGCAAAGCACCATCAAAAAACTTTTACTTCACAAGCGAAGAGGCAAAAAGGAAATTTTTGGAGGAGGTACTTTTAGAAATTCTCACAATAGCGCAAATCACGCCTGAAATTATTCAGCCTATTTGTAACAACCCAACGACTCAAGACGTTCGTGATACACGAATAAAATACGAAGAAGAAGGAGACCTTCAAATCAGCGCAATAAAATGCATTGACGCTGACTTCTTTGATGAAATAATTCAAACTTTAGTAAATGCACCAAACGGACCAATAATCGAGATCATACACACGACCGACGAGTCACTGTATGACAGAGCATGCAAACTACTGCATTATATATTCAGATGCCTAGCAGACAAGGATCTTTACATTAGGCCACTAAAAACCAAACTCCTGAGAAAACGCAACACACAACTTAGCACCTTAGCCAGGTATCACGAGAAAGCACACGCATCGGAAGAGAAACTGCTCGTCGAAATACGAAAAGACTTCACATGGACAAGAATCAGGCAGGACATTAAAGAATATGCCAAGGACTGTCAAGTATGTAACCGAAAGAGAATGGCACGAAAAGTAACAGCTACAGGTACGACCATCAGTGAACCCAAATTTTTGTTTCAACAAATGGCTATCGACCTCTTTGAAAAAGATGGCGATACTTATTTCATCGCAATTGAACTATTATCCAGATACGCATGGATAATAAAAATAACCAGTAAAGCACAATTACAGTACGTCATAAGAAGATTCCTTTCTCTCATACCAACTCCCGGGAAAATTATCTCTGACAACGAAAACGCCATCAAATCAACGGAAGTTCTGCGACTTTATGAAGAAGAAGGAATACAGCACGTTCAAATTTCCGCATATCATCCAGAAAGCAACGGGATATGCGAACGAGTTATAGGTACCATCAAGAACCTTTCCAACTCCCAAACCGCAGTCAGTTGTGAACATCGATTAATCAAAAACACTGAAAACATACAATGCAACGATACACAGCACCACAGGATTCTCACCCGTAGAAGTACTGTTTGGAAAGCAACCCGAAATCGACCCCACGATAGAAGAGCGGAGCACACAACGGGAAGACATCAGAGAAGTAGCCAAAGAAAAGATCAGGCAAAAGAAAGAGAAGAATTTAATACTTCAGAATAAAAGGGTCACGGGAAAAATGATAAACTATCAAGTAGGTGATCTCATCCAACATAAACGGAGATTCCAAGGCACGTGGTCAGAGCCCACTGTCATTAAAGAAATTAACCAACAGACAAAGACTGTTACAATAGAGAATAAACAAACACGACGTTTCAACGAAATTCGGCCCTACTATTGCGAGTATTAAAAAATTTCGTACATCCTACAGATACACGGCCAGGGATATACTTTAGCACCAACCAAGTCACCTTTGGCAGAAGACTATATGTTTAACGCACATCTCTACAATGAGGTATGGAACACAATCCACTTCATCGACCTGAAGGATCTATCATCGGATTTCATGATTATCCAACACCACCTGGATAAATTAAGCAGCGTCTGCCACAATTACAAGGCATGCAACCATGAAAGGAGTATCAGGGGACTACAAGCACAATTCCTTGCACTCCACGAACGGTTTGCCGATTACCATCTAATAGCCAACCGGCAGAAAAGAGGTCTCCTCGATTTTGTAGGCAAAGGTATGAAATTTTTGTTTGGAACAATGACTGAGAGCGATGCACAAAGCACCTCAGACGAAATAGATAAAAGCTATGACTCCAACAGGAGTATATATCTGCGCATAAGCACAGTAGATATGGTGATCACCAAGAACCGCATTATATATCGAATTCACACGCCAATACCTAATTTACAGGTATATAGAGTTGTTAAATTTATCCCTATACCAAAGACAGCATGGTCAGCCTCAGGGACACATATGATTTTGACAAACGTACCACAAGAATCAATAGCTTACTCAACAGACAAGACAGAATACACTTCCATTGATGTTAAAAATTGTATACATTCAGGAAAAATATATTACTGCAAAAACAATAAGTTCGTAACACGTATCGCTACAGAAAATTATTGTATGATGTCCATCTTTCGCGATCAAAGATGCGAGGGTTGCGAAGAAAAATATTTTTCTCTCTCTGACACCTATTTGTATACGTTTAGCAATGGTTACACTTGGTTTATCCTACCTAAGACAGTCGAGAATTATGTAATCTCCTGCCCCGGGCAATTA
>NC_046665.1:42086697-42118593 GCF_010883055.1 Belonocnema kinseyi
ACGAAATATGTAAGAAACAACTCTGCACAAATTGTACACCAGCCCACAGCGCCTGTATACTTCGCCGTCAAGAACAATAGGCACGTACGAAAAAACGATGACCCTCAATTATTATTCCCACTCCTTTAAAAAAAGTCTGATTGATCCTGAAGCAATTTACAGAGTCCCTTGCCTAACCCAAAAGATTAATTCTTTCCTGAATTGGGTTATGCGAAACATACTAAACTTTCTTGCTCAGCTGGTGGAAACGCCAGTGGCAGTACATTGAGCGATGCTAAATTCTGTCTTGCGTCCTTGTTGAGTGCGTTGGTGAAGTTGGTAGACAGTAAGACGCCAGAATCTCACATGATGAGCCTAACTCACTTAATCCTAGAAAATATAGAAATAATAATAGTAAACCCAATTCGAATACCAATAGAGGCGAGAATCATGGGGAGACCTTCTTGGCACACTGGAGAGTGTCCAACGCTAGGGCGGAAAGTCCAACAAAAGGCCGAACAACCTTGTTATAATTGTGGTGGGTTCGACCACGGTTGGAGCAATTATCAAACAAGATGGGTCAAGTTTTGGTCTTATGATTCAGTTAATTGTCAGGGAATTGACTCAGAAATCATTTCCTGAACCTACACCTGAATTCGCACAGAACTCACCTACTGAAACTCCATCTGAATTTTCGCAAAAATTATTTTCAGAAACTCAAATTGAAGTGAACTTCAATAAATACATTTCAAGTCTTGGAACAAGGAGGGAGACCTCCCCATCCTTAGTCGCTTAATTGAATTTGGAACTTATTTTTCCAGTCATTCTTCAAAATCGCTCTCTCTTTCTAAATCTTACCCATCTTTGAGTGATGGACTTTTCAAACTTTCAGATATTATGGGGACGAAGAGGCTACTCAATAAAAATTCTGATGAAACTAGACCCTATCGCCTATCAGGGATTGGTACAAATTCGAGACGCTATGTCAGTAAAGAGGGCAAACTGATACTTGCGTACTAGGCATGGATTGTACCGAAAAGTCCCGCGCATGATAGCGTCCTTGATACTTGCAAAAGCATTGGAGTAGCAAGTGGTGCAGCCCGGTGGTAATGGCTCATAACCCGGATGATTATTACCGACTGCGTATTGATTTTCGATGGGTTGACGAGGTGTCGAAGAAAGATGCGTTGTTAATTCCGTTTATGGCGAAAATCCTGGCCCGCTCACATTCTTCTCGATACGTCTCAACCCTGGATTTGAACAAGGCTTAACACCAAATGCCTCTACGTGACGATAGTAAGCCTCTCACGGCATTTCCTACCCCAGGTAAAAGGCTGTACCAATTAAAACGCATGCCACTTTGGTCTCTCCGGGGCTCCAGCATTCTTTAAACGGTTCATGCACAAAGTCATCACCCCGGATATGAGACCACACGTGTTTCCCTATCTAGACGACGTAATCGTCGTATATAAAAACCTTTAACAAGCACTTGTACTGTTTGGAGCGGACCATTAGACGCTTGAATGAAGCAGGTCTGACGATCAGCCCAGACAAGTGCAATTTCTGTCAAACTGAAATCAAATTTCTGGGATTCAAGGTGAATAAAGAAGGGTTTTTGGTAGACGATAACAAGGTCCGACTTATACTTAAATATCCACGACCCAGAAATGTTAAACAAGTGAGACGATTCGTAGAGGCTACGACGTGGTACAGGCAATTAATCAAGGACTACGCTCAAATCTGTGAGCCCCTCACTCGTCTAACCAAGGTAAATTATAACTTCTCTTGGGGGGAGAAGCAGGAAAGTGCGTTCATGACTCTAAAAACGGCCTTGGTGTCCTCCCCTGTAATAGCGTACCCAGACTTTAACCCACCATTCTGCGTGCAAACGGACGTACTATCTCGAGGGGTATCACTTTTCAGTGGTGACCAACCATGGTGCCATGGTGCCTGTCGAGGATGAGTGGTACGCTAGAAGACGTGAGGCTGTGTTAAAATTACCAGGAAAATACCATGGCTGGAAAGTGGTAAGCGAAGAGCTTTTTAAATACCGGAACAATCCGTTACTGGAACACATTATCGACGACTCCGATGTTTGGAAGCTGGTGGTTCCGAAAAACCTCCAATCACACCTGATACATGAGGTGCATTGCATGTTGAAACCGGTCACTTAGATCGGAATAAGACCTACTATCGTGCCGCAATCCATTATTATTGGCCTGTCATGCTCAAGGACATGACGTCATTCTTTAAGAATTGCGTGACATGCCAGCTCAGTAAACCTCAGCAAGCCCAATCACGAGGGCTTATGACCCAACGAATAGTCCAGGAACCATTAACAGTCGTGGCAACCGATGTCATGGGTTCTTTCCCTCGTAGTAAAAGGGTATATGAATACCTGCTAGTATTCCATGTTTTATTCTCTAAATGGATCGAGTTGCACCTTTGAAAAAGTCCGATGCGAAATGCAATCATGCAGCTTTCTTATAATTAGTAGTCACTAGGTGGGGAACACATAAGGTGCTACATTCGGATAGTCACACCAAATCCAACAATAATGAGGTGAACGACCTCGCGGTGGAGTGCGGCGTCCTCAGATCGTTTACGTCCTTGTATCATTCTCAGGCTAACCCTGTTGATCGAGCCAATAGGGTTTTGAAGATCAGGGTCAGATGATTCACTGATCAGGATCACCGAAACTGGGATCTCCACTTGAACGAGTTTCAATTCGCCTACAACATGGCTCTACATAGTACTATTCGCGTGACCCCAGCCTTCCTCAACTTTAAGCGGGACCGTGACCGCGAAACACTATTCGCAGTGTAAGGGAGGAGGAGACTGAGTTGCCACTACCCGACTTTTAGACCTGGACAACTCGGATGGCAAGATTAGAGCACCTGAAGGAGCTAATGACTAAGTTCAAGATCAGGCTTTCGTGAAACAGACGAAATATTACGATCAGCTTCATCGAGACCATCAATTGAAGGTTGATGACAAGGTCAAGAAGCCCAAGCAAGTGTGGTCGAAGAAAGGAACTCTTGTGGCGGCCAAATTAGCCCCAAAGATTGATGGTCTCTTTGTTGTGGTAGAGGTAATCTTTACCAAAATCTACAAAACGGGCATTGCCAGAAGAAAGGATGTCGGGACAGTATCAAGCCTCCCACCTTTAGAAATATGTAGAGGATCGGGAAGACGAACTGACGGATCTGGAGAATATGGCTGAACTGGACCGGATGTTGTTGAAGATCAGCGGTTCCAGTGCGGAACAGGAAAGTCCGTAGGGGGAACAAAACGCCTGGAAGAGTTCGGCACACCAATTTGCCTGCTTACTTGGCAATATTGATGCTTATTCATACTCAGGCGAGGGTAACCGCGAAATGCACCGTACTAGCTCTTATTCTAGATAATGAGTCGTGCTACGATTAACCAGAGTAAGGACTGGAAAATTCCCTTCTTATTTGGCACAGTTCTTATACTTAGTTACAGCGCTGTCACACGTGGAATTAACACAGAAGCTCTGTGGCTTAATGGTATTTGAGGCCACCTCCGTTGCTACCCCACCACAGAGATCACAAGAGGAGGCCAGAGAAGGAGCAGTGGGAGAGGTCATCGTCTCCACTTTACCACGAAGGTCGGCGCACAGTGTGAAAAAAGTTTTTTAAAATTTATAAACCTAATATCTCACGATTGGATGAATCCAATTGCATGAAAATTGGAGTGAGTATAACTCAAGTAATTTGAAATAAGAAAAAATCATTGGGAAGGTCCAAAAATACTTTCGAAGGCCCAAAAATTTAAGCTAAATATAGCCCTTTTTGTGATTTAAGCTCTAAACTCGACGGTACTTTTACCATTCATGACATTTTTTTGAAAAAGCTATGTTACATATAAATTTGAGTCCACTGAACTGTAATGCAATGCAAATAGTTACCTAGGGGTTTTTGTTTTTACGGAAAATTCACTTAAATATGAAAAATCGTGTATTTCCTTCATTTAAATTAAATGACTTTTACACTAATTTCTATTATACTAAAAGAATAGATAAATACATCAAATTTGTGTCAATTCTCGGTTTTTATAACACTTTATAACTGTTTATTAAACTTTTCAGAAAAAAGGACCCGCACTAAATGTATGGGAAAATGGCTTTCGGTGGATTTAGCTGAAACTTTGTAATTTTTAAGGTTATAAGTGCCAGACGAAATATCCGTAAAAAAATCCAAAAAAAATGGACAGTTTTAGCGCTATGCGGCGCTAAGCGCCCAAAATCAGTTAATAGAACGAATTACAACAGATTTTGTTACAAAAGCGATACCAACATAGAAATCACGGTTCAGATCGTGGTCCATCATATTTTCGCCTACACCGTTGACTCATATAGCGCGCTTTTCAAAACGGTCAAACGCTAAGTGCCCAAGATATTAACCAGTGGCGTAGCTACGAAATTTTCTACCGGGGGCCAAAAATAATTTGCCGCCCATAATTCTCAAATCTGCATTCATTTCAAAGATCGTTTGGCTGCCCCATGAGTTTGCGCCCGGGGCAGCGGCCCCCTTTGCCTCCCTCTAGCTATGCCACTGATTTTAACCTGACTAATTAATCACTTCTTCAAAGGCAGAAATGGTACCCAAAGTAACATTAGTAACTAGTGCGCACATGCCGATAATAACAGTGTACCTTTCGCAAGAGGGCCGAACGCCAAGCAGCCATGATCAGCGAATAGAACCAATCCCAGTAGCTTTTGCGAAATATTAAACTATTTCTGGCTCTTGATTCAGGTTCGCTTGTTCACCTCTATTAGCATCGCCTAGAATCCTTTGTAGCAAGGAAGTTTGATGATACTTTACGTGTTGCTGGTGACGTGCATAGCCCAGGAAGCATAAAACGCTTGCAATATGTGCGTAAGTGCCAAGAGTTCTGGCCCCTGACTTACATGTGCAGTAATAACCGAGAAGCGTTTCGTTATTGTTTGGTCCTTTGTCATCGATCTCATTGAACGCTATCCACAGCTGGTACCTTGTCGCATTTTGGAAACGAGAAAATACTCGTACTCTGATCAAACCAGGTTCATTAAGTCGCGTATCTAGTTGAAACTCCTTATCTTCTTCTCATTGCAGCTTGTCTTGAACGTAAGATGGGGCAAGTTCTACTTGATACACGCCAATTGTTACGTCGCGCATTTCTTCGAATGTAAGGCGAGGAAATTGTGGTACTTGAAGTTCATGCAGGAGATTCCAATTTTAATTTCCGTAGCGCATATTATCCACTTCTAAGCGTGCTTGAACAATATTTGGCTCATGAGATCTCGCTATATATTTTCTTGCAAGCTTTGCTGTAGCGTCTTGCATCTCGATAACAGGATGGTATCGATTAATTATGGCACCAGCAATACGAAAGAAGTCCCTTAGATTGTGTACATGAGCCATCGGAATGGTTTTCTCGAAGAACTTGAAAATGGACTTTATGTGGTCATTTTTGAATTCCAGTATCCATCTAGATTTCGTTATTAGCCGAGCTTCGTTTGCTTCTTCCGTTACCAATTGATTCTGTCCTTGTTGGAGAAATGGTGGAATCTTGGACGCAATTTCTAAGCGTTCTAAAAGTGGTTGGACATCTCTATATCCACGGTTCTCTATAAAAATATCACGAATGTAGAAAAATTCTCTCATACCTTCCACAACTCTTTCAAATTCGTTAATGAGCATTTGTGCGTCATTGTTTCGCGAGTCAGGAAAATATGGTCCTTGTATTTCAAGTATCTATCCGTCTGGAGCAACAATGAGAGCAGGTTTTACCAAGTGACGTCCTTTATGCTTGCAGAATGACTGTCGAAGTACGCAAATGTTACTTCTCTTCTGCATGTAAGCATAAGTTCCATCGATGATAGCAATAGCTCAGGGAATTTCTGGTTATGGACTATAAAGTTCATGGGCGAATAATGTCACGTATCTTTCAATGAATTCCTCTCTGCTTATCGCAATCAATCCAATGTTACCAGGCACAAATCGCTGAATTGAAGACTCTCTTATAGTAGAAATGGCCATGCTTGTAGCTTGCCGGCTCGAATAATGAAAAATCACTTTCAGAAATTCATCAGAAGGACATTGACGCATTTTGCAAAAGAAAGTCAGCAAATCTTTTTTCCTCACGTATCTGGCACCGTATCCATGTAACTGCGGAATAGGATCACAAAATGCATACAATTCTCTAAATTGTTTCTTTGTTACATGAGCAATAGCTTCAAACTCTTCATCAGTGAAACTATCCTCATTATTAAACGCTGCGGCCGTATGAACATTTGCTTCGTTACGAAGTTTCTGCAAAACCAGAAGTAACTGCTGTCCCGGAATCCTATACGGTCTATTAATCGCTTGTAGTCCAGGAAGCAAGGGGCCTAAGATGAAACCATGTTCATCCAAATGATTTAAGCATGCCCTTGTTTCATTTGGTTTGAAAATGTCCATAACAATAAAAGCGTTAACTCTACATTCAATTAAAAGCCTTGGAGTATTAACATCAGCATTACAAAACATGCACGTTTGCCTGCCTGTTTGTGTAAGAACATTCAGTCTGAAACAGCCTGGGACACGTTGGAGCTCCTCTATCTCATTGCCAATCGATTAATTGCAATTCAGACATAACCTACTCTCATCGGCGACTTCAAGTGGTGGTCGTTCATCATGCAGCATTCACTCATTATTTCCATCGACGACGGTATGTTTGTCTGTCATTTCTTTTGTGAAAGGTCTTTGAAAAAGTGATTTCTTAGTCAAGTTTAAATCTTATGAGCTTAGCGTTTGCCCGTTCTGAGAAGCGCGCTATATAAGTCAACGGTGTTGACTCATATTGTCATTGATTTGGCTAAACATGTTACTGACCACTTCTTGATGCGTGTTTCGTATACAGACATCGCTTGTGTCGCCAAAGCTACAAGGATTGGTTCTATTCGCTGATCATGGTCGCTTAGCGTTCAGCCATCTGGCGAAGGGTACACTGTTATTATCGATGTGCGCACTAGTTACTAATGTTACTTTGGATACCATTTCTGTCTTTAAAAAAGTTATTACTTAGTCAAGTTTAAATCTTGGGCGCTTAGCGTTCGATGGTATCAAGAAGCGCGCAATATAACTCATTGGTTTGGCTAAACATATTACTGACTACTTTCTGTTGCGTGATTCTTATAGTGACATCGCTTTTGTCGCTAAAGTTACTAGGATTGGGTTTATTCGCTGATCTTGAGCGTTTAGCGTTCAACCCTCTTGCGAAGGGTAGAATGTTATTATCGATATGTGCGCTTTTAGTTACTAATGTTACTTTGGGTACCATTTCTGCCTTTAAAGAAGTGATTAATTAGTCAAGTTAAAATCTTGGGACAGACCACGATCTGAACCGTGATTTTTATGTTGACATCGCTTTTGTAACAAAATCTGTTGTAATTCGTTTTATTCACTGATCTTGAGCGCTTAGCGCCGCATAGCGCTAAAATTGTCCATTTTTTTTTATTTTTTACGGCTATTTCATCCGACACATATAACCTTAAAAATTACAAAGTTTCAGCTAAATCCACCGAAAGCCATTTTCCCATACATTTAGTGCGGGGTCCTTTATTTCACCTGTGTGTTGATAAATATAAATATTTCCATATGCAAAAATCTGGGTTTTCTTGAATTTTCTGCATTTGAAAAGTATTTCTGGAGTTTGTTAATATTGTTTCCTTATTTCACAATAAAAAGATGACACCTTGACTCAATTTTATTACAGATTTTATCACCTAGGCAATAATTTTATATAAAACACCAAATTTGAAGAAAAATAACAATGCGCGCCAAATTTTCCGGCAGGAAAAACAAGGTATGAGTTGCGCTGAAAGTTTTGTTTAGTTTTATTTTATAAGATACTGCACGATTTTTAATATTTCAGTGAATTTTCCGGAAAAACGAAAACGCTTAGGTAACTTTTTTCGTAGCATTAAAGGTTTGTGGACTCTAATTTATAAGTAACATAGTTTTAAAAAAAAGAATGAATTGTAAAAGTACCGTCGAGATTATAGCTAAAATCGCTAAAAGGGCCATTTTCGGCTTGAATTTTGGGTCCTTGGAAAGTATTTTTGAGCCTTCCTAATAATTTTTCCTTATTTTACATTACTTAAAACATGCTCACGCCGATTTTCATGCAATTCGATTCATCCAATCGTGAAATATTAGGTTTATAAACAAAAAAACAGAAACTTTTTTCACACTGTGCGGCGGAGGACGCCCGAGTGGGACCTCTTATAAGGGCGGCGTGCAGGACGATCAGGAGGTAACGGTTGGAGGCGTCACCACCTCAAAATGACCCAAATCCATATTACAACCAGCCTGTTAGTTTTCGGATCTACAATGGGAACGGCCACTCCTCAAAGGGGCAGTGGATTACGGTGCTCTAATCCAGGCCGAGATTAACGCGGTATGGGTGGGGGAGTCACAAGAGTGACACGAGCTGGAATTATAAGAGGAGGTGGTATTCAATCATTGGATCACATAAAAACTTTATTGTTCTTCAGCTTCATTTAAACGGATACGTGAGTCAGCCATTATTATTATTATTAAGTAAGAGGTGTTAGTGGATGGGAGACATCACACTAGTCCAATCGGTAATCAAAATAATTTGTTCTAGCTGACTCCTTGAAGTAATTATTCGAGTACTTTGGTATCATACTTTTAAAAAAAGTTATATATTTTGTTGCTGTAAATTGTTTTGGACCCACCAGTATATGATGGCATGTGGAACCCGAGGTTGGAAATTAACCAGTTTTACATGTAAATCTTATTTCTTTTTGAACTATTATAATACACAGAAGTGAAGATGCCTGCCTGGTATTCGACCTGGTGGTTCGAATATTGTAAAGAGGGGTTGTGACGAGGCATTATAGACGCCACGTGAAAACATTGAAAAATTAATAATTAACTTCCAAAATTTCGCTAGGGAAATAAGTCAGATTTTACATCATACGGGATACGAAGCCATGGACCAAGAAGAGGAGGTTTCTCAGCACATGCCTGATGGATTAGATTCCCGCTCACACAAGAGTGCTTAGAAACACAGGATCATGCGACCGCGGACAATCTGCGCGTTGACAGGAGTCAGCGCAGCCCCTGTGAACAACAGCAAATAGCGCACGATCAGTGCCGAGTCACGAAACTCGGATACCGACGGTGCGCCACCACTCTGCGGGGAAACTAACTGGCAACTGTCTCACGACTTGCGGTTGCTCTCACTTTACCTTTCTTTAGTTCCAAACTTCAGACACAAGTGGCGTTCCGACTGTCACATGCGACCATTAACGAAGAACATTTAAAGAAAATGGCTTCGAGGAGCCATAGCTTTCTCTCAATCTTTGGGACACGGATCACCCTTATGTGGAATATCTGGCCATGCAATACTTAAAAAATTAAATTATACGTTAAGTAAACTTAAGTAAACCATTTATTTAAGTTAACCTAACCCCTTTTCGTACGTGACTCCTTGCCTTCCGCACTCTACCGGAGCGGTCGGAGCAGCGATAGCATTTCTCAGCCTTAATTTTTAATTTTGCATAGCACGCCCTGCAGTTCAATTGCCTGTACAATCCTATCATTTAGGATAGCTGTGAAGATCTTATGAAGTGTGTTCAGACAAGTTATTGGCCTGTAATTCTTCGAGTCAGCTAAGTTGCCTATTTTCGGCAGGAGTATTGTGCGCCCTTTCACCAACCACTCCGGAATCGGCGCTTCTGACTTCAAATATGAGGTGAAAATACGGGTCAAATGCTGATGGGTTGAAGAAAACTTCTTTTCCAGAAGGTTTTGATACAATCTGGTCCCGATGCGGAATAGTTCTTCATCCCTCTTAATACTTTTTTCACCTCCTCGGTAGTGATGGGTGGGCATTCTTTATCAGGTGTTATCAGGGCAACACATAACTCCTTGAAGCTTTTTATATTTTCTGAGTCTTCGTCTAGTCTATGCTGCACTTCGTAGACTTCTCTCCAAAATACTTCGATCATCTCTGGTTTGGGTGGGTGTTCGACAGTAACCGGAGGGCCTTGGAAAAGTCGAGATGGGTCAGACAGAAACTGTTCTTTTTCTCTGACCTACCTCTCCCTCCGTTCTAGACTTCTCTTAGCGTCAGATGGTATCCGTATTCTGTAAACAATATGCAGCCTGATGGTCAGCAGCTTTGACTTCTTAAGTGTGTGATAACGGGTTCGGAGTTCGCGCGCGAACTTTCGAACCTTGGAAGTAAAATTCTTGCCAGATGTGATGCCTTAAATCACACACTGAATGCGAGACGCGTACTGTCCCGCCCGGCCTATGTTTATGGCAAGTTTACGCATTCGTCTTCTGGTTTTATGATCAAACGTTGGTTTTGTTTTACGGTTCGCATCGGCCAAAGCTCTCGCTGCATTATACACACAATAATTGATAGCCCAGAGGTCAGATTCTCCGGAAAAATGTCCTCGAAGCTCGTAATCCATTTCAGACAGATCTTTAGTCTTGAGAAAAACCTTGGTGTTGATGTTTCTCCGGTTCGTAAAGCATCGCTCTTCCTCTATTGGATGCCTGCCCGTGATTGGTCTTAGTGTCGCCTCTCTTTCTCTGTTGCCGGCTTGTTCTAGCTGTGGTAGAGTAGGCGATCCGCTTACATAGCCCCTTTTTCGGAGTAGTTCAGCATGGTTTCGCAGACGTTGCTGAAATGGATGACGAACTTCGTAGACATTTTTCTGGAGAATCCGACCGCCGGGCTATCAATTATTGTGTGTATAATGCAGCGAGAGCTTTGGCCGATGCGAACCGTAAAACAAAACCAACGGCTGATCATAAGACCAAAAGACGAATGCATCAACTTGCCAAAAAGATAGGCTGGGCAAGACAGTACGCGTCCTGCATTCAGTGTGTGATTGACTACATCACATCTGGCAGGAATTTTACCGCCAAAGTTCGAAAGTTCGCGCGCGAACTCCGGACCCGCTATCACACACTTAACAAGTCAAAGCTGCTGAATATTGAGTCTAGAATGTCCTTACAACAGGATTATTCTGAGTACAGCACATAGCGTCGCAAATGGAAGAGACCCTCTTCTTAAAATTGTCAGGAATCACGAAGAAGTGGTTCAAGGAGCATTTCTATACATAGACTGGACGAAGACTCAGAAAATATAAAGATCTTCAAGGAGTTATGTATTGCCCTCATAACACCTGATAAAGAATGCCCACCCATCACTACCGAGGAGGTGAAAAAAGTATTAAGAGGGATGAAGAACTATTCCGCACCGGGACCAGATAGTATCAAAACCTTCTGGTGGAAGAAGTTTTCTTCAACCCATCAGCATTTGGGCCGTATTTTCACCTCATATTTAAAGTGGGAAGAGCCGATTCCAGAGTGGTTGGTGGAAGGGCGCACAATACTTCTGCCGAAAATAGGCAACTTATCTGACCCGAAGAATTACAGGCCAATAACTAGTCTGAACACGCTTTATAAGATATTTACAGCTATCCTAAATGACAGGATTGTTCGGGCAATTAAACCTGTGTGGCAAGAAATGTATGACCAACGAGGCTCAAAGAAAGGCGTAGCCGGATGTCGGGAGAACCTGCTCATCGATAGATGTGTCTGCAAAGATGCAGCATTCTACCAGCGTGACCTATCGATGGCCTGGATTGATTACCGGAAAGCTTTCGATTCGACATCCCATAGACTTATCATCTGTCTTTTGGAAATCTTAAAGGTTCATCCACAAATAGTTGGGTGCATAGAGAGATTGATGCCGCTTTGGAAAACCAGATTTACTATCTCGTCTGGAAAAAATCGTGTGACAACTAACAAGGTCACCTTTCAGAGAGGTGTCTTTCAGGGCGACACCATGAGCCCACTCTTCTTTTGCCTCACATTATTGCCACTATCTCTAGCACTTCGCCATTCCGACGGGTACTTGTGCGGCAAACCTGCAGATCGAAAGTACAAGGTCACTCATGTATTTTACATGGACGATCTTAAGATCTATGCTAAAAACAGAGAGCAACTGCAACTAGCTCTAGGGATTGTCGAACGATATACTAAGGAAATTGGAATGGAATTTGGGTTAGAGAAATCCGCCAAGGTTTATTTGAAGCGAGGAAAACTTAATGGAATTCCTGAAGATCCTAAGCTCGTTGAGAGAAGCGTCATACGAGACCTTTGCGCTGGAGGAACTTATGCATACCTGAAAGTGCCACCGAGCCGCATGCAGGATGTGACATCTATAAAGGATACTCTCCAAAGCAGATACAAACGTCTCATCCGACAGATTTGGTCTTCCGAACTGTCAGCGGGGAACAAAGTATCTGCAACGAACATGCTTGCCGTCCCGATACTGCTCTATTCATTTGGAGTAGTTCCATGGACGAAGAACGAGCTCAGATCTCTTGATATCGGGACAAGAAAGGTTATGCAGATGAACAAAAGCATGCATCTTAAGTCTTCCGTTCCTCGACTGTACATCTCACGCCGTCAAGGGAGTCGCGGAATATTGAGTCTTGAATCTCTTCACAACAGGATTATTCTAGGTACAGCACATAGAGTTGCAAATGGAAGAGATTACTAGGGGTGAGCAAAATGCATCAAATCTTATCTATTTCGAGTGCTCACTCCTGAAAGTCCGGATTAAGAAAGCGCAAGAGAAAAACTTTCGTGAACAGCTCCTGGATAAGAGGATGCACGGTATCTTCCACAGAAATGTGAAGGATCTGTCAATGTCTGTCGAGCTAACGTTTGCTTTCCTTAAATCGCCCGGTTTGAAGTCTGGTACGGTGGGTTTCATTTTTGCATGCCAAGACTGTGTCATTTCCACCTTAACGTACCGTCGCCACATTTTGAGCCAAGACATTCCCGATGATAGCTGCAGGGCGTGCCATGCACACCCCGAGCATTTAGCTCACATACTATCTAGTTGTCTAACTCACGCGGGAACGACCTACATTCAAAGGCACGATGCATCACTAAGAGTGCTTTATTACCATCTCTGTCTCTCCTACGGCATTAACCTTAATATCGCTCCTCTAAATGCTCCTAGGGAAATTGAGTCAATTGTCGAGAATGGGAAGTGCCGCATATACTAGAAGTTTATATTCTCGACGATTGTTTCTGTTGCTCACTCGAGGCCTGACATGGTTCTTCTTGACTTCGAGAAGCGAACCATGTTTGTTATCGAATTTTCGGCACCACCTGACAAAAAAATCATAACCAAGGAGAATGAAAAGAAAGAGAGGTATCGAGACCTTATAAGGGAGTTGCAACGATTGTACCCGGAATATTCTTTTAAATTGATCGTCCTTGTCATCGGCGCTCTTGGAGGTGCCAAGCTTTCACTTGCTAATGTCCTAAAAAGCATCCCTGCGTGTCAACTATATGCTAGAACACTTGCGGGAAAAATGCAGAAGGCGGTTATCCTTGGGGCGCTCCGTGTTCTTAGGGTGCACGAGGTTTTTGCTGGATCGTTGTATTGATTCCTTTACAGACTGTAACCATCTATCTCACGGTCGTGAGACGTGGTTGTGGCTGAAATTTTACCGCGATTTCGCTGGAAGCGGGTGCAATTTTCCAGATTAGCACCCGCTCCTGGCGAAATCCTGCGGTTATCCTTATGACAGATTTTTAATTATATATATATATATATATATGCATTCTTAAATTATTATTAATATAGTATGTATATAGTTGTATATATTGTACATAAAGTAAGAGATGGGAATCTGACTGACGACCTCCACGCGGTGCATCCTGGGAAAACATGAAATTACTTTAGCGAATGTCAGCAGTGAACATTCGAAAAGGTGTATTTTCCTATCCACTCAAAATCAATTAAATTTGTGGCTGCTGGGGTTTCAGGAGGAAATGTGTTTTCAATCAAATAATGATTTTGTATTTTCTATTCATTGCACTATTTCAGGAGTTCCATCTTTGAGGAACGTAGAGTATTGCAAATAGATAAGGATGCGATATAATTTGCCAACATCCATCGAGTGGAAACCCACCTGGCTACCAGAGGGATGAGCTGTTAAATGGCCGCTGCTGACAAGAAAGCTGGTTCTTACTTCCGAAGCATCAGAAGAACATCAAGCTCTAGGAGAAGGACTGCGGTTCTCCCCTATTAGCTACTTTCGTAGATTTTTTACACAACATGCACGGTGACATAAGCCATTTATTTCAGCTTAAATAGAAAAGACGTATAGTCCACTAGAATCTCACTTTCAAAGAAGAGGACATTCTACAGTTATTCAATCGCGATATAGGCGAATACATATTGCACGTCAGCATGTACCTTGCTCGGCCCGGTCTGAGGTACATATGTGACGTGCACAGAAGAAAGGGGGCTTACTCTGAAAAGTGAGATTTTTCAGGGCGAGCGGTCGAAGCCGACCCGATACACGGCGGCTTTTAGGAGAGAGGGAAGTATCACGAAATCTTCTTTTCCAGTTACTACTTCATTTGCAGGCGTATAGCGGCATCGTAGACGCGGCTCACGGACGGGGTATAGATGAGATGCGAAGATATAGTGGTGAGTGATGGGAGGTGTTTCACGGGATCTCGAGCTCTTGAACGAAAGCCAGATTTCTCGCGTACCTAAGAACTCAATTATTAGCAATAATAACGCTCGGAATTTTTTTTTCGATGGTATCGCTAAAAAGAGAAACTCATATACTATCTAAAGGTATAAAAACCTCAATTTCGATTTTTTTAGAGTAAGCCGCCTTTCTTCCGCGCACATCACATATACTTAATTATGGATTTTCTCTTAGTACGCGTTCGCCAGCTGTGCGATCCAACGCGTCAAGTCATGTTTGCTTCTTAGTATTTCTCGGTCGATTCAAAGGAATGAGTCGAAATTTCGTAGTAAGAAATACCGTCTTTTAAATCCATTCATATTAGATTTAAATGCTTATGAATTGATGTTCGTTTGCTAGGGTATTCTGTCCTTTCTTAACATGAGCAAGACTCCTTAAGAAAAATAGTTTTCTTTCTTCTGATCATTCTCGAGTACTGTACATTTTGTGATAGGTGTACATAATTAAAATTCAGTGCTCTCAGGGAGAATGATTTTTGTTTGATAGTTTCTTCTGAAATCTATTTTTGTTTAGTGCAGGTACCCATCTAATAAATAAAATTAAATATATAAATTTGTCGTATTTCATTGGGAGATTTTGTATACATTCATTTAGAGTAGATTCAAGTAGGGAAAATGTAATTCTGCTGAGCAGAATCACTTATCGTATCACGGATCATAATGATGACAAATTTTGATTCCTAATATCTCATTCGAGATTAGGTTTTAACCCAGGTTCACTCTATTAAATGATTCTCGTGATTCGATACAATTTCCTTACTAGTAGATTGTATAATGTACATGATCTCGCTATGAGAACAATAATGCTTCATATTCTGTATAAATTATTGTCTAATAAGCTAAAAATTCAATTGTCCCCTTATTCTCATAGATTTGCATACATATTTATATTATTACAACTCATAATATGCATTGGTATTGAAACATACATATTTTTATTTTCTTGTGTTTAAAGTTGATAAAGAGGGCGCATTCTATGATAAAAGAAAAAACAATTTTGTGATGGAACATTTTATTGAACCTTGTATCGTTTTTCCTTAAATTTAATTTGTTTATTTTCAATATTATATTTTAGGATTTAAACCAAAAATACGCATCCCAACGTAAATGGGTTCTAAGCAAATTTTGTAGACATAATCTGGGCGAAAAAATTTATTAAATAAAATGTTATTGAAGCTTGTGTCTTTTTTTCAAAAAGTTTTTTTTTTTAGATGAAAATATTACAAATTACGTGAGTTATGGAATTTCAAGTAAAAACACTGACTTTTTGACGTTTTTTTTCAAACATTTTGTTAACCGACTCAAATTAAACTAATGACTATAAAACCGATTCTGTTTTAAAAAACATATCTTAAACCGCATTAAATAATTTTTTGTGCAAAAGTATAAACGCGTGAGGTGAATAATACCCTTTGTAATTTACGTAATAAAAAGGAGTTGTGCTAGTTATTCAAGGTTAATGTCGTTTTTTAGAAGTACACAAAAAACTACGTGTCCTATAATAAAGTGGTTGACATGAAATTTGTAGACCTTTTTTGGGTGCACAATTTTACTCTTTGATATTTTATCATTGCTATAACTTCTGGAATTTCTACCCAAAATATCTGGTTTATATATTGAATCGTCTTTTTGTCTCCTAAATACATGTGCCAAAGCACAATCCAATCCGATTAGTCTTTCAAAAGTTATCCCGTACATTGTCGACAACGACAATAATGACAACGATAGCGAGAACAACGATGACGACGACGGCGACGACAGACAGACATACAGACGTTAAAGTAAAACTAGTTTTTTCGGGATCGGGAGTTCTTGAAACATGGAGAGTCAAATAAATCTGCGATAGTCAATTTTCACGCTCAATTAATTGGATGTAAATAATTTTTAAAAGAGTATGGAGGCAATGATTGCTTCTAAAGAAATAGAAGCCATATATAAATTTAGTAAACGGTCAACTGAGTAATTGGAAATAACAATTATATAGGAGCATATTTTCTCCAGAAATCCATGCGGTTTGTGTGAAAGGTATTAGAAAGTGAGATACCAGGGTCTGTATTATTGTGAATACTGCCAATCTGAAGGTGGGAAGGATTTTCAGGAGTATACGGTTTCCAGAGATCATATTTATTCAATTCATTTGATATTGGTTTCCTAAAATCATAGAAAAATTTTATGAAATTAAGAATATTTTTAATTATTAGAAGAAATTGGTTGAAAATAAATGCTTATGTTTCTAATAGGAAAAAACTCTAATTTTCATTATGTTCACTCAGAAAAATAAACCTAAGAAAACACTTACCCATTTGAAGCAAAGGATGTCCACATGTCCACCATTAGTTTGCTTATTGATGTATCTATTTTGGTATGGTTCAAATTTGTAAATTTCGAGAACAGAGAAGGAACCGAAAATATGTAACGCACTTCTTCCTCATGACCAACGCCATGATTTCCGTTGTTTTTCATTCTAGAATAAGGACCGGCTGCTGTTCCCAGATACCCAAAATTATAAAAATAGTTAGAACTATTCATTTTAGGTGTTACTTTCTGCAACATCGTCAATTGTGGGTAGTGGAAAAAGCCATCACTGACCAATCTTGTGAGTCTTTCTAAAAACTATATAAAACATTATTTTTCCTTTAGTTATTAGAGAAGTGATCATTTTCTTATAATTATTTGATACGTTTTCATCATATTAAATATAACTAAACTGAATTTTAAGCTACGACAATGTATTTGTAATACAAAAATTAATATTGTTTATATACTGCACATACCTCATATTTTCCAGTGGAAATTAATGTGTCGTTGAAATAAAAATTTTTCACAGCTGCTGTAAATCCATCTTTATTTTTAGATTCAAAGTAGTAATCAGCAAAATATGTAATCAAATTGTTAAGGCTAAGTTTGACAACACCATACAATACATCGTTCGAATACAAGCCTGAAATCAGAAAATAATTGGAAATAATAGAACTAATAATGCGGAATTAGAAATTGTTGATATTTTTTGAGCGTATTCAATTTGATTAACCTAAAAACGTTTAGGCTCATAATTAATACCATCCCTCTATTAAATGCCTTATAGAAACTTATACAATTGGACAAAAGGATGTATAGAACCATATAGAGCCATATAGGATGTATAACATTTTTATATGGCTCTATATGGTTCTATATATCCTTTTGTCCATTTCTATAGGTTTCTATAAGACATTTAATGCAGGGACATTACCATTCAGTAATTTACCATTCCTAATCAGGTTTGTAATTATTTGGGGGCCAGTCCCTGGCGCTATTCACCCGCGCGATTACTCGTATCAATTCTTGCTGCTCTACCCTTGTAATCCCGGGAGTAAAGCAGTAATGTTATTGTTGTGGTGGCTTTCTGGGCAGTTGTCACCTCTTTCTGAGAGAACGTTTAACTTGCTACATTATTCAAAGCGATATGGATTATCAGTTCGAGTTTCGACCCGCGCATTGTAAAGTCTAAATTCTTATTTCAACTAAAAGTGTTCTCAAATTAAACTAGTGATTCTTGAATAGTTTCTTGTATTATTGCCTCTCTCGGATTATCGTGGAATGAACCGATAAGTGATCTATTAACAGTGACCTGTTTCTATCCCTTCTGAATTATAGTAAAGGGATTTTCCCGACATCATCGTCTTCTATTGTGGAGAGGGACGAGTCGGAGGACGTGCAAGTAAAGCTCTAGTTTCATCGGGATTTCATCTTCAAGACAAGGATCATGGTCGTCGCTTCCGGAGCCTACATCTGGGCTCAGTTTAAGAGCTAACTAAATATTTTTTCATGTGACATGTGTGAGTTTACTTCTGGGTTAAAATTTGCATCACAATCGGATTTCATCAAGTCAAATTATAAGAAAGTAAATTAGTAGGATTTTGACTAGCCCTTTGAAATATCGATTGTTTTTCACATTTGTAATTTCAGAATATTTATTTTATAACTTAAAAGTGACACAAAGTTTCTTCCTGGCTACTTCACGCCAGCCGTAATTAATTTGTTTATAGAAATTATGAACGAAAATGGAGTCTATAATTAAAGAAACCTATAGTTCATAACTTTCTCTAATTACTCACCACTAGTAACAAAAAGCCCTTCATCACTTGTTACCCCACTGATGAATGGTAAATCCTTCATTTGGTTTTGTTTTACGAGATTTTGTGGACTATCTGTTAAAAATGCACCCTCATCATCAGGTTCGTCAGTAGGGGTCCAAGTTAACTGAGCGAAACGCGCAATTGTACCAAATATTGCACTCGTCTTTATTAAACTCTTAACACTTTTATTTCGAAGACAATGAACAGCACTATGGGAAGTGAAGAATGGACAAAAAACTAGTGCGGCAATTCCCCTAATGAATATGACATAGTTACTTCTTTTTTGATATGCCCATGGTGACAAATTTGGACCACTTTGAATTATGTACCGATGGAAGAGGCCTATAAATATATCAAATATAAATTATTATCAGAAAATAATAAAAAGTCAAATATTGATACCACATGAATGAAGTAAACATTGGGTAAATAAAGAGAAACCACTTTTTCGTGTGTCGTTTCTTTTGGTATTTTCTTTTTAAAAAAATTTTTTTAATATTTTGCGAAGAAAGTAAAAACGGATAGGTGACTAATCGACTGATAGAATTTTGGATTGGAAACTAAGCCTAATGATTACCATATCTAGGAGTTATTAATTTCCTTGAGGATTTTATTTCAGCTGCGTTAAATTTAAGAAGATAGGGTTTACTTTGTCTAGCTGCTGTATATTTTTCTGTACAGTCAGTTTATAAGTAATTTATTATGACTAATTCGTACCGCTACTTGCTTTTGAAATGGCATGTAGAGAAACACTTGCGCCTCCTGCACTTTGTCCCAATAAAGTCACTCGATTGTTATCTCCTCCAAATGCTTGAATATTTTTTTGGACCCATTTTAACGCCAGCACCTGGTCCTTCATTCCAAAATTTCCTGGAGCGACAGAATCTCCAGTGCTCAAGAATCCAAAAATCCCGAGTCTATAATTTATGGTTACTAAAATTACGTCTTTGTCCAGAAGGTATTGAGCACCAAACATATTACTACTACCACTATTGAAACTACCCCCATGAATCCATACCATTACTGGTAACAAAGTCTTGTTCTTCTGTGAAATAAGAATAATAATTCATGATATGCATAATGTAAAGTTGAATATTAGTTCAGAATACTTACCGATGAAGAATTGAATTGAAGACGAGGAGTGTAAACATTTAGAAATAAACAATCTTCTTTCCCTCTTATATGACCCTTGTCATTTTGAACACATATATTACCAAATGAATTCGCTGGTCTTATTCCACTCCATTTACCTGCTGGTACAGGATTGGCGAACCTATATTTTAGAAAAAGTTTTTGAATTTCATTATTGTGTTATCATTTCAAATTGGGTTTTAAATAAACATATAGGTATAAAAAATCTTATTCATAATGCATTCCCTTTTTCTTTAATTCACAGACAACCCTCAAGATAACTTGTATTCATAAGGGGATTGAGCGTTACAAACACTGCCGTGCAAATGAAATATAGCGTACCTGGAGTTCGGTTTAAACATCTGTCACCTTTACGAATCTTAGAAATAGGACTTACATTTCCTTGCTTCGAATAGTGTTTATTGAATATCCATTTTGCAGTACGGTATACGGGGAATTATTTCTTAACTTCCCCAACTTTTAGAGTCATGTTTTTCAATTTTTTTTAAATTATGTAAATGTGTTTATTTACCAAATAGTACTTATCGAAAAATGTACTTAAAATTTTACGGGAAGGGTACGAGCCTGTGCTCGAAGGTACGAACTGTGTACGAGCCTACCTGTGCACGTCGGTGGCCACTGGTACAACTGTGAACGTGTCGTTAGCACCCTTGTCACTGGCCATAAAAATAAATCAGGTTATATACCTTCCTATTGCTCACGTGACGGGGGGAGAGCGAATGCACTTCTATGAGTGTTCCCAGAAGTAATTTAGGTTTCAACATTTAAAATATTCAATATTCAAAAACAACATGCACAGGTTGAACTAGTGGCTGCCGACGTCCACAGATGGGCTCGTGCACGTCTACATTTAGACGTGCACAGTTGAGTCTCCCATGTGTGCACGTGAACTGTTCCTAGGTACCATCTGTGCACATCTAAATTTTAACATGCACAGTTTGAAGTCGTCCAACTGTGCACGTCAACCGTTTGTAGGATACAATCTGTTAACGTCTAAAAGTTGAGGTTCACAGGTGGTGCACCCCCCCCCCTGTGCACGTCTTAATAATACGATCAGATTTTAGAGTTGCAAGTCCACAGGTGGGAGTAATAATAAAGTAATGATGGAATAGCAGTAATGATGGCAGTAATTAAGAAATGAAAACAGATGGAAACATTTTTGACAAATATTAAGTATTTGCAGCATATATTGAAAGACAGAAATTAAAAAATTATTTTCAAATAAATAAAGCACTTGTTCAAGCTTCTGTTATCTTTACATGGTGTTATAAACGTTATAAATATAATAAACTTAATTAAATCTTGCAACATTGCTTGCGGGGCACAATGGACCCGTGTGCATTTCAGGAAGCAAGAGGGTGTAACTGGCTTTCACCACATACTTCACTTTGATTACAAGAAAATATTTATTTGTTGTTGTATATGTCTGCAGTAATTTTTCTTTGTTGCATTACACAAAAAAATCAGATTTTATTCATAATTTACAAGACATTTAATGTAAAGCCCATCAACATAACACACTCTTCCCTAGTTATTCTACAATATTTCAGTGACGAATTTCATACAAAAATTTGAGTTTGAAATAAGAATATTAAATATGATTGGAGGCGATATGATTGAAGGCAATATTCTGCATATGCGAAGTATGTTATATATAACAGTGTTAAGTTAAGCTAAATAATAAGTTTTTTATGAGTGTAAAATAAATAAAAAATGCGTTTTTTGTTTGTTAACTGCTTTAAAACCTTGTTATTCAAAAAAAGTCCAAAAATTTTAGTGTTCTGCTTCACAGCCCGATTTTTTTCTGGGAAGACATTGGAGGTCTAAAAGAGTTGTAGTTAACCCCTACTTTAGCCCAAAATGTGAAAAAATTGACTTATGTCCCATTTAGAATAACTAAAAGAAGGCCCAAATTCAATATAAATTAAGCCATCTAAAACCCCTTACGACCTACATTTAGATGCCAAAATAGCACTATTATTTTTCGGGCGAACACAATGAGAAATATTAACAATCATGGGTTGGTCTCGTTAATTTTTTATCCTGAGTTGGACCGAAAAGGTAAAAAAAATCATTCTTAAAGAGAATGCAAAAAAATGCTCAAATGTTCAAGCCTCATTCACTTGACTAAAAAGGAGAAGGTTTCGGACGAAAACTATGTTTCCTCATAGTTTTCGGTATGCGCTTCAAGAATCCGTGATCAGAATTGAGTTCGGTCCAGTAGGAAATCCAATATGCCGCCAAATTTTGTCAAAAGAACCAAAAAATCGGGATTTTTTTCCATGATTTTTTTTTAGCCCAATGATTATTGGGACGCGATGCTAACCATGATCAAAGGTGATCGGAATAGTTGAACTGCAAGAAGAAACTTGTCTCACTAGGGTGTTTTCGGGGTCGCTCATTGTGAATTTCAAAGTGAATTTTCATAAATCTACAGACTTAGAGTTGATTTGGATGAGATATTATGAATTTCCCGTTTCACTTAATCTTTTCTCATGTAGCTTCCAGCAATAGATACGGTAAATTCTTTTGTGTCGACTTCATTCTTGCCATCTTTAGCAGCATTGTATATTACGAGAAATAAGGGTACAACTGTACACAGAGAACTGTGCATAAGCCCATGTGCGCACGTAAGTGGTCACTAATCCGACTTTACACGGTATTGGCTACAAGCACGACTGTACATAGGCCATCTGTGCACATCAAAATGTAGCCGTGCATAAAAGATACCCTACTAACGCTTTAGGTACACAGTTGAGAGACTCCCGACTGTGCACGTCTCAAATAATACGATTTGATTTTAAAATTGCAAGTCTACGTGCACAGGTTCGAGACTTCGAAGTCAACGGTACAACTGTGCACGTTTTGGGCCATTGGCACATCTGTACACATGCGCAGTTGGGATACTCCCAACTATGCACGTCAACCGTTAGACGTGCACAGATGGGACAATCCCAACTGTAAACGTGGAATTGTGTGTTGCAAGCCTCATTGCATCAATTGCGACGTGTAGAGTTGGGAATCTCCTATCTGTGCACGTACACAGGTGAAAGTGTGCTTTCAGTGCAAATGAAACGTTAGTTGAGTACCAGCTGTGCATTTCGAAACGTAGGCATGCGTAGTTAGGAGCTTCCCATCTATGCATGTGCACAGTTGAGCCAGTGGCCAGCAAAGTGCACACCTGCGCTGGTGGCCCTCGACGTGCACAGTTGGCAGTGTACCATATATTCACGTGTACAGTTGTGCCAGTTGCCAGCAAATTGCACACTTGTACCCCTCGCAAATTAAGACGTGATAGTTAGGAGTACCGTATTTGTGAAAGTGGACATTTGGGAGTATACCATATGCGCATGTGCACAGTTAGGAGACTCCAATCTTTGCACTAGCACAGTTGGAAATATCACATCTGTCTACATGGATATGCAATTTTTAAATCTGATCGTATGATTTGAAACGTGCACAGATTGAACCCTAGCGACGGTTGACGTGCGAATATGGGAGACTTCCAACTGTGCATGTCGAAATTTAGACGTACACAGATGGTCTGTACACAGTTGTACATATTTCCAATAACGTGTACAGTTGTACCAGTGGCCACCGAGATGCGCAGATGGGCTCGTAGATAGTTGCCCTGAGCACAGTTGTACCCTTCCCTCTCGTGATATACAATACTGCCAGAGATGGCTGGAATAAGTTTGGTACAAAATAATTTGCAGTATCTATTGCGAAATCATAGACTTTCTAAATTTCCACGTCCGCCATATTGTATCCGCTATTTTGCGAAGGGTGTAGCTATTTCTGATAATTGAGACACGTTTTTTCTTGCAGTTCAACTATTCGGATCACCGTTAATCACAGTTAGGATCAAGTCAAAATACTCTTTTGGCTCAAAAAAAAATATCGAGAAAAAAAATCCCGATTTTAGGCACTTTTGTCTAAATTTGGCGCCATATTTGATTTTGCACTAGACAAAACTTGATTCCGAGCGCAGATTTTTGTAGAGCATATCCAAAACTATAAGGAAACATGGTTTTCGTTTGAGAATTTCTCTTTTCAGTCATGAGAATGAGGCTTTAACATAATTTATAAAATTGTATTTCTTGGTCGTTATTTAATAAATACATGTTCCGACAGGGAATTAGTTAATAAATTAATCAGTTCGGTCAATCACGCGCACGTGGACGTTTACAGTGAAGAGGATACCATATGTTCACGGATAATTTTAAACGTATACAGTTGGACAAATGCAAAGTTGTTCTATGCAAGGACATACTGTTTTCTGATAAAACAAAAGAATGAGAAGCAAAAAGCTTTTTAAAAATGTTAAGCAAGTAGATAGAAATTCCATAACAAGAAACAGGATAGAAAGTGAAATAATAAAAATTCGCCACGTGGACAAGAAGAAATTGAAAAATTCTGTAATAAAGTTCCGGGACTTTCTATGAAAGATAACTATTTTATCTATTTCTGCCCATTTTTTATATTTTTTCTCCTTTTCTGCAAATTTTTTATCTTTTCTCTATAATTCTGTCTATTCCTATTTCAGTTATTTTATTTTGTTACATATTTTTCTTTTCTGCACATCAGAATTTATACACTTACCTGAGGTTTCCAATTGGTGGTTTTCCAAACGGTATCCCGAGAAACGCGGAATAAATTCTCCCATTTCTGGATACCTGAATAGTTCCATTTAATATTCCTTGCGAGATTTCCACTAAAGATTCTGCATTCAACAAATAAATACACAAACTGTGCAGTAACAGTACAGGAAAATTCTTATTCATCACAGTATAATTACTTTAACCGCAAGAACAACTAAAAAGCAAACGTATTCCTCCGAATAAAAGTTTCTTTTTTTAGAATTTGGTTTATATAGCAATGCTGAAAAAGTAAGGCTTTATCTTCAAGCTCAGATTGATATCATAAATATACGCGTAATGAGTACAATTTTTCACCTGGGTTTAAATATATATATAATACCCTATATTTACGAGTTTACTGTTTATTTTGATAACAATCTCATGATTTTCATAGTATGGCATATTTTAATCTCAGTATCGCTAAGAAGTAATTGATTTGTATGCTGAAAGATGAAATGCTATTTTGAGGAATATTTTAGTGAATATAGAAAATTAATTTAAGAAGAGAGTATCATATTAGCCAAGCTGGATACAGGCCAAAATTTTAGGAAATTAAATTTGGAGTATCAACATGAATAATTAGCAGTAACTTCGAGTTTTTCACTAAACTTAATGTCCGAGACAAATTGTCTGTTCGAATGTCGCTTTTATTTGTTAACACGATAAACTGAATTAAGGCAAGTTCAAGTTGTAAGTTGGAAAATGAAACATGCGAAATGAAATAAAATTTGATTAAAAATTCCTAAATTATTAAGCGCTTCTAAAAAATTTCACTTGAATTCAAATCAATGTACGCATCAGTGTTGGGTAGTAACTTGTTACAAGTAACTAAGTTACTAAAAAGTTACCTTATTTGTAACTTTAATGGTGACTTAGTTACTTTTTTAAAAGTAACTTGTAACGTAAGATAGTTAAGAATTTTGCAGTAACTTGTAACATAATTTTAGTTACTTTATGTAATTTTTATTCTAATTTCCAAAAATATATTACTATTCATTTGGCGAAATATCTGTCTAGTTTTTTATGTACTAAATCAATTTCTGTTTTTTAAAAATGATATTTTGATGAATAATTAATATTTTTATTGTTGATTTTTATTGTTTTATTTAAACAATTTTATTAATCTTGTATTAATTATTTTTATTTTGAAATTAAAAAATTAAGGAAGAGAAAAAAGTTACTGTTTAGGTTACTTAAAGTTACTTCATCTAGTAACTGTAATTAGTTACATTTAAAAGTAACTTAACGGTAACTAGTTACTTTTTTCGTTAAGTAACTTAACTTTAACTAGTTACACAAAAAAAGGAACTTGCCTAACCCTCGTACGCATATACATGTAGACCATGCAAAAATTAAGCAATCTAGGGTTTTGGGTTTGCTTCATTAAAAAAAAATTATCTAGTTTTATAATTACTTTAGAATTTTTGAACTGCATTATTTCATACTTGATAGTGTTTAATATAAAAATTCAAAAAGTAAAATAAGATAATAGTTTTATTTTAAATCCTACATAGAGTAATGAGTACAATGCCCCCCCCCCCCCATAATGACTGGCCACTTACTTTAAGTATACGCAATTGAGAAATATTCACAAACAAAACTTAATAAACAGTACAAGATTGTGCCCAACAAACTCCACGCTATTTATTGTAAGTTTTATTTGCCAATATTTCTTAATATATGATCATTTTGAAGCCGCCACTCATCGTAAAATGTACTCTCTCAATTTCCGCGAGTGACATGTTCACCCAAAGCATAGAGTGAATGCATGTTTAACTCTTTTTAAGTGACAATTTTCATCATTTTACTCGACAATGTGTCATAAAAATCACCCTTTGATAAATAGTGAGGGATTTGACTATTTAGTAGAGGGTGAGCTTTTTACTAGAAGGAAAAGTGGAAGGAACCCAATGTCGCGATTGGTTTATGTGGAAAATTTTCAAAATTTCTTCTGCTAAAAGTAGGATTTCATATTAAATATATTGAAGTATTCATGATAATAATTATTTTTTATTTATTTATTGTATAATTATATCATCATATTGATTTGATTTATATAAAAAATAAACTTCTTTAGTCTTATACAATATATATATACACTGAAAAAAAATTGTTCTTGAATCAAGTAAATATTACTTGATTCAAGTCAATTGCAGGTACGAATGGGGACAATAGAATATGAGTGTGTTCCAAATAAATAAATGCTTGCTACAGTATGCTTGGAACAAGCGCAAATTTTCTTAATCTGAGAAAATGTATTCTTAGATAAAATATCGCAATTTATTGTTCTAAAACTTTATTTTATTACTTCATATAGAGATGTAGTCAAATGCACAGAAAATCGCCGATCCTCCAATGTACACCCAAATCGGTGTTCAATAGAGTTGCAACAAATTTGAGCCACACAGGTTCATTCGGAGAATCTAGGGGAAAAGCATCATTTAGACACTGTTTTTTCTCATCCCGTGCAACGTGAAGTGTCGTCTACAACTGTAAGTCACCTATCAAGATCATTTTGTCGGTCGTTATTTGAGTGAAACAGATGTTAATAAGCAGGTAAGTTATAATAATAATGACCTAACTTTTTATTTCCTCCCATTTACGAGCGACTAAATAGTCTTGGAATAAAAATAGTACTTGGCGCGATGTAATATCCAAATGTTAGGTTAGTCAAAACCTACCATATGGCATTCAAACCACCAAAGCCGGGATGTACAAACTAAGTCGTGACCGTCTGCATCGAAATTGATGCCTGGTCGTTTGAACAAATTTCCACTAGATTTTTTGCGGAAGTTTAAAGGTATCGTAGATATCTAATCTTGCAGTGGCAAGTGTCATACATGAAAGATAAGGTAAATACAATTGTATAATAAAAACAGAAATTTGTTTTTCGCGATGAGTAGGGATGTAAATTTGCATGAAACTTTAGCCTGATGAAAAGTTTCATGAAACATTGGGAGTTTCGTGAAACATTGCAATGCTTCAAATATAGCGGCGGGAATAATCAAACTGATAAGATAAAAGCCTATTAGGTTTTTTCACATCAATAAATAGCTTACTTCACTTCGTAGATTGCTGAGGGGAAAATAAGGGACCAAATGTATGGGATTCAGTTCATATTTGCCCTATTTTGCTAACATCTTCGTAGAAGGTAATTTTTTCTATATAAGTGTAGTTAAAAAATAGTTTTTATTTTTTAATTACTATTTAATGAAATAATAAAATAATAATAATGATGAATAATTACAAATATATTACAGAAAGAAAGTTTTGTTTCATGCATTTGATCCATTTCCCCCCTCAGCTTTTAACAAAGTGAAGTTAGCTGATGGTTGAAGTGAAAATACCTAATTTAGGCTTTCATATCCCATCTTTTTCCTACCGGCTGATTTGATTTATTTTTCTGTTTTGTACTGTGGACCAATGATGCCAATGTTAGCACCCTGAGCTACTGCGCTTGCGTTAGGGCTGACCGCTCATTGGCCGCACTTGGCGCGCGATTCAAAATTACATTAAAAAACAATTCTTTTAACTTAAGTAAATAATTATTAAAATATCCACAAAGATATATACAAATTGTGTAACTTTGATTTCAGGCAAAAAAATATACAACACATATATTATATTAATAACAGTTTATTTTCAGTGAATTCCAAGGACCAAATTATATTTTACAAAACATTTAATTCAAAAAGAAATTTCTTGGAAAAGTGATTGAAAATAATTATTTATAAGTTTTTAATATTTTGTATGTATTTTCTGGGAATTCATATAATTATATAACCTATAAATACATAAATTATCACGACTGCATTGTAGTTATACTTTCTTTTTTTTTTACTTCAAGCGTCGTTTTGTCATGTCTCAATCGAAAAGAACAATCTGAAATTTGGTTTTAGAATTATTAAAATATCATCACTATTATATTCTGCAATTAGCTTCTATATATCAAGCTGCTGAAATATCATATGGTATTTAAAAAAATGTGTCTATCAACAAATATTTTGAGACATATTAGTCAGTCTTTCAAATTCAATGAAAAGAAACTGTTATTCATCAAATACATGTGTTATAAATTTTTTTCTTGTCTGAAATCGAAAGTTACACAATGTGTATACATTTTTGTGTATATTTTAATAATTATTTATTTAAATTACAAGAATTGTTTTTCAATGTTATTTTGAATCGCGCTTCAAAGGGTAGACAACCAGCGCTCAGCCCTAAGGCACGCATGAATGAAAATTGTTATGATTTTATGACTAACCTAACTTTTGGAAGTTGCATTAGGAAGTTATAGTTTTGTTCTAAGTGACTGGTACGCCCTATTAAATGAAAGAAATTTGAAAATTAGGTAAATATTGTTTCAATTGGTTTCCTTATTAACAATTATTTAGGCTAATATCGCAAAGCGAATAGTTGCTTTGGCAGATATTCATGTGGCTGACAGCGCGGTTCAGAACTCCACATCTCTGCATGAGCCAAAATTCAGTCTCCAAATGATACTTTCCCCTAGATGCCCACATGGGCACCCTACGTTCAGAGGAATACATTTCAGACTTGAAAACTCTCTCAATTGATCATTGGGAGCCCAATGAATTTTGAGCTGCAGCAAATTTAACACCAGCGTTTTTCTGTGTGCAGAACATAGTTTACTTCCAAAAAATCATTTCTGATACAGTTCAAGAATATATTTTCTTAATGTAAGAATATGTAGTATCGGAACAATAGACTACCTTAACTGAACACTATTTCTCGACGAAAAAAAAACTGTTTTCGCAATTATTTTTATATAATCTTCATTTTTTAAATGATTAAAATACGTAATTCGCGCAGACTGTTACTTACACATACAATCGTACGCCTAGACGCCTTAAAAAATCCAACTCGCCGAGGATTGAATCCTACCTAAACTACCCAAACTAGAATGTCCTAACCGCGCGCTCTACCGACTTCGCTATCGAAGCAATTGGATCTCGATGACAAAATCTTGGGTAAGAATTTTAAGGCAGGGTCGTACCAAGTCATATGGTAAGCCTCAATCAACTTCAAACCAAAAGTTGTTGAACTCAACTTTAATATTCTATTCTTTATTTAGGAAAATGTTAGAATTGAATTTTACTTATTTCAATAAAGGCTCGATGCTTTTTTTCTTTACATATTTAAAATTGTTATAAAATATCTAAAAGTAATGAACAATAAACAAAAATTCCCCATAAAATGCACAATTGAAAATATGCAAAAAATAATTTAACTACACTTATTTTACAAAGGGCTCAATACTCTTTTCTTTAAAAATTTAATTAGCTTAATACTATCTAAATCATATAAAAAATAAAGAACTTTTGAGTTGAAAAACGCTTTAATAATCTCAGTGACAAATAAATATTTTTTGATATTTAAAATCTTAGTAAAACGCACAGTTTTCGATTTATTTAATTATTGTATAATACTTTTCAACACAGTTTCTAATTTAAAATAACAATTCCTAAAAAATAATTTAAAATATGTAGAAAACATTGATCGCTAGTTTAAATATTATCTATTTAAAAAAGTGCTCGATACTTTATTTTTCTTTTAAATATAAAATACTTCGAAATCAGAAGAAATAAGAATTCTGTAATCGGATGAAAAATATTTGTTTGCTTCTTCCTTGGTTTTTGATTATTTTATTTAAAAAATTTGTAAAGGTGAATTTTTTAATTGTTCTTTTATAAAATGAAATGCATTCTTAATAAACTTTTTAAAAATGTTATTGAATTCTTTTTTCTTCAATATTTTGCTTTAAAAAAGCGAACATTTTTTTCAATTATGAAGAAAATGTACTAATTGTGTTTTTCACATTTTATAAAGCTTATAACTTTGTTTTATGCTGTCATATATTTATTTTTTATTATTTACATGATAAAAAATAATTATTTAAGTATATGTGTGATTGCCAAACTTTTAACCATTTGTAGTCCAAAACATTTTCTATGATTAATGAATTCTTTTACTGGCAAACTTAATTTTGTTAATTTTATTGAAAAAAACCTAAATCTATACTTAATTATTTAATACAGCAACATTATATGGGCGCTACAGTACGCAGGAGAATTGCATTGCCAATTAATAACATAAAAATACAAAACAAGATATTACCTATTTCAGATAGTAAGTAAGAATATAAAATAAAAAATAATTTTAAAAATTCCTGCTTTATAAAGGAATTTGGTTTCATCAAGAAAAAATTAATTTAAAGTTAAAAAATCTCTTGCCTAAAACTTATATACTTTAAATTGAAATAACACATTATTTTATATTTTCAAAACTATTTTTTTACTTATAACTTTCATGAATTTTGCCATTTTTTGTGATTTTCAAACTGATATTATCGAACACGAAAATTGTGTATAAACAAAATACAACTATGTCTTCCAACTCTAATTTAAATAAAATAAGGTTCACATAACATCATTTTAAACTTTTGAAAAATCAATTTTAATCTAGCCGAATCCAAAAAAATAATATTTTTTTTGAAGGTTAAATAAATTCGAAATGGTTTAATTTTAAGTAAATTAATACATACAAATAATCAACGAAAAAAATTATTGATGCAGTACATTCATAATCTTTTAATGATTTTAGGAATGAAATGACTTTTGAGTCTTGCATAATTATTTCAAAATAAAAACACTTTCTTTCAAATCTATTTAAAAATCTTTAATTCTTAGCACCAAAAATTCACGGACGCAATAAACTTATAATTTTTTTTTTATAGTTTTATGAGTGACTTGATTTGCGTGTCAGCTTAAAGTTAGTAGTTTATCAAAGTTGCAAATTCCTATCTACATTTGCATAAATAAAATTGATTATGTGTACCAATTTTTTGAATTTTATAAATATTATCGAATTTCAAATCAATTGTTAGCGGCAAACAGAACCAACTTCATACCATGAGAACTTATCGATCATTATATTTAATAAGATACTTATGCAGTAAGAGGTAAACTAATTTAGACCAAAATATTAATTTTCATAGAATGTGTGCGATGTCTATTCTCTCAAGTCTAGAGTTCTTATATTGAAAAAACTGATGTGTTTCTATCTTAATAACATAGGTATCTTCGAAGAAAAATCTGACATTCGTTACAAATTAATAATCGCTTGAAGGAAAATATTCAAGCATTGTTCTAAGAGAAATTATTTCTCCGCTAAATACATTCATTTTTTCGTCTCAAGAACATGATCACTGTTTCAATTAAAATAGTGGTCAAAATAAGTATATGCATTTACTTGGATCAAGAAACATTTTATTAGAGTTTTAGTTACTTATCATGAGAATATATGATTCTTAATTCAATATTTTATTAAACTTCATGCAAATGAGTATAATGGACAATATTTGTTTA
>NC_046665.1:42118693-42147365 GCF_010883055.1 Belonocnema kinseyi
AAATATTGTACTTTAAACTATAAGAACGAGAAACTTGTCATCCGTAACAAAGATTTGTGCGCATACGCAGCAAGTGACCTCTAACAAATTTTGTTTATTAGATTGAAGTAGCATGTGTCTGACATACGTATCAGCTGTTTCAGAGCAACACTAGCGCAGCGAGCAGACAATTTCGAACTGTAAAAACTAAATGTGTCCATTGATAAACATTCTTTTCATAAATAAACTTTTTTCTTCCCCCAACTCTTTGTAAAGCCACAAACGATCCTTTAATATTTATTAAAATTTCCGCGTTATTCAAACTTTTATTTTTCGAAATGGATGAAAAAATACTGGTCTTAGGACTGACTTGATCAGCTGTTATACTCAACGCATGGCCTTAAACAAAATGATAAAAATATTCTTTGACATTACTATGAATTATTTCTGTTTACATAATTATATTATATTTATAACTGAAATTTTTTGATTTGGTTAAAAGGAATAGGTTTTGCGTGTTGAAAGCGATATTATTCTCTTTCTTTCTCTTCCTTCTTTTGCATTCCTTTATGTTTTAATTCCTCTCAATATGTTTCCATTAAATTTTTCTAAGTCGATTAAAAAGAATAGATTTTGCTTTTTCACATTCTCATCGTTTATGATTGCAAAATTATTAGAATTGTCCGAAATTTGACACCACAGCTTTTTAACGGATCTCCACGTTTCGAGACCCCCTGAATCTGAAGATCAGGTTTTTACGATGGCATCTGTCTGTCTGTCCGTCCGACCGTCTGTCCATAAACACGATAACTCTCGAAAAAAGGAACGGATCAAATCCATCTTTGGCACACTTTTTTTAGGTCCTAAAAGAAAGGACGAGTTTGTTAACCAGCCATTTTTTATAAATATTCAAAAAGTGAGCGCATATGAACATTTTGTAGGCCACTTTTTTCTGAATTTGAAAATTCCTATAAGACTGTGATAACAAATTATTTGGATTTTCTAAGAAAATCGGAAATTCAAATTTTGATTGCACAAAAAATAATGAAAAATCAAATATTCCATTTTGTGGTCAAACTATGTAGGATACGAAAAATGGTGAATTAACCCCTTCGTTGGCATTGATGCAAAATGTGTCAATGTTTTTTTTTCATTTAGCTTACTCCGATTTTGCATTCAAGTGTTGCTCGGAGGTCTTTGAGGTTGCTGAATCCGAATCTGATGTGGCGTAACGAATTCATATTTTAGCGCACAGGAAATTTTATGTATATGTAGCGATTCACTTCCGAACTAGAGATTAGCTAGCAGGAATTCGCGCCCAAATTTATGGAAACGCGGTAAACGGATTGTCACGTGCTATTATGTAACTTAGATGATTGGTGAGTCGCCAGAAGTAATTGTGAAGATTGGAAAGGTGCTGCCTTTCAAACCATATATTAATAATTGAATTAGAGTAATATCGTTAAACGCGCCAAGTTTTCGCATCAATTTACAATAATTCTAAAACGCTTTTAACCACGGTTGTGCGGAGCAATATATCTATCTACATAAGGTATATATTTATTAATTCTGGAAATTGTTTTTTTCTTCGTAATTTTGTTTTTGTTTTGTTTGAATGCACGGTTAGAGAAATCCAAATTTTGTATGTTTTCAGCGTGGTTTTTTATTTTAAATAACGCATCACTCGAAAATGACGCTTTGTTCGTGGTCTCAAACGCTAGAGGTTTCCTGAAAATTTAAAGAAACGGAACAAATATTACACTCTTGGAAAAACCAACTCAACAATTTTCGATCTAACGGAATCCTCAGGCTATTCGATTATTTTTCTCTGCACAGCGGATTCCATGATCTATACACCATAAGGGCGACTCACCAACAAATCGATAAGTAAAAGCGTTTCGTAATAATCAACATTGTTTTAAATTCGCATTTCTGAGTTCACCACTTTATACTCGTTCGATCATTTTATTCATGTCTTTTATACCTATGAATTACAAATATTTTAATTCAAATGATTCGTACCACCAATTGGAGTGATGCGTGTATGTGTGAATATCGAATATAATTTTAAATGTTGTGTTAAAATTTTGATTTTAAAATCGCATTATTTATTTACAATACAGATATCGTTGATCGCAATGTTTTTGTGTCTCATTTCTCTCTCTAATAACGAATTTCTTCGCTCGTTTGTTTTCGTAATCGTTCTCCTTATATTTAATTTGATTTTTAAATAATGACAATATGAATATCAGTCTACTCGACAAATTTTTTAAACGTTGATCAAACATATTTTAAATACAATAGTTACACTGAAGTCAAAATTCGAAAATTAAAAATTACAAAAAGTACGCGTCCTATCAAGAAGTGATTCTTAACGAAATTGCAGATCTTTTTTGAGATAACCATTTTTGTTAATTCATCTTTTTTTGTATCCTACATAGCTTGGCCAAAAAATGGAATTTTTTATATTTCATTATTTTTTGTGCAATCAAAATTTTAATTTTCGATTTTTGAAGAAAGTCCAAAAATTGGTTATGATAATCTTGTAGGGATTTCAAAAAGAAATGTTTTTCTTTTCTTGACTTTTTTTCATGTCGTGCGTTTCTAGGCCTGAAATTTTGATTTTCGGTTGATTAAAAAAATGTTAAACACGCTATAACTCTAAGAATTTTCTTTTTATCGAAAAAAGTCATTTCGATAAATTGTTTTTTTTCAATTCTATAAATATCCGTACATAGAATTTTCAAATTAAAAAGAAAGTGGTCTCAAAAATTTTCAAAATGCGCTCACTTTTTGAATTTTCATCAAAAATGGCTGGTTAACGAACTCTTCGTTTCTTTTAGGACCTAGAAATAGTGCGCCAAAGATGGATTTGATTCGCTCATTTTTTCGACAGACAAACAGACGCCATCGTGAAAACCTGATTTTCGGATTCAGGGGGTATCGAAACGTGGAGATCCGTTGAAAAAGTGTGATGTCAAATTTCCCACAATTCTAATACTTTCTCAATCATAAATGATGAGAATGTAAAAAGATTTAGCAAAACCTGTTTACAAATGTCTGTCGAAAATTAAGCGTGCAGCGCGAACCTCACGATCAGAATGTATACCTCAAAGCATACAGAGCTTTGAGAAACTAATGAATCAAGTGATCTGCTGACAGCAGTCTGCCAAGAAATATTGGGCAAAGCCTGGTTTTTACCCCATCATTGACGGACTGGGTTGCAGTCAAGTATACGATGGGGGGACCTACAGCTTAAGCTGGGTTCCGAACCACCACAACCTCGGTAAAGGTACATTGAAAAATTTCTAGAGGTACCGACTCAGGGCAGGGATCGAACCCCGGACCTCTGAGGTGAAGTCCGAGTGTCTAACCAACTGAGCCACCGAGGCTCCTTGGCCACCGAGGCTCCATTATTATTATTTTTTTAACATTTCTGTGTTGAAATGTTGTCACAGGCTTATACTGCCCAACATGTTGAAGGTATTGTTTGGTTAGAGTTGGATTTTGTTATTTACATTTCATTTTATTATTTTATTATTATGTGTTTTTATTAAACTTTTACTCGGGTAAACCCGGTAATACATCATAGCCACGGACTAAGTCAAGTGGCTGATGAGATTAGAATGTTAAAACTTAATTCAAATAATTTAATACGATGGTTGAAACCTCCTGCGATGATTTTGTAGGTATACAATTACGAGCGGCCACGAGCTTTGTAGGTGACAACAGTCACCTCTGGATGCTTTCTTAGAGCTACCTGATTATTATATATTCGGTCGCTTCCTGATGATCAAGAAAGTTTCTTACAATGCAACAGGTGTTTAATAAAACCGCCTTCTGAGCTGCTGCTAATACCCTACTGACTCCTAAATGTTCAAGATGTTCCGTGCATCTTGCGTGCACATTGCCTGTAGCCGAAATCACAATGGGATGAATGGATGCATGATTCACATTCCTCCATATGGTCTTTACTTCATACCTTAACTCGCTATACTTGTGGATTTTGGTTGTATAGGTTGACTGCAAATTTCGGTTAAGCGGACAAGCAATGTCGATGATGTAGACTCTTTCACCTTTTTTTTCTCGCATCACGATGTCAGGTCGATTGACCCGGATGTAATGATCCGTTTGGATAGTAACATCCCAATATAAGGTGTAATCTTTGCTTTCTAAAACGGGCATTGGAATGTATCTATAGAAGGGCACCCATTCTTTTAAGAGTCCTAGGTTTAGGGCAACTTGTTGATGTATAATGCCCGCATACATCATTATGTCTGTGCGTATATTCTCTCTGAGCCATTACGCGACATCCATCAATAATGTGCTCGATGGATTCGTTGGTATCTCCACATAATCGGCACCGGTCAACCACGTCTTGATGTAACACGTGTTTGCGATAATTCCTGGTGCTAACAACCTTGCCCTGTATTGCAATGACGAATCCTTCCGTCTATGGATACAGAACACCCTTTCTTAGCCAAATATTAAATTCCTCAGTATCCACTTCATTTTGATCTAACGTTTTGGGGTGCTCGCTATGGATGGCTTTCTGCCTCCATTGTATTTCTAATTCCTCTATTGTTTCTGCCCTAATATTCAAGGCCCATCTGAGGAAAAATTTAAGGGCGTGTATTCAAGATCCGCTTGACAGATGGTTCTGTAAAGCGCAACATTTCGTTTGCCGTTAAAATAGTCTCTTGAAAGATACACGTCGTAAAGCGTATTGATCCAGTTATCCTTGGTTGTCCATGATCAAAATACTTGATTCTTGTACCCCAGAGCCTCATCGCATGGCTTAAAAAGTCAATAATGCGTGGACAGATTTTGTAAAGTTTTAAGACTTCAAGCAAATAGTCATGCGGAACGGAAGGAAACGCTTGCTTGTAGTCAATGTATGCCATGTGCAAGTTCCTTTGATGCTTACGAGCTTGAGTCATGGCAACAGCGTCTATAGTGACTAGATCTTTACAGTCTCGTGAGTTTTTACAACATCCTTTTTGTACTTCTGTAAGAATGTCATTCTTGTCACAATGAGATTATAACCTATCTGAAATGATAGCTGTAAGAGATTTATAAATTGTTGGAAGACAGGCTATCGGTCGAAAGTCAGATGGTTTTTGAGCGTCTGGTTTTTTTGGTATCATATACGTTGTACCTTGGAGCATAAAACCTGGCATCAAATCTGGGTGCTCAATGATTTTCTGAAAACACCTTGCCAACCCATGATGCACACTCGTCAGGTACTTGTACCAGAAGTTGTGCAACATGTCCAGACCTGGAGCTTTCCAATTACTTGCCCTCTTCAAGACAACTGAAACATCCAAAGCTGTGATGTTTGTCAGATGCATTTCTGGGCTATTGCTTGCCCTTGCTTCCTCCAGTTTGAACCACGCAGTGTCCAAATTGCATATGTTCATTTTTCCCCAAACGCCCGACCAGTAGTTAGTCATATCTTCCAATTGAGTGACTTCGGTGCCTTAGTGGTTATTTAGCTTGACTCTCAGTTCACGATAGAACCTTCTTTCATCTGTCTGAAAGTTTTGGTTTTGTTGCCTTCGTGGATTACTTTTCTTGTATCGACGCAGTCTGGCAGTAAGAACATCAAGTCTCTGTCGTTGAGAGTCTTAAATTTCATCCAATATTGCTTGTGTAACTGTCTCGATGTGCCGAGTGTGGATGATTTTAGTAACATGGTTCATCAGCTTTCTGGTTCTCTTTCCTTTTTTATATTGAGTTAATCAACCCAATTTGCACCTTACTTTGCTGACATCCATATCCAACCTGATCTTCTAGGGTGGATCTCGATCCCTTGCTGGAACAAAAACTGCATTTGCAGGCCTAGTTTTTCGGCCCAACGTTCTAACCGTTGCTACAGCTGCACAGTATACAAGAGTTTGCACCTCTAACGCATTTTGTGCTACGTTCAAATACGTAGGTAAAACCTTACTGTCGAGATGTGCTATTAGTGTACGTAGATGATTTGTGATGTTCATTTTGGGCAGAGAATGCCTCAGTGTTGGTTCCACATATCTGAACTCTAGTAAAGCATGACCAAAATTCCTTTCCAGGTTCTGTAGTTCTTCTGAGATTTCCCTACCTACATCATCGTTAGTAATATCCGGATGTGATTCTAATGGATCCGGTGCATGATGTTCATTATCCCTAGCACCTATGCCTTCAGCATCAATCAAGTCTTCATTATCCACATTTTCCAAGGCGAGCTCATCAATAGGAAGCTGCCGTTCCACTTCCATTTTGATAGCAGCTATTTCAACAGTCGAAAGCAGTCTGTTTACAGATATTGAGCGTTTTTGATCTGCCAGATTCTGCTCGTTTATTTTTGTGGCTAGCTCTGGGTATTTAATTAAGAAGAGTCTATGATGTTCTCTCCTCACACTTTCCCCACATTTTTCTGCCAAAAAATAAAGGCGCATAACATCTCTGTTCATATAGTATGTCCATTTTCGTCGCTTTTTAGATTGCTGAACCTCTGCTTCTGCCTCTGGTTGTATAAGGTCATCCACCTCTGGAGGATGTCGTGTTGTCGGATCATCAATAGATTGAGGAAGAACATCAATTGCTCCTGATTGACCGTTTGTCGCAGCTTTCTCTAACTGATGTTCATTGCCGTCGTTTTTCCACGCTACATCAACCTGTTGTTTAATCTCCATTGCTCGGTCTTCTGTAACATGTAGATTAGTCCTGATGTATTTCACCTTAGCGATAAGATCTCTTAGTGCGACCTTTTATATATTAGGATACTTTGCAGCAAATTTTGTTCTTAAATTGTATCCTTTTTCCTTGTTTGTTTCAAACTTCGCACTTTCATAATAGAGACGCACCAATTCCTCTTTCATTGCGGGATCCCAATTGATGCTATCCCACGGTATTTCTGTCGAGGTGGTTGGCTGCAAACAGTTGGTGCTAGCCAAAGCATCCTCAGCAGGCACAGTTGATGTTCCACTGCTTACCGTTTGTCGCAGATGTTCTTGCTGGTCTGCTGTTTAATTAGTGAGATCTGCCTGACCATCTCGCAGCTCACCATCGTCACCGTCCCGCATGCTGTAGCCCCCAGCGGTGGCTCCAGGGGCGCCCCGACGATCCTCGGGAAGCGACAAGCGTTTCAAAATCTTTAAAATATCCTCCATTTTTCATTGATGGGTTTTGGTGTTCTACTTAGTCCCTCTTCTCTTCGTTATCAGCCTATTTGGCATCGGAAACCCTGTCAGTAGCAATGCTACCTCCAACATTGCCGTCAAAGTCATGAACGGAGAGCTCAAGCCTTACCGCGACATTAACGCGGAATACCTTCGGTAGCGTTTTTTTTTTCTTTAATATATATTATCTTGCGTTTAATACATTTTTCTTTTTTTAAGTAACAACCATCATTCAGTATTTAGAAAATATGTATTGATGGCGCAAATAGGCAATAAATTACCATTTAATCGAATGCGCAGTATTCATCTTTTCTATTTGTCTTTTCTGTTATTTTTTTTGTCTTTTCTGTCTTTATTATTATTATTATTATTATTAACATGTATTTGAAAGGCATACAAAAAAAATTTGTTAGCCTTATACAGGGTGGGCACGCAAAGGCTGACATGCATGGAGAAACTTAAATGCTACCCGAATCGCACGGCAGCAGCGGAGATGCCATTCTGCAGGGCCATTATCCAATTTCACGGTTTTAATGTTTTATTCGGATATAGGTTGTGGGTTGTGTTATGTAGCAATTACAAATAATAAAAGTGTTCAATTAATAATGAAGCGAGACACAATAATATTCTGTACTTCCAGTGGGCGAAGAGTGAGTTTTGTTTAACGCTTATTTTTGGCATGAAAAAGGTGTGTTATGAATAGACAGGATATGTTTTAAATAAAGTGAATGAAACATTACATGCGAAAACCTTGAATTAAAATTACCTACATTTACTTGCAGCGATTAGCGCAAAACAGTTAATCTGAGCATAACCTCGAAATAATGACAGACCGGCCCGGCATGTTTATTATACTTTCGATTGATTATTCTTTAGCAATGCAATGCTACTTGGTTTTGTATGTTTATTACTGACAGTGTCGGCAGTAATAATTTCAACAATAATTACTTATTAATAACTTAACAATCATTACTTATTAATAATGTTAATAAGTAACACATTATTTCTGAAATTAATATTTGATTTCCATTGTTTTTTTTCACAGATCGATCCTAGATGAAATACACATCATGAAATACAGATGTAATTGGTGCATTTCAGCTGGCGCATTTCCATCAACATTATTAAAAAATCGTTATCTCTGGACCTTATCGCAAGACTGGGTATTGATGAGCCTAAAATTAATTAAGAGTTATTTTGATGGTATGAGTGTATCAAAAAGATACCTCGAAGCAATATAACTTGCCCGAATTTTAATTTAAAAAGTTTTTATGGAGTTTTTTTTATTTTAGAAAATATTTTCTCTGGACGCAATTTTAAAAGTTGGTTTGATCAACCACCAAAATAAATGAGAGGCTCAATTATGATAGGAGTGAATTAGGAATTTTCAACTTGGCATTTGATCAGCCCCTTAAATTAATTCTAAGTCACTTTGATAGTATGGGTACATAAAACAAAAATCTCGAAGCAATTTAGCTTGCCCGAATTTTAAATAGTAAAGTCTTCAGGAATTTTTTTTATTTTAGAAAATATTTTCTCTGGATCTCATCTGAAAATTTGATTTGATCAACTACTAAAATAAATTAGAGACTCGTTGGTGATATAATTGTTTCAGAAATAAATCTAAAAATGATATTTTAAGCCAGAATTCTTATTCCAATTTCTTTAGAAATTGTTTTATTGTTAAAATTTGTATCTCTGGATCTGATTTTCAAATTGGCATTTGATCAGCCCCTAAAATTAATTCTAAGTCATTTTGTTGGTATGGTTGTATAAAAAAAATGTTAAAGCAATTTAACTTGCCCAAAGTTTAATTAATGGAGCCTTTAGGGAGTTTTTTTATTTTAGAAAATATTTTCTCTGGACGTCATCCCAAAATTTGGTTTGGTTAACCGATAATAAATATAGGACAGCATCTAATTGGAAATATAACATCTGACATAAAATGTACAGAACTGGTGTCTCCATTTCTAACAGTAGAATTTAAACTTGTACGAGACCTCAATTAAACACTGAAAAAATTGGAATAAAAATTCTGGCATGAAATTTCGCTTCTAGATGTATTCCTAATTCGCTCCTATGATCAATGAGGAGCGATCTATGAAAAAAACAATGGAAACCAATTAATACATTCAGAAATAATGTGTTACATATTAAAATGATTTTAAGTAATTATTGTTTAAATTATTACTAGTAGCACTGTTAGTAATAAACATACAAAACTGCAAAGCATTGCTGTGGTAAAGAATAATCAATCGAAAGTATAATAAACATGCCGGGCCGGTCTAATCGGTGTAAGTAAATGCAGTAAATGCTGCTGTGCTATTCGGGCAGTATGCAAGTTCTCTATACATGCACATGCGCAGTAAGTGATTTCTAATAAATATTGTTTATTATATTGAAATATTAATATTAATTTGTAATCTATAACAAAGGAAAAGTCTATAAGAAATAAATTCTTTATAATTTTATGTAATAATACATGATATTTTAAACCATATAATATCGAGCAAGTTATTTAAATAAGCGCTACATTCGCGTCGACAATTTTCGAACTTTTTACTTACATTAGTCATAGATATTACATTTAATATATCATTATTATTAATATATATTTGTAAGGTTTGCAGAAAATAAACTTCTTTAACCTTACATAATATACATTAATAAACTATTATTGTTTATCATATTGAAGTATTAATATTGATTTATAATTTATAACAAAGAAAAAGTCAATAGCAGGATATTATAACAAAAATATGTGCGCATGCGCATCAAGTAACTTCTCACCTTCCTGATGCTAAGCCGCAACGTAGCATCAAACCAATGGTAGCATCATAGTCATAGTTTGTCCAAGTTCGGAACATGCAGTGATAAGTCAATACTGTGAAGAATCTTCAGCTTTAAATTATTGTAGTCGTTTTTTTTTGCGTGAAGTGCTTAACAAATAAGAACTAAGGAAAGAAATGGAACCACTAACAGAAGTAAGTACTTATTTATAGAAATTATTAATGAAACACAAATTCATCATTTGTATAAGTATACGCTATGTAACTTCTCAATTGGAGGCAAAAGTCTAGAAATGGTTATCACAATTTTTTTATATAAAAGGGAGTTAAAGGATTTTGAATTTAGAGACACTGCTTTTTTATAATACCATTTCGTCCAACTATTGTCTTAAATTTTATTTGACTGCAAGTAGCCAATAAATTTTTATTCTTTCCTTTTTTCTCTATATTTTTGTACGAAACTTTCCTACGCTCAGTATCTCTTGAATACATTGCAAAAGCATGACCGCAGATTAAGTTTCCAATTATGTTTGGTATTCTGAAAATTTGTCATTCAATATCATTACATAATTATGATATAATTATTTTAAATTTTGAAACAATTTGAAAAAATTGATGCAATGATATTTCAAAGTTTCGTCCTTCGGTACAAATTGTCCCTTCTTTGTTATAAATGCAATTGGTTGTTTGAAGATTCATCATTTTAGTTGAAAATTCATTTTTTTGGTTGAAAATGTGACCATTTTCCCGAAGTTTGGTTAAAAAATATTCTATTTTGGTTCAGGATTCCAATTTAATTTTTTTTATGACATAAATATTAACGGCATGCAATCATTATTTTAGGGTCAAGAGGACATTATCCAGACTAGGAAGTCCGCTAATAAAAGACAGCTTTTATTGGACTGTACAACGGGAGCCAGCTGAGAACATGAAGGACCATTCATCATTAAGGTGGATTCGGAGCTGAATTCGGTACCCAGGAACTCAATGCAAGCGCTTCGTCTTCTTTTCCAACTGCACTACTGCTTTTATATCGAGTATGCCCCTAAGATGGTTAATTTTTATAGCTTCATCGCTAGCTTTATTTTCAAATTAGACAAACGAAAATCGTGCTGCATAGCGGTACATGCGGGGCAGCGAGCCCCGCGGATGGGGATTGGCCCATAAATGGGGCAGCTCGACCGCTTAGCCGCATATGAGCAGAAGGGAGTATACCTCTCCGCCCCTGGTTAAGAAAGAGGCTAAACTTCAAAATACACCGAAGAATATTTTCTTTTTCCAAGATCAGTAAAAGGTCCTTTTAATATCAATTCACTTTGGAAAGAGAGTTTCTCTCAAATACTGGACAAACCCAGTACATACAGACAGACACCGATAAAATGTTATGATGTTCGGATTCTGTGAGTGCCGAAACGTAAAGAGCCGTTAAAAACCAGAGATCGAAAATTTGGCCGATTACATTACACTCTCATGAATGAGAATGTAAAAATCAAATATAAAGTAAGTTTATCTTTTATTTTAGAGCATGCGAAAGCTCGAACTTTTGAAATCAAAGAGAATATAGAATATTGATGAAAAATCTTATTTATTTATGAAGATATATATATATATATATATATATATATATATGTATATATTCTCACAAGCTCATCCTGCTCAAGTGTTGCTCTTTTTTTCCTGCTAGAGCATGATACTTTATATGACTGGCATGTAAAATTTTAGCAGTGAATATTTGCATTGACATATGGTAAAGTAAATTCAACAAAATTAAAGAGTCCTTAACTTAAGATGAATCGATTAAACTTTAATATTAATACATATTGTTCAAGAGTACAGAAAATATGGTCATTTATATTATGTCAAAAGTCTTTCCTTTATAGTAAAACTTTTGTCATCAACATATTTAAAAATGGATGTAAGAATAGCAAAGCTTTTTTGATTTAAGAGAAATCGATTGACCTGTAAGATTAATACATTTTTGGAAGAGTAAGGATTTTATTGTCATTCATAATATGTGAAAAATCGTGGTTTTTTTATAGTTCAAAATTCTCCATCAACATAATTAAAAGTTGAAAAATATTTCAACGTTGGCGTTGGAATAAAAAAGACTTGAATTTGAGACTAAAAAATCATTAATGCTTTTTCAGCAGGGAAGTAATTATATATTTTATAATTAATCAAAAGAAAGATACAATTATAAATATGATTTGGTAATACAAATATTTAATATGTTAAATATTTTCAATTGGTTACAACACTTTTGGTAATGCTTGCCTCCAAAAATCCATTCGCTCAGTGTAATAGGAATTTGATAACGTCACTTTTCGATCCATTTTCTTGTTGATGTCTCCAATCTCAAGGAAGGTTTTAGTTTTTGTAGTATAGGGAACCCACAGATTAGGATGATCTAACTTCTTTGATATAGGTTTTCTAAAAAATGTCAAAAATATATCAGAATAAACAAGCAATCATGATTCAGTTCTGTAAAGTATTATATCATGAAATTTGGAATCTTCACCCATTTATTGCAAACGATGTCCAAAGATCCACCATTAAATCAATTATATATTCGTCGCTCTTAGCATAATTCAAATGTGCAGATTCAAATCTTGCTGGTGGTTCCGGAAATAAATATGAAAGTTCGTCACCATGGCCGACTCCAAGGTTTTTATGATCTTTATTGGCATTACGACTGTAAGTTCCTCGATAATTGAAGGAATAAAAATAAATAGGATTTTTCCTCTTAGGCTCTATAGTTTCTAATAATCTTACTTCCGGATAAAGGAAAAACCCATCGCTAATGAATTTGGTTAAAGCTTCTAGGTACTATTAAAAAATATGACGGATTATTATTGATTATTCTTCTTTAAAAAGAATCTGATATATTATTTTATAATAATTTATTTGAATATATAGATTCTTCATATAAGAATCTAAAGATAAATAAAATAAATACACCAGGGCTCCGATAGAAGCCGATATAACCAGTTCCTAGAAATGCGGGCCCACACAGTTTCTCAACGCGCGCACAGTGTCAACATTAGTGTTGCAAAACGACACGAGATGCTCGGTTCTCTTGCTCATTTCAGTCGTTCGAAAAGAATTCTCAAAAACTGAGAATATTATTCTCTCTTTTGTTTGTATCGTCTCATCTCATCTGATTTCATCTCGTTCCTCTCCCGAGCTACCAGCGGAAACGCCATTGATGTAAATGTAAGGTTGTCAAATTAAAAAAATAGTTGATAAAAATGTCAATACACCATGTACGTTCCAAAAACAGTTGTATTTAAAGAATTCCTGTCCAAAAAACATTTTTAGGTAAAAGAATATGACTATTTTATCCATGAATATTGTTCCAACTGAAATTTAAACTATGCATTATAATTCAGCTTAAATAATAAATCATTTCCAATATGAAAGTACACGAGGACTTTTTCTGGTTTATAAAGTCATCAGTAAAAAATCTTCATTTGAATTTTTAGCTATTTAAGCACATGTGAAACGATCACTTTTAAGTTTATTTTTGCAAAAATAAAATTATTTTTTTAATAAAAATTACTTTCAAATATTTTAAAATATCCTAAAATACTTGAAATCCCGAGTAAAAATTTCTTCAAACATTTTTTAATTCTGGAACTATGTTGAAAATTCCTTATGATCCTTCAAAATATCATAATAATTTACAGGTCCCACAAAATCCTTCTAAATCTTATGAAATTCTTCAGAACTGTATACAATTTTTTAAATAATAGCTCAAAATTATTAAAATCATTAGAAATGCCTTCACATTTATTAATTAGCTTAGAAATTCCTTATATCTTTTTAAAAATCCTTAATTCGAGCCTTAAATGTCTCGAAATCTCTTTAAACATTTCTAAGATTCCTTAAAAATCCCCGTTAAACTTTTTTATTTATGTTGAAAAATCCGATTCTTAAATACGGAAATTGTTTTTAATATTCTCGTAATTTTATTATTCATGTGAAACGAGTTTTTAAATATACCGCTTAAAAAATCAGTACATATTATTATAACAATTATTATCAAAAATGAAGTGTACATAAGGCTTTTTTGGCCCCAGAAATCTAGTATTAGAGAATAATTTTCTTTATGCATCAGGTTTGAGATATAACCTCAAAAATCATACCAAAATAAACTAACGAGATAAAAAAAAGGATTATACTATTGAAAATCATATTTAGGAACCTTAATTATTAATGAAAGAAGTATATAATTTAATATAAATACACATTTTACTCTAAATGCTATGTTTTTTGTGCCTCATATGTCTAGTTTCATATTTAATGACACTACTAATGTCATTTGTTTTTTTACGAATGTTATTTTTGACACTGACAAGGCAGTTGATCGAAATATAAGATCTTTCGAGAAGCTCGCTTATATTAAACGAGATAAGATGAGATTTGATAAAAAAAGACGAGAGATTTTCTCGTTGTTGCTCATTTCTCGTATTTCTCGCTCAAATGCAACACTAGTCAACATTGCCTCACCACCAGGAGCGAAGCAATAAAAGAGGACTGTACCCCCAGTGTTTACGTTTTGAGGCACCAATTTACAAGCAAGGCTAGTGCGAGGCAACACCCGAAGCTGTTACTATATCGAAGCTCTTGTTATATCGAAACTCTGGTGTAAAGATAAAGGACATATCTTGTTATACATACATAATTACAAGGCACTCTCTTTAAATGAACAAGTGAGATCTCACTGGTTGAAACTAGCTGAAATTAGTGAGATTTTACGGTTTCACTTAGTGAAACGTACGTGCGTGTCGTTATCCGTTAGCTGGTTCGGTATTATCATTGCGATTCATCACTTTTGTGCTAACCTTTGCAAAATTATCTTTTAAGCCCCGCACTTTATATTGCAGCCCAAGTGGCCAGCGGCCTTTACAGTTTCAAGCAAAAGATATTACATTCCCTACTTATTACAGCCAGGTGATATGCGCGCATCAGGTGACTGGAGTCATGTCTTGAACGCCTGGAGTGCTACATCACTGATTGAATCTGTCGTTTGGCGTTACTGGTACATTCAGTAAGGTTTTCTTAGCAGAGTAACTTACTGGTTCACTTAGTCAAATTTGGGAAATCACTGATTTACTACGGATAATTCAAAACACTGATTCGACCAGTGACCATTTCACTGGTTCAGTTTAAGAAAGCACTCTTATTTTTTTACGTAATTTCATAAAAGGTAGCATAAAGTCAATAAAATTACATACCTGGCTTCGTGATAATTTATATATAGAGCTCTTGAAATAATATTTATCTACAGCTTTTGTAAATTTAATTGCTTGTTTAGAATCAAAGAAAGACTTTGCGGTATATGCTATTAGTGGAAAATGAGCTACTCTGAGTAGATCATAAGGTTTGGAGCTTCTATATAGATCTATAACAAATAAATATTTTAGTTAAAAATTGTATTACTGTTCAATGTGTTACATTATAATATATTATCAATTTTTGTTTCTACGAGAAACATATATTTCTATATGAATGTACTTGTTAAAATATTAAAAATCTAAAATTGTCTTGAAACAAAATTTCGTACACTTAGTCATTAATAATCCTTCGTCAGCTACTTGACCAGTCATGAGTGGTAAATCCTTCATTTTATTTTGTTTAATTAAATTTGCTGGGCTATCTGTTAAGAAAGCTCCATCAGTTATAGGTTCATCGGTTGGCGTCCAAGTCACTTGGGAAAATCGGGAAAGTTTATCGAATGTACGAATTGTCTTCATTAATTTCTTCACACTTTTTTTTTTTAGACAGGCAACAAGTTTTTCTGTTTGTTTAAAATGACACCAAACAATTCTTGCAACTTTTTTTGCATGTTTGGCAAGTCTACTGCGTTTTTGATATGCCCACGGACACAGTGAACTGCCACTTTGAATAATATACTGATGAAAGAGACCTAGCAATTCAAAGATAATTGAAACTTATAAACCCTAAACTATCGGAGGCATTATGCTTAAATTGTATGAATATTTACGAGTCGCACATCCTTGCAGTTAAAAGGAAGGGAAAAGTACTGGGTAATGTGGGGGGGGGGGGGGCGATAGGGAGGAACGAAAGGTGGAAAGGAAAAGGGGTGATGGAAAGGAGGTGAAAACGAGTTTATTGGTGAGAAGGAGGAAAAGGGGCTGAGGAATCTAGAGGCAATAGGAGTGAATAAGGAGAGGAGGAGTGATAGGGTTTTATGCGGTGTTAGTAAGGAAAAGGGATGAAGTTGTGTGATGTGGTAAAGGGGTAGAGGTGGTGAGGAAAAAGCGTAATTAGAAGAACCTAGAAATTGATACGAGTGGTGAGAAGGTGAAGGACTGCGGAGCGGTAAGGATAAGTGGAAGGGGCGGAGTGAGGGCTGTTGAATGGGTAGTAAGAAAATAGGGTAGTGTCCTGGGAAAGGAGAAGAGGAAGGATTTTAGCAGGATAGTGAGCAAAAGTGTGATGAGGTGGGAAAGGAATTTATAAGTAAAAGCAAAGCTCGAGGGGAAGGGTTTTGTTATTATATTTGATTTGATTTTATTTATAACGATAGACTTAACAACTCTACGAAACTCTTTCTCACGGATGCCCGTGTCGCTTTCTAGAGAATTTTTAACCCTCAGGGTATAAGATGGGTTAGCGTAATTCGAGCGAATTTTTAAAGAAGTGTCTCTTTGGAAGTAGTTGCCTGCAAGTGCATGTTATTTCATATAAGTTGCGCTACTCTTCGTACTTTACCAAGGAATATGGATATCAGAGACGAATTTGTTGACAATAAAATATCTGAACAGAAACGTTGCCAATTGTGTCCCAGTTCTCTTGACCATAAGACTTTTTACAAGTGTTTATGTGTGTAATAGTATCTAGTTTATTGCATTCAATAAAAAAATGCAAGCAATTTCTGTTGTTTATTCATATTGTAATCATCTACATATATTATCAACAACAAGTATTTTTTGGATTTTAAAATATATTTCTGTTAAAAAAATTTTAGATAAATGAATTGAATAACGTTTTATTGTTACACAAAAAAAACGCTTACCATCGTAGTTTGAAAAAAAAATTTTTTTTTGAGAAAATGGAAAAGCGAAAGCAGTCATTTTAAAGTACAGCTTTTCAGCTTTCAAAAGCCTACTTCCCTGGTAGGAATTATAACTTGGTTCTTAAGAGGCCCTGTCTAGATTTCCTATTTTCTATCGAGGCCCTAAAGTGGAAATCTATCAAGGGCGCAAGCGAAAGCGTCACGCTCAACTAGCGAGATCATCAGTAGGCAAACCAATGAGGGCATATTAATAGGGTCTTTATAGAATCTAGATAGTCCCTCACACGTCGACCAAAAATACTTCCGAATCAATGAAATATTGTTTTGAAGCACTAAACGGTTAAGGGGTTATGAGACCTAGTTAGATGAATAAAATAAAACATGTTTGAGGCCAATCTGTAGATGACCCAAAAGCCGGCCTTATTGACCCTCCTCCTTTTACTATCGACGAGATACTTCAAGTCCTCTGGCATTGACGTTGAATAAGTGTGTGAAGAAAAAAAGGTAGGTTAATGAAAGAGGTATCATTTTAAAGGTGCAAATGTTGTACGTTAATGAGTCAAAAAGTAATATTCGAAAAAATTATTTGTAGCTTACAGATCTGAAAACCTGATGAAAATTAAGGAAATTTAATAGCTTTTAAAAACAGTGAACTTTGAAGCATAGTTTTTTACAGAAAAAATAATAGGGAAAATCTGAAAAAATCATGGTGGTACCTTACACATTTATGAACAGATTGCCGTCGAAAAATGTGCAAAATATAAATAATTGTTCGTTTTTTGTGAATAAATATGCGAGCGCACTATCTTCAGTTCTAATGAAGATAATGAAGTGCTTTAAATTTTAGGTAGTTAGTTGAACTATTTATAATAATTTATAATTTGAAGGAAGTATGTGCTTCTTGTTGTCTTCGTAAAAATTGCGATATTTGAAGTCAGTTTTTTATATAGGAAGGCAAGTGCGAGAGCCCAGCGTGGTGCCATTTTTCAAGGGATCGTCCTCGGTTTTCCTCAACCCGACCTACTAGTGTGGGATCCGAAGAGGAGAGTGAGCATCCATATTAGGTCCTGATGATTTGATGATTGATTCTCGTCCAGAATGTTCTACTGATTCCGAATATATTGGGTGCACATACCGAATTCCGGGTCGTTTTGATATTATTTGACACTCTATGTGTCTACTAACACTCGTACACACAGACGTGAAAACTTTGTACTTATTTAGAATTTTGTCAAAACTAAACTAATAGCCTAATTGACAAAATTTTCAAAACCAACTGTATTTTCTTAGTTAGTTCTGTATGATTCCAGAAAAAAATTATTAAATGATAAAAAATGTACTGTAGAAATCGTTTTCTATTAAAACGCTATTTTATTGTTTTTCTCGAAAACTATCAATTAAATCAACATACACTATCAACAAAATTTGTGCATATCACACTTCTATAAATGAATATGGAAAAATATTTTCAAAACTTTTATCATTTTCAGAGATATGACATTTTTTATCTAAACACATAAAATGTCAAATAACAACAAAAAGACCCGAAATTCGCTATGTGTACCCGATATATTCGGTATCAGGAGAAAATTCTGCACAAGAATCAATCATCAAATCATCAGGACCTAAAATGGATGCTCAAGTGCTTTTGGATCCCAGACTATACCCAAATTGTGCCTCCGAGCCTCACTCTGGACTTCAAACCCTTTTCCTGTGTTGAAGAAAATCGAGGCCGATCCCCTGAAAAAACGGCACCACGCTGGGCTCTCGCACTTGCTTTCCTATATAAAAAACTGACTTCAAATATCGCAATTTTTACGAAGACAACAAGAAGCACATACTTCCTTCAAATTATAAATTATTATAAATAGTTCAACTAACTACCTAAAATTTAAAGCACTTCATTATCTTCATTAGAACTGAAGACAGTGCGCTCGCATATTTATTCACAAAAAACGAACAATTATTTATATTTTGCACATTTTTCGACGGCAATCTGTTCATAAATGTGTAAGGTACCACCATTATTTTTTCAGATTTTCCCTATTATTTTTTCTGTAAAAAACTATGCTTCAAAGTTCACTGTTTTTAAAAGCTATTAAATTTCCTTAATTTTCATCAGGTTTTCAGATCTGTAAGCTACAAATAATTTTTTGGAATATTACTTCTTGGCTCATTAACGTACAACATTTGCACCTTTAAAATGAGACCTTTTTCATTAACCTACAAGTTTTTCTTCACATACTTATTCAACGTTAAAGCCAGAGGGCTCGAATTTTCTCGCCGATATTCGGAATATTTATAAAAGTGTTATCATTTTTCATTTAAAATAATAATTTATGTAGAGTACAGTTTTTATTTGAAATTTCACGACGATCTCTTGTATTATGTTTGACCCTATAGTCCAGAATCAAGAAAAAATATTCTAAAAATATGTTCGTTAATTATAAATATACTACAAAGATTTACCTTTAGAATTGTTTTTTCTTTTGAAATCATGAGCTAAGTATCCCTAAAATAAATTTTGTTAAATTTATTTTACAATTACTTAGGAATTCGATTCTTTTTAAAAGATGTTTAGGATTCTTTTGAATTTCATCAAATCTATCAAATATTTCTTTAAATTACTCGATAATTTACATTTCAATAAGCTTTTAATATTACGAAATTGAAACGTTGTACTTTAAAATCTTCTACATTCTTCTTGTAATATTTAGGAAGTCCTTTAATATGTTAAAAACTATTTGGAAGACATTTTTTGGGAACCTATGGACTTTCACGAATTCAGGGGTATGTCATTTCTTATTGACAGACAGAAATTAAATATAAACATTCCCTCATTCAATCGTGAAAATAGGTAGATTCCGATTATTTCTATTTTCAGACAGAAATTTGGATAAGGCTATTGTCGATATGCAGATAGTATTAAACAATAGAGAATTCTAGAAAACTTGATCTTTTCAAAGTTTTCTTTAGATCTGAAGGTATTTATTTATTACTACGTTATTCATAATTTTAAATCCACATTTCTGTCTGAAAGTAGAAATTCTCCGAATCTACATATTTTCACGATTTAATGAGGGAATGTTGATATATAATTTTTGTCTGTCAATGAGAAATGACATACCCCTGGACTCGTGAAAACCCATAGATTCCCAAAAAATGACTTCCGAATAGTTTGCATCAGTTAATTTTAAATTTTTAGTGAATAAGTTAGAACGGTAATCGGAGATGATTTAGGGTCATTAGCAACAATACACCCAGCGCTCCGGCAATCCCGGCGACTAAGCGCGCCGTGACAAGTGTGAGGGATAAGGGTCCCACTGGAAGGAGAAGGATTCCAGGTAGCTGGCGCTCCTTTGTGGTGCACCCGTTTGAATAGGTTTCTCCCAGATGGGAGAGTGGTGGGGGCTGAAAAATCCCACGTTCTGGAGACACTGCGCTGCGCTGAGTGCATTATTCTAAATGATCGTCAGCATTCATCCGATACATTAGAAATTAGGGAAAAAGGTTTTTTAAGCTCGATTTGTTACATATGATTTTTAAATATACTCACATGATTTCAAAATAAATCGCTCTCTAATAAAAATTCCTTAAAATTTTTTTAAGGCACCAAATGTTTTAAATTTTTTCAGAAAAAAATGAAATTTTTCAAAGTTTGCATCTCTGTAATTTTAAAAAATGTTCTTTTTTAAATTGAATTATAATTAAGCATAATAACATTGATGTGCCTTTTGCACGCACCGCTGTATTACCCGTTTTACCTGTCGAGGGCGTTACATGGTCCCCTCGAGAAAATAATTAATTGATAGAAATTATTTTTGAAATATATCTTTATGAATAAAGCTTTTTATCTAGTTTAATTAAAAAATATAGTGCTAAAAAGTGAGTATATCAATAATTTAAGTCAAGTAGCACACGACAATATCCTTTTGAGGGCCAGCAGAGGGAAAGCCTAGATTCTTCCAGCTAGAAAATCTGGCTGCGGCCTCGTAATAGCCAATATTTAGTTTAGACATAAAGAGGCAATTTCTACCCGGGTTATACATTTTTTTTTAATAAATGGCAAACTTAAAAACAAAAATTTTTTAATGAGATTTGTTTTAAAATTGTTTATATTTTCAAATATAACTTTGTCAAATAAAATAATATCAGAATGTTAATGAAACCGTCGTAATTCTGAGTAAGTCTTGGATTGTTTTAGAAAGAAAAAAATGGTTTCAATCGACAAATTACAGCCCACTATACAGTCGCTCAAAGATGCCAGGTTAAGCTAACCCACGTTAGTCCGGAACGTAACACTTTTTTAGTCCGTGCCCTGAGGGTTATATATAATAATACAAGTATTCGAAATGACACTACTCTTACTATTACATACCATCACTTGCTTTTGAAATAGCATGCAGAGAAACACTTGCGCCGCCAGCACTTTCACCAAATAATGTGACTTGTTTTGGATCTCCTCCAAAAAGTATGATGTTTTTCTGAACCCACTTTAGTGCAAGAACCTGATCTTTTAATCCAAAATTACCTGGTGCTGCCGTATCTCCTGTACTGAAAAAGCCAAAGATGGATAATCGATAGTTCAGAGTTACAAGCACAATATCCTTGTCGAGAAGGTAAGCTCCACCAGCATTCAACAAACTACTATTTCCTCTTACGAAAGCTCCTCCATGGATCCAAACCATAACTGGTAACAGCTTAGAATTTTTTGTTTCGCTTTTCTATTGAATTTTTCCAGGACAATAGTAATAATTCAGTTATTATTTATTTATTTTATTTTGATTACTTAGTTGTATAATTGAGTAATTTTATAATTGAAATATTTGTTACCGGTGAATTGAAATTTAACCATGGAGAATGAATATTCAAATACAGGCAATCTTCACTTCCCTGTATTTCGCTATCAACTTGCTGGGTACATTGATCTGCATCTGTATGTGCTAATCGAACTCCATTCCAACCCTCTGCTGCAACCGGATTACTGAATCTGTTTTCAGTGATACAATTTTTTATGATTTTATTATATTTATTTTATTATTTTTAATAGTACAGGAAGTCGATTACGTTACTTTGCAACATCAGGTCTACTTCGATGTCGCCGGAAATAATTTAAGGAAACTATAGATAAACAGTTGAAATAAGTGAATATACCAGAGAAAGTGAAGTAAATGTGAGGTGAGGTGAGAAACAAGCCAGGGGTTTACTAGGCTTCTTCCTGCGTTAACATAAAATTATTGGCACCCTTACGTTTCAATGGACCTTCAAGTTCTATAATTGTTATAATATTAAACTGACAGTTTTTTGACATAAGAACACAACAGCTGATAGGTCATTCCATTTTATTATGTCTAATTCGGTTGCAACCAATTTTTTTTACGTTCATACTTGAATATAGAAATTTAACAAGCTTTTGGGACTTTGTCAATTATGTAATGAAAAAGAACTACGTTATTTTTATTTCGAAATTTGATTTTGAAAATGAAATTGTGTATACTCAAGTGCGAATTGCCGGAGCTGAATACTCGGCCCAGTGTTGGTCCAATTTTGGCAGCCAAAGGTCGGCTAAAGATATTGGGCCAATATCGGCATTTTAATCGGCCCAGTGTTGAGCCAGTGCTGTCAGCCTATATTGGTTATTTATATTTGCCGATCCTCCACCGAAGCTTGGCCCAGTATCGGCACTTTTTTTCGCCAAGTCTCACTTTTAGTACGGGGAACCACGTTTCACGAGGATCAGCCAAAGTCTGGCCCAGTGACAGCACATAGCTGGGCCAAGTGTCACTTTTACCACGACAAACCATGTTTTATTTAAATCGGCCCCATTTTGAGCCAGTGCTGGCAGCCTATATTGGCTATTTATATTTGCATATCCTCCACCAATGCTTGGCCCAGCTTCGGCATTTTTTTTCACCAAGTCTCACTGTTAGCTCCTAAAAAACAAATCTTACACGAAAGATAAAAAAATTGTTTATTGAAAAATTGTCAACCTCACGAAGAAATTTTTGAAGTTCTGTCATTAAAAATTTTTAATTTTATGAAAAATTACATTTCCTGTCATTGCAAAAAGTTGTAAAGTAGTCTACAACGGGAAAAAACGAAATATTACGCGAAGAAATTTTTTAATCGATTTAAATTATTGATTTAAAAAGCTTAATTAAAAGCTTTTATTTAAAGCTTAAGATTTGGTTCTCTAACTTTTCTGAAACGTATCTTATGAGGATAGCTTTTTCACAGAGTTTCAACTTGTCGGTTTAGCGCAGTGGTTAGCACTCCCGACTGCTAGGCGATAGATTTATATATATAGATGTAGGCTAGATACCCCGTAGCGTTAGAAATTTTATTTGTAGTGTAATGTTTAAAATGTAAAATATGTATTCAATCTAAACAGACCATTCATATTTATATTTATAGTACTCGCAATCAATTATTAATTATTTTTGAAATACCTTTTTTTTGTCATATCCTTAGACTATAGCAGTAGTCGTCAAAACTAACCAAAATTGTTCAATGAAATTTCAATTCTTAAAATTATTAATAATATTCAAACTATATGCAGTGGTAAAATGATGAATGGATAAAGCAGATGCGTCCTAAAAAAATATTCAATGATTTTTTATCAGATTTTGAATTAACTCTGGCATCCAGGTTGGTCCGGTATTGGTACCCAGCGTTGGACCGACAATGGCAGCCAAGCCGTGGCTGCCAACTCAAGGCCATATTTATAAATCCGGCACTGGTGCGACAATGGCAGCTAGCTTTGGTCCAATACTGGTATTCAGTGTTGGGTCGACAGTGGTAGCCAAACCTTGGCTGCCAAGTGCAGGCTATAGTTATCATTCCGTCATTGGCGCGATAATGGCAGCCGAGCTTCGGCAATATTTTGCCAACTATGGGCCAATGTTGGGCCTATTTGATTTCGCACTTGAGTAACAATGATATTTTGGTTATTAACAGCGAAAACAATTAATTAATCTTTAGTAAGTCACTATATGTACGATTATTAAATCCCATATTAAGGCCCATAGTCGACAAAAATATTTCCGAAGCTCGGCTGCCATGTTCGCGCCAATGACAGAATGATAACTATGGCCTGCACTTGACAGCCCAACACTGGGTACCAGTATTGGACCAAACCTAACTGCCATCGTCGCGCCATTGTCGGATTAATAACAATGGCCTTTACTTGGCAGCCAAGGCTTGGCTGATATTGTCGACCCAACACTGGGTACCAATACTGCCATAGTCTAAGGTTTAAGAATATAACAAAAAAGGTATTTAAAAAATAAATATTAATTGTTTGCGAGTACTTTGAATATAAATATTAATGGTTCTGTTTAGATTGAATGCCTATATTACATTTTGAACATTATATTACAAATAAAATTTCTAACGCCACGACGTATCGAACCTACATCTATATACCTAAATCTATCGCCTAGCAGTCGGGAGTGCTCACTACTTCGCTAAACCGACAAGTTGAAACTCTGTGAAAAAGCTATCCTCATAAGATACAGTTCAGAAAAGTTAAAGAACCAAATTTTAAGCTTTAAATAAAAGCTTTTAATTAAGCTTTTTAAATAAATAATTTAAATCGATTACAAAATTTCTTCGCGTAATATTTCGTTTTTTCCCGTTGTAGACTACTTTACAACTGTTTGCAATGACAGGAAATGTAATTTTTTATAAAATTAAAAATTTTTAATGACAGAACTTAACAAATTTCATCGTGCACATAGTTTGCGGTGGTTAAAGTGACACTTGGCCCAGTAATGTATCGTCACTGGGCCAGACTTTCGCTGAACCTCGTGATACATGGTTTCCCGTACTAAAAGTGAGACTTTTTTTATTATTATTATTACACCATTAAGCCATTTCCCTTTCGGGGTAGGCGTGACTCACTCGGTAGGGGAAAGGAGTAGTGTGTGGAAGGGATAGAGATTTTTCAGATTGATCCAGAATTCTCGTGCTATTTAAGTAAATAACACGTTCGTTCCGCAACACTGCTCCGACCCAGGTTGCTGATCAATCTCTCTAGCAATCACCCCAAGCGAAGAACCTCAAGAAGTCGTTATGTAAGGTTCCCCACATGGGTCCATTAGTAGCCAAGGTCTTTTGTTTCAGGTGTCATTCACTCTACTGACACTCTTTTTATTAACTATTTGCCGCCATAATTTCCTGTCCTGGCATACTTTTCTAGCTTCTTTTATGTCCATGCATTTTTTCATGCAGAGTCTCGTGTTTCTGTGACTTCTTATGTCTCTTATAACTAGGGTCTCATTCACACATTCTAACCATTCTTTCAGCGGTCTACTTCTGGGCACGCTGCCATTTACTTTACCTTGATACACTTATTTCGTTAGTCGTTCATTTGGCATTCTCTCAACATGTCCGAACCATCTTAACCGATTTCTTTTCCATGTGTCTACTAGCGTCTCTTCGGCACCACATTCTTTTAGAATTATCTCGTTACTTACTTTGTTTATCAGGGTTTTCCCGCATATTATGCGTATGAATCTCATGTCAATTGCGTTAATTTTACTATTATCTTTTTCTTGATAAGTCCATGTCTCGCTACCGTATAGTACAGTCGGTACAAATATAGAATTATGTATTGCCATTTTAGCTTTATTTGATAAATTTTTACTTCTGATAAGGGGACCTGCTCGACCAATAACCTTCATAACTTCATTTATTCGTCTATCTAATTCCTCATCTATCCTCCCGTCCCTAGTAAATAAGCTACCAAGTTTTACGAACTTATCAACTTGTTCAATTCTCTCATCATTTAATAAAATATTGCACAGTGTGTTCTCACTCTTTCCTTATAACACCATAGTTTTTGTTTTATTTGCATTGATTTTCAGGCACATGCTCTTCATGCTTGCAGCTAGTTTGTTCAGAATTCTTTGTAAGTCTTCGATAGACTCTGCCATAACAACTTTATCATTGGCGAACGCTAACCCACGTACCCTCACTGTTTCGAGATCCACACCCTCTTCGTCGAAGAGAGCCATTCTTAAACACTTGTCCATAAATAATATAAATAACCATGAAGACATAACGCATCCTTGTCTTACTCCTTGAATAATATCGAAACAGTCACTCAGTTTCCCATTCACTCTTACACTCGCTTTGCTACCTGTATATATTATTTTTATAGCTTGTAGGATCCATCCATTGACTGCATACTCTTTCAGAACTTCCCAAAGTTTATTTCTATCTACCTTGTCAAAAGCTTTTTCTAGGTCAACAAATGCACAGAAAACTTTTTTTTCCTACCCTCAAACTTTTTTCTGTTATTTTCCTTAAGCTAAATACTTGATCCGTACATGACCTTCCTGGCATAAACCCACTTCGGACTTCCCAAATCTTTGCTTCTGTTATTTTCATTACCCTACGAATGAGTATTTTTGAATATATTTTACTTACGGTGCTTAATAAGCTAATCCCTCTGTAATTATTGCACTAGCTTTTATCTCCCTTTCTCTTGAAAATTGGTACGATAATTGCTTTTTTCTAATCGTCTGGAACGTCTCCCATCTCGAAACATAAATTTATCAATTAGCACAGTCTATGTGCTATGCACGCGGTACCGTGTCTAAGCATTTCAGCGTTAATACCGTCTACCCCGGCATCTTACCGTTTTTCAAGTTCTTAATTATATCTCTAACCTCAGTGACATAGACTTTTTCAATTGAGTTTTCCATATCATCGTGTTCAACATCACAGTTGTGGTGTCCTATAGCTTCATCTCCGAATTGTCTCCTAAAATAGTCTCTGAAAGCCTCTAGTATTCCGTCTGCATCATATACCATTTCCCCCCTACTATTTCTCATGTTGACAATTTCTGTACTTTTGTTTTCTCATGGTGCAATAAAATGCCAATACTGGGCAAATCATCGGCGGAGGATCGGCCAATATAAAAAGCCAATATAGGCTGCCAGGACTGGCTTAACGGCTTAACACTGGGCCGATTAAAATGCCGATATTGGCCCAATAACTTTAGCCGACCTTTGGCTGCCAAAATTGGACCAACACTGGGCCGTATATTCAGCTCCGGCAATTCGTACTTGGGTAGTTGTAATCTCATGTAATCACACTCTAAAATAACGATAGTTTAAACTTTTTGCACACTCGTCACTTTCGTAGAATAAAAAAATTCGAAATCAATGTGAAAACCGGTTGAAGTATATTCAGGATTTTATTCTTTTATCCCTAAGAGGTATGCTTCCGCTAAAATGTGAAAGACGTCTAAATTCTCGATTATTAAAGTAGTCCGGCTATTGAATCAGTTTGATGAAAAATCATTAAAGTTCGTTTTTCTTTTGGCGGAGAAATATGTCCTCTTTCACATAATGCCTTTCATAGAAGCTCTTTCCAGTTAAAAATTTTAATTATCACTATTAAAAATCGTGTTGAAAAACTAGGGAACTTATGGAAAGGTCTTTCGCGAGCTTCAAAAATAATTAATTCTGACTTTAAAACATGTTGAATATTGTTAGGAAATCTGTTTTAGAGACAGAAAATATCATTTTAAATTCAAATTACTGCTCATTTGGGAGCATTCACTTATAATGTCACACCCTGAGGTGCAGGGGAGGGTCTTGTCATGCGTGACAAATCGCGACATACGGGGACGAGTCATTCTGCGCGTGATGTCACGGAGGGTTTTCCTCGTTTTAAATGACAACCTGAAAAGTATTAAATCCATATACTCGTATATGCTACCTGTTATATGTTCTTTGAAAAGAATAAAAAAGTGTTAATAATCAGGTTTATATTTTTGATTATGTTCATGTAACGTTTGTACTTGCTTCCGGGGTATTTGAGCTTCATTTTAGAAAAATATACCGAGGGAAAATATGACGAGAACGGTATGGCCTTGAGTAAAGTTGGCAAACAGCTTCTGCTGGAATCGGGAAGTACGCGAAATGTCAAAATATGATGTTGCTGCCTATGTATGTGTAGGTTAAGTTTACTTTCTCGACATGTGGTTATGCTGCCAACTGCTGAGTGTGAAAAATTACTTTTACTTGGATCGAGTCAAATCAATATTTAAATTTACATTTTATTATTATTTAAAAACCATTTTATTCATATTATTCTGCATGGAAATTTAATGCCCAATTTATTCATTGCTGTGCTGGCCAAATTTGGAATTTAATTCAAAATTTCACATCGAGATAATCGACATAACTTTGACTAGCTTTTCCAGTAGCCGAACTATTTTAATGTGGAGATTTTATTATTTCCTCGAGTAAAAATGCTTCGACTTGAGTTCGACTTGGTTATGTCTTAAGTTCGTCTCCAAAACATCGATGTCTGGCTGTGTCTTTAAGCTGAGTCGAGACATAGGCCTTTGTCTTACTTTTATGGCCACGACAGGTAACACGGCGTTTACTTGTCTTAAGTCGAGTCTTGTCTTGGCTAAGACGACGTTTACTTGACTCAAAACGAAATTAAAATTGATGAATGAAAAATTTGTAATTACTAAATTAGTTATTTTTAATTTCAAACTTCAGATTTAGTGGATCCTAAACGAGTACAACCCTTTAAAATTTTCTTTAAAAAAATGAAAATTGTAACTTTCTAGAAGGATCTCCTAAGCCGTTAGAAATACGTTAAAACAAACAGCATTTTGGGTATCAACATCAAACAAATATAATACAAATAACAATCCGTAAATAAGTTGATTTAAT